>NC_088934.1:11640000-11812500 GCF_038396675.1 Hydra vulgaris | reverse complement strand
TAACTGGTACGTGCTCAGCATTGCGATAGAAGTTTCTGTAAATTTTGTTTCCGCTGTTGCTATGGCATGGAATAGCACAAATTCTTTTTTTGCTACTTCTAGCCGGGCAGCTAGTTTGATCCGTTTGTCGTCAAGAGAGTTTGCATTCGTTGACCAAAAAAGTTCATCGACTGCTACTCATTCTGACACTTGTGAGGTAAATCTTTTGTCTTATTTGTTTGGGTAAGGTATATTGTGCACAAGAGCCGGTTGTGCTCTCTTTTTAATTGATGTTTTGACTGTGACCTCATTAATGAAGACTATTTGTTGCAAACGTTGCGATTCAACGGCATTAATTGTTTTGACTTTTTATTGGGGCTTATGGATAACTTAATAAAAGGGCTAGTCAGAGAGATCTAATTCAAACAGTTTATTATGTAGTTGTTGTTTTTTTCATTGTTCAATTCATTAAAACTTACTTGACGTGCTTTTGTTCTATCTTTTGTAACAAATACATTTATATACTCTTCTTTTGAGTGTATTCGTGCAACTTTCAAAGTTCTTTCTCAGTCTTTTGCTGTATTAAAGGTGACTTCGATAAGTGGTGGATGTTTTTAAGGAGCAAGCTCAATTGCGTTTTTACTGATTCTGAATCTCATTGATTTTGGCAGCTCTCAAATCTCTAGCTCCAACCGTATTAAAAAAATTGGAAACGCTGTCAAAATCGGCCATTGCACTTTTTTTTTTCTCGACAATTTCACTCTCTGGAATACCGGCTCGAATTACATTTAGGTCCTTTTGTATTTTTTCTGATTTCTTCTTTGAAGAAATTTGCGTGTCATTGGTTTGCTTTAATTTTCATCTGATTTTATCTTTTTATCAGTACATACATTTTTATTTAATACATTAAAGCAATAGTTTTAGGCCATAAACATTAAAACGTAACTTTAAACAGCTTATTGCTTTTAAACATTTAATTTAAATTGTGTTGAGTTTTTTTAGACATTGTATATAATTTGAATTGTGTTGAGTTTTTTTAAACCAATTTAATTTAAAGCTACTATATCTGCAAAAAATTTTGGAAAAAACTTGTTTTTGCAAACCTTTTGACAGATATATTATTATTAGTAGTTTTTTTTTAAGACGTTGTTTTTCTCCATTTTTTTTTTAAACGACATGTTTATTTGATTAAAAATGCAAACTCGTGCAATTTTTTAACAAAAAAAATCAGGAATATCTCACACCAGTTTTTTAATGTTGATAGTTATTAAATGAAACTAAAAATAAAATCAGTATTTTGATATTTTAATGTCATAAAAATTATATAAATAAAAGTTATAAAATGCAAAACGGACGCACATTAAAATGTAAAAGTTAAATTTACTTATCTCCAAAGCAAATGTTAAAAATTTTAAAACAAAACTGAATATATCAAGCTTAGTTAGCCTTTAAAACAAAACTGAATATATCACGCTTAGTTAGCCTTTAAATAATAATTTATAATACAATAAGTATAAAATAGTATAATAAACGTTATAAGTAATCAATCTTTCTTAATATATAAGTTTTAAATGGTTAACCTTAAACATATTTAAAGAAAAACTGATTAAAGGTACAGGGCCGACGACACTCGGAGGGGGGCAGAGAGCTCTCCCCCCCCCCCCCTCTCTTTTTCCAAAGAACTTTTTTTTTATTTAGAAAATTTTAGATATAGAGAGCCTTTTTTAGAAATTGACGATTGTGTCCCTCCACTTGAAACCCGTGACGTCGGCCATGAGGTATACTTATTTCACTAAGTAGAAATCGAAAGAAAAGAAAATACTTCAAATCTAAGTTTATTGACGTATAAATAAATATGAAGATAAAGACTATTTAAATAAGATATTGTATGTATAAAGATGATAATTTAAAAAAAAGGCAAACTACAAAAAAAAAAAAAAAATTAAAATTAAAATATATGTTGTGTCACCGATAGGTTCAGGTAATTGTATGAATGAGCGTAAAAATCACACCAATACAATTATCCCATGATATACTCAATATTCCTTTTCTAGTTTTGCATATAATCAAATTGTGACTTACAACATTTATACATTTAATAATGTCTTATTCAAAGTGCACAAAAGAACTACATTTGTTTAATCCTAATATCTTATCGTGTGTATGTCTATGGATAAACAAGCAGAAATGTCTAAATCAATGCAAAAAACAATTTTATTGATAAAATTATTATATTCAAGTATAGAAACAAGTATTGTCAACTTGTTGGTTAAGAAAATTAACACGTTACATCTATTTTGCAAAAAAAAATGTTGATAAAAACATTTCCGCGGTAGATCTTCAAATTGTCTTTTACAAAATATGATACAGAAAGGAAAAAAAGAATTTAGCGTAATATCGAAAAATGTTTACAGGATCGATTTTTCAACTCTTTCATAAAAGGTGATTGCGATACAAGCAACCTTTACTTTTATTAAATTAAATTTAGTTAATTTATTAGCTATTTGTTGTTGTTGTTGTTGTTGTTGTTATTATTGTTATTGTTGGTTTCGTTGAATATGTTAATCGAGTTAAACTGTACCTATTGATTGACTTTATCTAATGAACAATTGTGTGCAAGGTAATGATTTAGTTTTCTCGTTCAATTTATGATAAAATGAAACTAATTTAATATACTAGTCTTCTCCATTTTAAACTTCAAAGCAGCCGCGATGTAGAGGTTGAAGTTTTGGCTATAGAACTGAAGGTCTGTGGTTCGAAGCCGGATCAAGCCATATATGCGTCATTAGCAATTAAGGAGGCGTAAACTTCTTGATTAAATGCTATTCTTCGGTGATCTGTGATATGATTGTTAAGAATACTTAGTGCACCCGAATAACTAATTTCCTAATTAAGTTTTTTCAGTACCCCTTCGACTAAAGTTTGTTTCTTAATTAATAACGTTTTTTAAAAAGAAGACTTCATAGTTGATTTAAATATACATTTTTATTCTTTAGTACTTTTTCAATTTTATTTTAGAAATATTTCCGTACAAAAATTATTTTTTTTCAAAGATGATTTTTTTCTTTCTGGTGTAATCCACTAATTTAATTTTTTTCTTATATTTTTAAATTTTTTTATGAAAGAGCTATATTCTGAAAAAACTTGTCCGCGTTTTGAGTTTGTAATATTTCTTTCCATTTGCAAAAAATTGAAATTTATTTTTCTCTATTTTCACTTTTAGTAGCCATTAAAAAAATACTTTTTATAAGTAAAATTTAAAATGTGAAAGTTATTTTATTAATCACTTTAGCATATCTATAATTTTATTTGACATGAACACTTTACTACATGAATTAAAACATGAACACTTTTCTAGATGAATTAAGGCAAATATTTTATAAAGTTGCAGACTTAAAATTTTTATGTTGGATAGAAGAAAAAAATACAGCTTTTATTTTTCATATACCAAATTACTTATATTTTATCAATTTTTAAGTTCAGATTTTAAAATCAAGCTCTTCATTATTTTTAATAAGTAATTTGATTAACGATCCGGTCATTGCTAAGCGTATTATTCTGATTAAAAATGTTAAACTGTGCTTCATAAGCACTTGCAAGCATTTCTTATGACAAAATAATAGTGAGATTGTTTTTTTAGCTATGCGCCTTGCCAAGGCCACGTCAGGAGACAACTTTTTTTTTCTTCAACATCGGTTACAAACCTCTCTCTCAATTCTTTAACTCTGAAACACGAATCTTTACAAACAAAGGAGCTACGCGGAGTTGGGAATGGTACTAATAGGGATGTGGTAGGGATAGAGCTCAAAAATAATCTCTTAAAAATTGGCGCTCTACCAAACGCCACAACCGCATTTACAAAAATAATTTATCAGTTTGCATCAAAACGTATTAAAAACCAGTCTGAAATTAAAAAGATGAAAAAAAAAAGTAAATAAGAATAAAAATGAAAAAGGAGTTTGATGCGTATTAAAAAAAAACGAGGAGAAATTATAAATTGTACAAGTTAGTCATCCAATGGGACATTAGAAGTTAATGCAAATAGTGGCTGAAATACAGATTTTAAAAACCAGCAATTCATCGCCTAAACTCACAAAATTTGCTTCAAAATAATGAATGACAGAATGCTGTCAGCCTACCCGAGCACATTTTGGATTACAATATTTTGTAATCCTGAATGCGCTCGGGTAGTAGACAAAACAGCATAGTAGCAAAAAAATACATAAAGTCATTACATCGAGCAGTAGCCAATGTTTAAACTGATTTGAGATTAATATAAACATTTTAAGAAACAGATACTTTGAAGAACCTTCTCAAAACTAGCTTCAAACTAATCCAGGATTTAAACTTTTTGCTTAAAAATGAAGTTCTGAAATACTCCTTGTTTTTCAGGAAAAAAAAAAATTAAAAAAGTTAAATTGAAATAACAGCTGAAGTTGTAAAAATATAACTATCTTTTGTGACAAAATGATTGAACCTAATTCTAGACACTTTTATTAAAACTAATGTGTTTTAAATATTGAGTTTTTTAGTATTTAGTTGAACATAATTTTAGTTGTTTACCATAATTGATTCGTTAATAACAAGTTTTAGGAATTTATTCGCAGTCTTTTTTTTTAACGTTTTGAAATTAAGCCGAATAAAAAGTTCATTTAAATCTTTGTTTGCATATCTAACAATTGATTTTTCAAGAGTATTGACCAAAACAAATTCATCAAACTGTATTTCAACCTTAAATTTAATGTTAGAACAGTTGTTTGAAATCATGCGACCAAAATAAATGGTGATTTAACTATAAATTTGATAATATGCAGTAGCATCTAAACTTACGGATAAACATTTAAATTTTAATGTGTTTGTTCTACTACTACGACGAAATCATTAAATCCAATCCAATTAATCAATATTCAAAATAATTCAGGATATACTTCAGAAACAGAATCATTTGAACGAGGTACTAAGTAAAGGTTCAAAAAATGAACTTAAATGCTTTTACCAGTCAGCAAATTAACTAATAATATTAGAAAGAAAGGTTGAAACAAAGACGGAAAAGATAAAAAATAACAGAAGAGTTATTCATGCTTAACAAAGAAAAATTTTAGCAAAAAAAACTATACACATCTAGAAAAGATGTGTATAGTTTTTTTTGCTAAAATTTATATATATATATATATATATATATATATATATATATATATATATATATATATATATATATATATATATATATACATATATACACACATATATATAATTTTTGATATAAAATAAAATATTAAATAATAATTATAAAATAGGAATAGTAAAATATGGAATTTAACGAAATACTCTAATCGTCAACATGGTTAAAAGGGTTTTTGTTAAATTTCGTTAAATAATTATGTTTAAAAAGCCCGAAAAAATCTTTGTATATTCTCCATCCAAATACGAAATTGGCGCAAAAAATTGAATTAATTCTTAGCTAAGTTCCGTTTTGAATTTCTATACACATACAAAACTTACAATTACGTCATTAAATGAGTTACCGACCATTTTCAAAACTAAAATCAATCTTATTTGTTTTCGATGGGTACACCAGGGAGAGACAAGTACAACCTTTTTATCAACCTATAGAGTTAAAAGTTGAGCATCACAGCCATGTCTTGCACCCACCAAATATTAGCTACGCATTTCAAAAGACTGTAAAGCAAATTTAACTAAGCGGGTATTAATAAAAATGCATCATATTATTTATGGATTTTTGATGAAATTCTCTGGTAATCAAAGCAAGCAAATGATAAATGGAAAATAAGCAATTCAGCAGTGGCTCACTGATGTGTGTGTTCTCGCAACTGAAAAAACTCCACGTATCTAATTTAATTTTTTTTTTAATCAAATAATTATTTAGTTTAACAATTAACCAATTAATTATTTAGTTTAACAAATTGAATTAAAGTAATCGAATTATAAGTATTCCTATTTTCTTAGACGCTCATGTTTCCTATCCGGTTACATTTATTATTTGAATTAAAAGAAATGATCTTGTTAATTTGGCCTACCCGTTGTGCATTTAGTAGCCAATAGATGTTAGTGTTTACTATCATATCAAAAAGGTTTGACGCATACTACTTCAACAGTTTTAGGGAGAAAGTACAGTTCAGTAAATTATAAAAAAATGCTTTACTCAATTGCAAACAATAATTTTCTGCTCTGGTGAAGTTTTTAAACGCATTGAAATAGTCACTTAATTTCAAAATACTGCTTTTTTCCACTCAATATTAATAAAATTGATCAGTCAAAGTTAAAAAATGGTGAAAATTTAAAAAATATCGAGTCTTTGTCAATATCCAGAATCTATGCTTGTACCACCACCAAGAGTGTGTACCACCGCCAAGAGTGTGCACCACCACTAAGAGTGTGCAACAAAGTCTCAAAAAATATTGGAATATTATACAAAACAATAAATTTTGTAAATAGACATTCATTAACTCAACTTTATTACTCACTTATCCAACGCCACTTAAATTATGCAAATATCGATAGTACTAAAAAAAGTCAATTAGATTCTTTTCAGTGGCAACAGAAGCATTTAACACGTCCAATAAATATTAAAGATTAATAACATTAAACATTATACAACAATAAACATTAATAACAATAAACATTAAACTTTATATTAAATAAATAAACTTTATATTAAATTAACAACTATAAACATTACACGTTAAATATATATAAAACCAATTTATATCAAATATGAAAATTAAGATAACTGAAAAAAAAATTTATTATCAAAATCCATATAAAAAAAGTTTATTTATGATATTACCTCTCTCTTAGAATGGTAAGTGTATATGTGTAATATATTTTTTTTTTTTTACTACTGTAGAAAATGCAAAATGCAAAAATTCTTAGCAATTACTATTTGCTTCTTTATGTATAAAAACTTATATAAAACAGTACGATATATTATCTTCTAGTTTTTATATTTACGTCTTTACAATAAAATATTTTTAATTTACGATTTTATAAAAATGGTGCTCGGTGATAAGACATTATGTCTACTTCTTGCTCCAGCTATTTATTTTATTTTATATGTATCTATATGAAAACTGTATTTATAGTTTTATAGTGAAAGACGAAATAAACTAAAAAAAAAAAAAAAGAAATGATTTTTATAGTCATGCAAAATCTCTTTAATTCAAATGGCAGAATGTAAGAAAAACTTAACTCCTACATCCTTTCAAAATTTATGTGCATTAAAGCCCCCCCCCCCCACCTCCCAAAAAAAATGTAATCTTGAAATTGACAATTTTTGAAATGACAATTGCCATCGATGAGCTTATATTTGTAACAAATAGTTTAAAAAATATTTTGACTTTTCCAAAAGTTGGGATTTTTCAACATTCAAAAATAAACAGAAAAATGTTATTTTCTCAATCGTTAATATATTCGAGTTCTTTCGATCTCATTTCTCTTTTATAAGTGTTTTCTAAATGTACTTTTTTTATTGTATTTTTTATTGTACTTTTAAACGGTGTTTTATATTTGAGAAACCAAATTTTTTTGTATTGTTTTCATAATCGGTATTTACTTTTCATTTTATATTTTTTTGAAGTAATATGTTTATTATTATTGTACTGTTAAACAGTCTTGGTGACAGGATCTTACAATCCTCTTCGAGTTTCCGTGTTCTTATATATTATGTACAAAGGTTTTTTACCAGAAAATATTGTTTAAAAAATAAACAAAAAAAAGACAACCAGTAACTACACCGTAACAGCCATAATCTAATAATGTCTTCTGGATCTATACCAACAACATTTATAGCGGATTAAAAAAGCAAAGTAAAGTTTGTTTCTTGAATTCTTGCAACTTTGATTTAAGCAACATTACATGGAAACAGTATATGTAAACTTTGATATTATGTCTGGTTATAAGCACAACATATATGTTGGGCACTAGATTGTTTCTAGTTAAATTTTTTTTCATTTTTTAAACATATTTACTGCCAGCAAGGCCCCTAGAAATCACTATTTAAGTTAACAAAAAATAAAAAAAGACTATAAAGCTGTGAATTGTCAGAAAAACAGAAAGAAAAAAATTCTAAAACAGTGTTTTCGGTAAAAAGCTAGGTGAATAAAATTTTTTTAAGCGTAAAAAAACGTTTACAGTTAAAAGCAATGAATGAGCTGAATCACAAGTCACGCGAGATTGAGTTTTGGCAAACAGAGCAAATGATGATATCTCACATGAGCAGCAATCATAAAGTTTTTGAAGAAATAAAAAAAGACAACCTTACAATAGTAGAAAAGAGACTTAAGTTTGGAAGCTAAAGCAGTACTAACTACATCAACAAATCGTTTTTTAACGCTCACCACTAGCTTATAATGACAACGAAAACCCGTTGTCTTATAAGCTGGTCATAAAACAGAAGAGAGATCATATTCAAGTTTATCTTGTTGTTCTAATCAATCAAAAGTGATGACTTTTTCTTAATATACATCATATAAAAAGAGTTTATGAAGAAGACCAGTATGCAAAATTTAGTAGAAGAAATAAGACCGGTAGTAGAATGTAAAACAAAACCCGCATGGATCAAGCTAGAAAACAGATTTAGTGCAACATTCGATAAATAAGGTTATAAAGTTCTGGAGAACACGTTTAGACCACAGTAGATCAGCAGATGCCAGGAAGGGTAGTTAAAACCATTCAATTTAAAAGATGAGTTAGAGAAAAATTTGTTTGCAATTAATAATATTAATTGCAAAGTAATTATATTTATAAATGAAATAATACTAGCAGTTCATGTTGATTATGCTCATCTTTTATATGAATTTTAGTAAAAGAAAGCAAATATTGTTACAAAAATCATTACATTAAATTTTGTCATCTTATGGGGATGATGCAATAATAGAAATGTAAATTTAATATAGATTTCTTAATAACTTATATAAGTTTTACTATAAGTACACAGGAGCTAATCTATAAAAGAGGGGTGTGTGGGGTGGGGGTGTTGTAATCATACCCAAAACACCAATTTTAAAGTCATAGTCGGTATTTTGAGGAATATAGGTACTGGCTAGATAGTGACCACATTGTGGCTATAGCCACTTATTGCTATAACAATATAATTACATACTGTGAGTTTAATTGTAAAATGCTATCTGCAACTATAGTAAAAATATAAGGTACTTATTTTGTAATAATATAATTGTAACTTAGTATAATAACATAAAAATAAAAAAGTAATTAATAATAATATAATGCGAATATTCATTAGCTGATAGCTTACTTTTTTAGCCAGCGACCTTCGTGACCGCATTGCTGTAGTAATTTATTGGGTATATTTATATAATGATATTAAAATTATGGAATGTTATGTGTAAAAAAGGAAGGAAATATTAAAGTTTGAATCAATAGTTTTATCCTAAAAATGTTCTGGGAACAAAATAAGGAGAAGATAGGGAGGAGGTACTCCTTAAAAAGTACCGACTGATTAATAAAAAGTTAAAAAAAAGAGGCCCTCAAAAGTCAAAACCGACTTTAACCGACAAACCGTTTAAAAAAAAAATATCTTTTTCTATTTTGTTAAAGTTCTGCGTTTTCTTCTCCAGAAATTAATATAAGATTATAAATTCCATCTATTATTCCATCTATAATTACATCCTTTATATTAAAGGAAAATTCAAGCTTTTATCGAAGCTATTTTTGCTTTAATTGTTTTAGAAAACAGTTATGGCATTGCTGATGGTATATAAATTTAAATTTGCGATGATTGGGATCTGGAAACAAAAAACCCTATAATTTTCGGCCACAACTGCCAAGTTTGTTAACTAAAAAAACACAACAAGTTTGTTAACTAAAAATTCTATGACTTGGATAATAACTGTAAAAAAACTGGTTACTCCATAGAGAGAAGACTGATCGGGCAATAGTTAGTGAGGTCATAAAAATCTCTTGTGTTTTAAAAATTGGAAAAAAAAATACCATTAGGCGCAATAATGCTAAATAGTATTAAGATAACACAGAATGTTGTCTAGACAACAAGATTTAGTGATTTTTAAGTGATCTATAACTTAAGCAACAAAAGCAAAGGTAATTTAAATATCTAATAACGCATTAACCCGTTCTTTCTAGAACAACAAGAAAAATATATTCAGCAATGTAGGCTATAAGTATGATTTGTATTTAAAATTTGAAAATGAAACACCTGCATTTAAGCTAGTCGCATGAAGAGTATTATAATAAATATTTGTAAT
The DNA here is from genome assembly GCF_038396675.1 of Hydra vulgaris. Lineage (NCBI taxonomy): Eukaryota > Metazoa > Cnidaria > Hydrozoa > Anthoathecata > Hydridae > Hydra > Hydra vulgaris. The sequence continues at coordinate 11,802,280 of NC_088934.1, read as the reverse complement.
ATTATAAAAAATATATTTAAAAATATTTTAGAACACTTTCGTAGTAATCGTTTTAATTTGTAATATAATTTTAGCCATCTTCTTCTTCTGTTTTTAATAGATATAAAAATTGGCACAAAAATAGATAGCGGATGACAGTCTATAAAAAAAGATATGCAGTTGCAAAATTCTTGCCAATCTACCAAATTTTTAAGTAAAGGGCTCCTTGTATAGCTTCGGCAATGCCCACTAAAAGCACAAATGGGGTTACGATTTGTATTAATCTAAAAATTGTTAGTACGTATATTTTTTAAAAATGTTGATGGAATAATTCTCTCTTAGAGCTACCACAGAATTTAGAAAAACCTTATACCACCCGGTCTGAGAACAACCAAACTGACTTTTAGATCAGCACCCTAATTAGAAGATAACATAAAGAGTTGCATAACTGAAAATCCACACCTAGAATCACAGATATCAGTGTTCATTCAATAGTTTAACATAGATTTTTATCTACGCCAATTTATTAGACAAAAAAAGGGGCAAGTTTGATATATATTTCAAACTTGCACCCTTATATAATATAAGGGGTGGTGCCATATAAAATATAAGGGGTGGTACCATATAAGGGGCGGTACCATATAAAAAAATCATCCCTTAATTTAAGAGAGTGGTTTTTTATATGGAAAAACTTTTTTAAACTTGAAATTCCACAACCTCTTTTTTGGTGAGGTTTGATGAAAAATGTATATAGGTAAATTTAATTTTTTGCAATCTGATAAGAGATAGTGGTCCACCAAACCCTATTTGTAACCCTAAATTGACCAAAATTTGTCTAAAAACTTAATCTTGAAATGCTATGTTTATTCCATAAATGATTATGCTATAAATTGTTTAACATTACATCTAAAAATAAACAATATAAAGTGTTGCAATGTTATAACATAGATTATTCACAAAGGAGGCAAAGTGCAGACAAATTTAAAATTACCCTCTTCCCATTACACAGGGCAGCAAAACAATTTTTCTTTGTCGAGCAATCAATAAATTTTTTGAGAGTATTTCTCATTTTGATTTCAAGTATCCAATTCATTTTCAGCAACATGTCAAGTTGTAAAGATATTTGGGTTCAAATCTTTAGAATTTGAGTTAAAATCCCTAACATTTTTAAAATAACAAGTGTATTTTCGTAGAGATTTTAGAAAACATAAATATTTTTACTTAAAACAAAAAGTATTGTAAAAAAATTCTAACAAAATATTTCCCAGCAATAATATAAAAAGTATTTATTTCTTATTAAAAACGAGTTTGAAAATACGCCTCTATTGAGACACAGGTTGACATATTTTTGAATAATTTTTTTGTTGTTGACAATATAAGGGATATAACCTTTAATAATAAAGATTTGAACCCAAATACCTTTACAGCTTGACGTGATAGTGAAAAATGAATTGCATATTTAAAATCAAAATGAGAAATGCTCAACAAAAAATGTATTGTTTGCTCGACAAAAAAATAAAAACTTTTTTTGTTTACCTGTGATATTTACCAAAATATTTTCTAAATGCATATTTTTTGATTATATTATTGAAAAGTATTTTACTTGCAATAATTTGTTCTTACTTTTTAATGAAACTGTAGCTCACAAATTAATTTTTAATAAATTTGATTATAGTGATGACGTGGTTGGTCATGGTGGGTGGGATGGATTAGAGATGGGTAGGATTTGTATAATTTAAGATTTTTTATTTTTTTATATTATTATTATTTTATTGGCTTTGAACACTTTATATTTAGATGAGAGATTACCACAATAAAAAATAGCCTCCTAGACTGTAGTGGCCTATATGGCCTTGGGGTTTTTAAAAATGATCAAAAAGACAACAATTTTAATATCCGGCAACACTATTGCGGATAAGATATAATTTTCTGGTTCATAGTTAATATTCCTACTATAGCAAACCCTCGCGTAATAACTAAATTAAAAACCGCTAAGATAAATACACTCTTTATGGTTAATGGGATTGTCGTATCAAGATAAACAAAGATAAAAAGTTTCTGATAGAACAGCTTGGTCTCCAAAAGATCTCAATGAAATTCAAAGACTTAATATATAAGCAAGCAGGTGTTAAATATAGAAAACACAAGCTTGAAGAAAAAAGGCGCCATGAAAGACGTAAAGAAATTTTTTTTGTTCATTTCGCCGTTTAATAACTTTTACAGTTTAAAAGTATATAAATAAAAACACTGGCGGGGCAAAAAGAAGACATTATTTCGTCTTATCACCGAGTCCCATTTGTTCGTATTTACAATAACCATAATATATATGTATACTTTACATATTATTTATTTAAAAATATAAATGTAAAATGAATAACAATAAAATTAAAATAAATTTCAAGAACAATATTCATGTTAAGAGTAATTGTCAAGTAAACAAGAAAAATTAAAAAAAAATAATAATAAAATAAAAGAGCACGTATTTACAATAGCCGAAATATTTTCGTATACTTTGCAACTTATTTGTTGAAAAAAATTAAATTAAAATATAAATGGTTTATGGTTGGTTAATGAAAACCCAGTAAGCACACAAACGTTTATTAAACGTCGAAACAACGTTTAGATTAAGGGTTTAGATTTGGTCGATTATACGTTCAGAATGAAATCCAGATTAACGTTTAGATCAAACCTCCATAAAACGTCGAGATTACAACGTATTTTCGACGTCTATTATAGGGTTAATAAAGGCATATAAAGCGTATATTATACGTATATAAAGCGTTTAGATTTAGTTCAATTAACGTATATAAATTGTTTAGATTTAGTCTAATAAACGTCTAAAACGTGTTTAGATTTAGTCTAATAAATGTATATAAAGCGTTTAGATGTAGTCTAATTGAACGTATATTTAACGTTTAGATTTAGTCAAATAAACGTATGTATATCGTTTAGATTTAAATCTAATTAAATCCAACCTAATATATATATATATATATATATATATATATATATATATATATATATATATATATATATATATATATATATATATATATATATATATATATATATATATATATATATATATATATATATATATACACACTTTATATGCTTTTCCCAAATATACAAATATTTTATATACTTATATATTATTTATAACTTTTTATAATTTACTACTTTTATACTATATATACCCATTATAAACTTATAAAATACGCTATAGTTTGGATTTACCTTACAAATAGCAGAGGGAAGGATGGGGGGGTCCTTAAACTATATTTGTTTGTTTCAATAACTCTAAAAAATTTATTCGCATTATCCATTATGCCTTCGCACTAACAATATTACAGTGAAAATTTATAATATCAATTTACGTCTAAAAAAATCCATTTTGCAAGAACGCACCTAAACAAATATTTTTTGTAAATTTAATCTCATTTAGCAAAAAATAAAAGTTTACATTAGTATTAAGTTAAAGATTACTAATAAAATTATTAAACTTATAAAAATGTATTTTGGATCACTGTGTCCTCTGGTTTCTCAAAAATCTTTCTAATATACCGTCCAACGAATGTTCATCAAGCGCCGGTTCTTGTTCATCGTGCGCCAGTTCTTTGTTCATCGGCGTCGGTTCTTGGGCAACATCATCATTCATATTCGTCTCCTGATTGTCTTATTTCGTAACCTGATTTGTAACCGCAAAAAACTATTTTAATTAAAATAATTTTAATGTACATTCATAAAATAAAATTAGAATTACACAGAACAACTTTACATATAGAGGATTTTCTGAATGGAAGTTTCCAAAATTTCCTGTACCATCCATGTTTATTTTTGACAAAAATAAACATAGAAAATTTCGAAAGTCGCGCCATATCATATGCAGTGGCTTTTACCAGCTCTGTTCAACCAAATTTCTTTAGCAAATGTAACTAAATTAAGCTAATATGCATCTAAATTAAAAAAATTAAAAAATTTATTTATTAAACCTTAATTAATGCAAAGATGAATACCTACTGCTACACTATCCAACTAACGCTTACAAAATGAATTTAAACTGTTTATAAAACTTACGAAAAAAGTTCTTGCAGCAGGACTTTCATAACGAGAGACCAGCAACTCATATTTTTTAACTGTGTCAATGTTACAATCAATAATTTCTAAAACATCTGAGTCCATTAAGTTGTTGGCATTTAGGAAGGTAGATTGTCGCGATAAGAGATTTTTAACTTTTTAGCTTCCGACACTCGTTTATTATTTATTAATCAGTCGTTTTGCTTTCAGTTGTTGCAAGGAAGTGAATCTTGTAAACGCATTTAAATTAATTATTTAGCCAATAAAAAGTAATTTTTTAATAATTTTTTTTATTTCGTTTTAATTATGCCTATTTAAACCGCGTGATATAAGCTGTTATGTGAGTCTTCTGACCAATGGCTATATTGCTATATTATAATATAATAAACGTTTATTAAACGTCGATCAAACGTTTAGAATAACAACTTATATTAGTCAATATTGTAAACGTTTGATTGACGTTTAATAAACGTATAAATTAAAAGATTTAAAGCGTAGATTTTAAATCTATAAATGTTTACGTTTAATTAAGGTCGATTAAAGGTTTACAATATTGACTAATGTAAGTCGATATTCTAAACGTTAAATCGACGTTTAGTAAACGTATATATAAAAAAGTTTGAAATATACATTTCAAATCAAGCGTCAATTTTTAGTCAATAATAGGTCGCTAAACGTTTTATCTATTTTTCGACCGATTTCGATTAAATATTGACCAATTCTAAACCAATCTGTGTTTACTGGGAAAGTTTATAAAGCGATGCTCATGTAAAAAGTAATATTCAAGTAAAGAACAAAAAAATTAAAAATAAAAGAGTACTTTATTTAAAAAAACCGTAATATATATGTATACCTTAAAACCAGTTTGTATAAAAGTCGAGTAAGTATTATAAAAAATATTCAAGAACTCAGATTAGATTTCAACAATGACATTTAAGAATAGAAGTAACATGATAGCTAAATTAATGAAAAAAAGTTATTTTTTTAATTAACATTCTATGAAATTTTTTATATAATTGTAAAAAATATGACATATTTTATATAACTGTAAAGTGAATTTTCACATACAGAGCCATTAATGGATTACAGTTCAGATTATTCTTTTGATGAAAGTTCTCACTCTTACTGTACTTATTTTGACACTTATCTAAAACTTTCACAACATTCAATTTTGAGTACTAATCAACTATCAATTACAGTATCCAAGCGTTGTATTCTTGACAATCGAGTCTTTAATGCAACATTAGACTGAACAAAAACAACTCTACTACAAGCAATGATAATTGTTACACCATACTTAGCTGCAATTGATATTGATGTAAACAAAATACCAATTTCTCGTTTTTCTTTAATAGAAGTTCGAATTAAATCCCGTAAATCTCTTTTATTAGCAGCAGGAAAAGATGTTTAACCCTTGGTTCACTAGTTGCTTATTTTGATGGCAAAATAATGCCATATGTTGATGGAAACAGGAGTGAATGTCTGCCAATTGTTGCTCGGACATTAAAAATTATCAGTTATCTCTAAGACGGTTGATGGGGCAGATTGTAGTTGGGTTTATTCATGAGTGGCCCAGCGTTGAGGAGTATTTTGCATGTCATTGCTTTGACAAAACTGCAAGTAATACATGAATTTAGAATGGGATAATAAATAACTGTCATAAAGAAATCAATGAATGGAAGAGTTTTGTTTGCACAAATGCAGTGTTTGATACGTTTTATGTATCAAAAGAATGAAACATTGAACTTTTTGGTTTTTTATTACCTCCCACTGGGAGGTAAAAAAAAAATCACATTGTGAAACACTTAAGAGTGATAAAAGCAGAACTGGATGCTTGTAAAAGACTAACTTGCATCTCAAAAAGCCTATGTGGTCAAGAAATTAAAAGAATACTTAAAAGACACTCAACCTCGTGATGATTATAAAGAATTTGGAAGACAAAGACTTCTTATTTTGGAAGAAGATAATGGTACAACTGTTTGCATTTCTGGGCCTTACCATTGTTCAAGATGGCGAAGGGTATATACTGTTTAAAAACTTTTGTGTTTTCCTCATCAGTTAAATGTCACAGAGAAAAAAATTGAATTTTAAGAAGAATATCCCTCATCATAACCACAAAACATGTGTGTTTTTGGCTTTCAGCTCCTATTACATACGAATCGTCAAAAAATGAACTTCTTCCTTTAAAGTTAATCAAAAAATATTGTTAAGTTGACATCAAAGTTGCAAATGTTGTGAAAAATAAAATTGAACTTTAGCTATGGTATTTAAGTGAAGAATTAGCAGTACTACAATTATTTACTGATGAAATTTCTGTTGACGAAAAAGTGAAAATTGTAAATGGCTTCCAAAAAGAACTACTACCAGGTGACAATTTGCTTTAAACAAGATTTATACATTCCCTAAGATCTCTAAAGCTAGTTTTATTAGACGACGCTCAATGAAATTGTGTGACTCAATCTTTTAATAAAATTCCTGACATTTTTGACAATTCTTGTGTTGGAAAACTTGGGCTATTCGTGATAACTACAAGGCTGCGTGTAAAATAGTTCGTACCATGAAAGTGATTAGTGACTTCGCAGAACAGGCTAACGGCCAACTCAACAAATTGGCCGATGACTTTAATGAAATTTTGACAAAAAATGACAGGCAACTTCAGCTTCTTTGCCAATTAGTTGAGTTAGGAAACGTTTTTCAATTGAAGTTACAAAAAAACAGTTGTAAAATAACAACAAACAACAGCAAATAAAAAAACTAAAGAAATGTTTAAAAGTAAGGAGTTTTTTTTAACATATAGAATAGCTTTTTATTATATATGTTTATTTACACGAATTTTTAATATTTTGTTCTTCCTTCCTTGTTTTTGATAACTACACAAAGACGATTAGGCGTGCTATAAACGCAATTTAAAGCTATTTCTCTTAAATGTGCATTATGATTGCAGTACCAAAAAACTTTTTGAATCGATGGAATCCTATTTGTGACCTTTTCTAGCGATATTTCTCTCTTCAATAGCTTCCGTACATTTTCTATGGGGTTAAGATCTGGGAAGTTCCCTGTCCAATCCAAAAGTAGAATTTTTAGAGACACCAATAACTTTTGAAGGAACTTTGTAGTGTGGCATGAGGCTCCATCTCGTATAAATATTTTCGTCAGCTTATTTGGAAACCGCTTTTTCAATTAAGGTAAAAAACGGGTTTTAATGACTTTTTGCATGGGTCTTTTTTCAATATTTCATCAACAATGTACTGTTGACTACGGACTTTTCCACTAATAATCCAACAAAAATGACTTTAGGAGGATGTTTAACTCTCTACATTGTACAATCTTTACGAAATTTTTCATTAAAACTCCTTTTCACATATTGAGTCATAATTTCTATAGTAGACTCATCGCTGAAGCATACCCGAAGAAAACAGAATAAAAACGATCACTAAAAACAAACATTGGAATATTAAGAAAAAAAATTATTTTGTATTATAAAGATTTTCCGATTTCCAGTCATCAACAGTGAAACTACTGTAATTCTTTGCCCTATCCAGACATTTTTTTCTCTGAGAATTAGTTAATTTTGACTTTTGTGCTGGTCTTCTTCTTCTGATGCTCAATCCATACATATTTAGTCCCATCTCATTCAACTTCTCAGTCCCATCTCATTCAACATCTCAGTCCCATCTCATTCAACATCTCATTCCCATCTCATTCAACATCTCAGTCCTATCTCATTCAACTTCTCAGTCCCATCTCATTCAACTTCTCAGTCCCATCTCATTCAACTTCTCAGTCCCATCTCATTCAACTTCTCAGTCCCATCTCATTCAACATCTCAGTCCCATCTCATTCAACATCTCAGTCTCATCTCATTCAACTTCTCATTCCCATCTTATTTAACTTCTCAGTCCCATCTCATTCAACTTCTCAGTCCCATCTCATTCAACTTCTCAGTCCAATCTCATTCAACATCTCAGTCCCATCTCAGTCCCATCTCATTCAACTGGTTATTGCTGAATATGTAGCATTCTATTTTCTTTCACTGTTTTTGCTTTCCCTTATTTCGTGGTGTTATTATTTTTTTTTTTTGAACCGCCTTAGCCTTACCTCCGAATATCTAATAGGAGGCCATTTTTCAGTTTGACATTGATTCAGTTCACGGTGCGTCTTGAAATCTCACATTTTCTAAGTATTTCTCTTAGAAAATGTGAGATATCAAGACGCATAGTAATGCTTATTGGTCTGAAGATAATGAATATTTGCTTTTTTCAGAACTGATGTTTTTTTTTACTTTACTAAATTAATTTAAATTACAAAAAACTATTTATAATAAATTTTTTCACCAAAAAATAGAACACAGAGGTCTAAGGTTCGACGCCGGTTCTGGCTTTTTAAACAAAAAAAACACTACTTTGCTCTAAATGAGCTTTATATGTTTATTGAAAAATTCTTGCACGTATCGTTAACCATAGTGTAACAGCAAGATCCACGATCCACTCAACCAATTGTCACAGGATTCGCAACGCATCCATAATTGTCGTTGAGCTGTAATTTTATCTACAAAAAAATGTCACAAGCTTGTTTTTTTTAGAACTCAAAGAACTGTCAGTTAATTTTGAAATTATGAACAAATCTTTTATTCAAACAAAATACCATGGTGTATATCCATTATAAAAATGTCAAAATTTACTGGTAAATTTACAGGTAAAGTTAGCGGTAAATTTTACATTCGCAGCACTTATCGACATTTCACAATATTACTGCTAATTGTCTCCTTAGTTGTTTATCCGTGAATGACCGAAGTTAGAGTATTTCAAAATTTTAATAATTTTTATAAAAAAGTAGTTAATTTTCAATAATCATAACTTTTTTTTTCTAAATAGAATTAATTTGGTGGTTCTTAATAATACTAAAATTAAATTTGATCATTTATTTTAATAATTTGCTAATTTTAGATTTTAACAGAATGCATTTTTACAAACTGTTGTTTTGCTGAAGAATTATTTAAGCAGGTTGCATATAAACATTAATATTTTTTTTATAGATTCATATATGCAAACTAATTACAAATGTTATTCGAGAAAAAAAGTTTGTAACATTTGAGTTTTGCATGCTTTTTATATACTTTTTCTTAAATGACCGAAGTTACATGGTGACCGAACTTAGGCGATTTTACGGTATATTAATAAAGAAAAATTTAGAAAATTCCTTAATTTACTTAATTATTTTTACGATTTCTCAATCATCTTTACACTGATTGCTTTATTCTAAAACACGCTTAAAAAGATTAACTACAAATTAGGCTGTTTATGTCAAATATGCTTTCCTTGTGGTAATTTAAATAGGAACGCCGTTGATTATGACACAAATAAGAATTTTCTGTTACGTCATATTTAAGAATAAATATAACGTAACTCATATTTATTCTTAAATATGACGTAATACTAAATAAACCAACCAGATATACTAGTGTGCAAACTCGATACATGTAATAATAATTAAATAACTTATAAAAATAAAATTTAAAACGCGAATATTTGTTTTCCAGTACTTAAAATAGCTCATAAATGTTAGAAACTCCTAAAAAAAAACAGTTACAAAACGAATGGAGTAAAATAACGTTGAGTGAAGAGGTACAGAGTTTTAACTTTTTATTACTCGGAAATTTTTATTTATTTTCAATTTTGAGTTGCATCTAAGTATATAAAAATGAAGTAAAATCGTTAATAGTTCTGGAAGAAACGATTTTTAATTGAAAAAGTCTATTTTATTCTACCATTAGATTTTGGTAGAAAAAAATATGCAAGTTGATGAGTAATTGAAACAATACTTGAATAAAAAAAAGGCAACAAACGATAACAATTTTAAAAGCAACCACTAGTAAAAATTATTAAAAAAATAAACAATTAAAATTTTTGTATTATCTCGCAACAATGTTGAATTGTTATAAAGTTCTGAAGCTTGAGTTGAACCGTTATTTGTTGCTGATCAATAAAGATAAGTTTACATTGTTTACGAGCTTAATTTACTACTTTTTTACTGTCATCATTTTTCAGTCTCTTGAGTATTTCAAGTTTAATGAGACACTTCACTTTCAATCTAAGCACATCTACATATTTTTGTTTTTTTGTATCCACGTTTTGAATGCAAAAATATTTGTTGAAAAGCTGTGGCCAACAGTTGGGCCGATTGCTATTGTTTTTCAACTTCTTTTTGGAATTACTTTTTAATAGCCGGAGTTACTACAGTATTAAAAATCCTGATGCTAAATGTTGTTGGTATAAATTCAGAAGAATATGGTTATGATGGTGTAGTTACTAGTTGTGAAGTACTTGATTTTGGTGATTAAAATGACAAACGTTCAGGTTGAAATGATAGTAACTCAGTTGCCATCATCACAGGTTGAGATGATATTAATTGCTTGTATTAGCAATTTGTTACTTTGGCTGATCAATTTTAATGATGTCGAGTGTAAACAAAAGGTATTTATAACTAAAACATTCGTTTGCTAAATTGTCTTTAGTAAAATTTTGTCTCTTTATAAAACTGTCAAAGTAATTTCAAATTCTTTTGACTTAGTAAACACCAACACCTATTAGTTGTAAAATGTATAACAAATAGGCTGGTAAGCAATTTAACTAGATATCGTTTCTAATGTCAATAAATACAAACCGATAGGTAACACGTGTCAAATGTCCGTATTCAACTAAAATAAAAATACTTATAATTCGATAACTTAAAGTAGATTTGTTTAACTAAATAATTAAATGATTAAACAAATTACTAAAATAATTATCTGGAACTTTTTTAATTGCGGCAACATACACGCCAGTGAGCAACTGCACGAATTGCATATTCCTTCCAATCTGAGTGATATTGCGTACACGACATTGGCAGGACTACTTATGCAGTAATCTTTAAACAGACCTTTTTTTGATTAAGTATAGTGTAACTTGCAAGATAGTTACAATTAGCATTGATGTAATTTTCAAATTTAAAATTGATTTTTTAATTGTTTCCAACTAACTGCATAGCTGCTTAGCGCCAAGCCTGCAAGCAATGTGCTACTTGTCTTGATAAGAAAAGCCAGTTGCATCAAAGTTCAACAAATGGCGTTAAATGTTATTATCGATGCGTTTGCAACGCGTTGAAATACTTATCTACTCTTGATAACTAGTTAGGAGCGACTATGAGTGATGAAATATGAGTGATGAAATATGAACTATGAGTGATGAAATATGAACTATGAGTGATGAAATATTGCCAACGGCTTTGATGCCTTATTTATGACTAGATCAATTAATGTAAGCTTTTTTTAATTTAATGTTATTTAATTAATTTATTCCAAACAAGGCTGCGAAAAACCACTATTTAAGTTGCTAGTTACAAGAAGGAAGAGAATATTATTATAGAAAAAGAAAACAGAGTAAAAAAAAATTAAAAACTGTAAGTTATACAAGTCGGGAAAACACAAAGAAGGAAGAGAATTCTGAACCGTTGATTTGCTATAAAAGATAAAATTATATGAGCGAAAGTTTTTAGATCATGAAGATACATGTTCAGTAAAATAATGAAAATTTGCTTAATGACAAGCCAAACGAGAGAAAGTTTGAACTTATAAAGCAGATGCTTACAAGTAGGATCGTGTACATAGTTTTCATGAGAGATTAGTAGTAAATGTAAGGCGAGAAAAAATAACACATTAATATTTAGGATAATTTTTAGCAGTAAATAACTAAGTTTTTTTGTTTAAAATAGTTTGTGAATTTCAATGAAATTCACTAACTATTTTAAATCTTAAGTTATCACAAAAAAAATATAACACTTAACATCAGTAGGCTGATCTAAGGTATTGAAAGTGATAACCTTGGCAAAAGTATATAGTTTTGCAAATTGAGCCATTTAAGATATAAGATTTTCTGAAAGATTGTTTGAAAACTTTTTAAAATCTTTTACTGGAAAACAGAAGATAATAGTGTTGCAAATTTTCGGTAGTGATAGACTTGTGTAATAACGCTTTTCTATGTTTTTTTCTATGCAAAACCCCAATCGGAAAGTTTAATGAGCGTATTTACCAAAGTTAATTCAAGTTGTCGTGTCAAGCCTATAAAAACTTGATACTGCTATGCTAAATTATTGAGCAGCTTTGTTGTTTGAAAATTCGTCTTTTTGTACTTTAACCTCTGCAAGCGCAACTTACTCTTTGGTGAATGGTTTTAATTAGGTTACAAGAGTTTTGAGGCATATTTTATATCAAAACAGATTCGAATATAAACTATTTAAAATTTGTGCAAAAGAAATTATACAAATTGATTGATCTGTTTAGACATATTTAACTATTAAAAGCCCTATTCCGAAGGTAACAATGTATATCAGGGATATACATTGATAAAATGATAACGAACTTTCTTAGGATTTATGCTAGACAAGTTGAACAGCAATATTACTAGGCAGGTGATGGGAGTTCAATTTGAAATTCTTGCCTAATAACCATATGCCCAACTGCTACACCGCTACTGCATCCGTGTGTGTGTAATTGCGTGTGTGTGCTGGTGTGTATGCGTGTATGTATGTGTGTGTGCCCATGTGACAAACATAAATACATGAACAACAGGTTCGTTTGAAAATTGTTATTATAGTCATTACAATAGTACTACTAATAAAAATGATAAATGTCACTAATGCTATTTTTATTATTGTTTAATATTTAATTAGTATACTATAAAAAACCAAAACATTTTTTAAAAATTATATAATTTTTAATGTTGTTGATTAAAAAAAGATGAAAACCGACTAGTTGATAAATATTCTCACCACATTATTTTCAAACTCCATTAGTTTATGTGACGAATAGAATTATGATTTTCTATAGAAAATATATATAAATTTCTTAAGTTTGAAAAAGTGTAAAAAAGAAGGTTTTATGTCGATTAACACACAAACACACAATTTTTAAACTCAATACTACTTGCATTATTTTTCAAAAACTCTTTTGTATTTTTAAACTCGTTTAGTGTTTTACAGTAGCAAAAGTACTTCTCTTGCTGCATTTTACTAATCAAATTGATTGATGTAATGTTTTGCCCCACGTTATAATACCACAACTTAATGACTAATATGTTGTTACACTTAGCCTATACAATATTCATGGTCACAGAAAAGCCTTGAGCAATTTAAAATTTAAAAAAACATGGTCTTTAAAAATTTAGTTTATCGTGATGGTATCTGATATTTCTAAATCTCATAGACGTGTATACGTAGTAAAGTATACATATACAGTATATATATATTATATATATGTAGCTGTGTTAAAGTATCAAAAACCTGTAGCGTTAATAAATTACAGTGCGCGATATACTCTGATGCTTAGGGTATTGGAACTGCGAGCAATGGTAATTACTCTTAAGTAACCTCCCAGCATGATTTAGTCAAAAAACTAAATTCATAGGTGCAAACAATAAAATCAATTAAAAGAAAGTCGATAAATAAAACTTATAAAACCTAAAGAAAAAATCACAATCGTTAAAATGATTCAACAAAACGAGCATATCACACATAGAACACGAGCATATCACACACAGGACACGAGCATATCACACATTTTTTTTTTTTTTTTTTTTATTGTAGGTGCCCCAAGAAGTCCTAACGGTCTTGTCACACAGCACCGCGGAAGTGCATTTAACCAGGAAGTTCATGCCTCCTTCCTTACCGTGACGCAAAAAAAATGTCCAGAGCTCGTTTCGAACCTGGGTCTCCTGCTTATAATGCAAGCGTTCTAACCACTGCGCCCCGGCCGCAAGAACGCACTTATATCACACATAGGAAAGGTGCATATCAACTGATGGCTGATACATTGCATCAGGGACTAGAATTCATAAAGCTCACCATCATGGAATAAAAAATGCTTCCATGATGATACTTCATCAAAATAAGCATTTTCTAAGGTTTTTTTTGTTGAAATATTGTTAATATAGGCGAATAAAAAAGATTTTAAAATGCCAAGTTAACCTAGATCTCATAATGATAACTGGAAAACTGTCTGCATTCTGTATATGAAAAAATAGGCATTTATAGTTTTACTTTGTTATTGATGTTTTAAGACAATTCCTATATAATATAATATATTATAGGAAATATAGCGTGTTAGTGAGAACAATTTTATTTACAAAAGTAATAACAAAAACGTAAACGTTTAAAGCACGAAAATATTGTTATTAAAAATAATATGTTATATGCGTTAGTAATTACAATGGATTTTTCATTAGAATGTCAATTTGTATTGTACTGTTATTGTTGGTTATTATACGAGAATAACTGATAAACGGTTGAGCAGGCAGGTTTCAAAAAGTTAAGCCGATCAACTCAAAACAAGTTTGTTTTATAAATGCGTAAAAGATTAGTAAATTTAGCATTTATTATGACTTGATTTGATTAGTATACGAGTAATTTCCCCCAAACGACCATATACTAAAAAAAAAAAAAATTAAATCTACCGGCGTTTTCAAAAAGCATTTTAAAAATTATTATTTGACGTAATGCAGGATAATTTACATAAAAAAATTTATATTCAAAAATTTTGTTCGCGAAAGATATATACAATGATTTTACGGGATATTTTTTAAACAAAGCTTCCTTATACAGTATAAAGATTGATTAAAAAATTTACAGTATTTAAAATTGTTTTTAATATTTAATCTAAACAGTTTCTCAAATGTTTAAAAATAACTATAAAAAAACTTATAGAATTTAAGAGATAAAAACTTAAAATTTTCAATTATAAAGTACCTTTTATCAATATAAAAAAAAACGTAAATCAAACATTTTAAATATTACATTTAGGAGACAGACAAATATTTTAAATATTTCTTATATAAAAATAATCGAAATCTAATTTCAAGCGCGGAATTTCGAACTTCGATAAATACCTTAATAAGGTATTTCTTTAATACATATCTATCTAAAACAACTTATTTATTGATATACATTTATAATTACTTAACAATTGATAAATATTGTGTGTGTGTGTGTGTGTGTGTGTATATATATATATATAATATATATATATATATATATATATATATATATATATATATATATATATATATATATATATATATATATATATATATATATATATATATATATATATATATATATATATATATACAATATGATTTATGCAATATGATTAATGCAATATGAGCAGCCGTGGCACAGTGGTTAGAGGTCCGAGGTTCGACGCCGGCTCTAGCCCAATGAGCGACATTGGTAAAGAAGGAGGCGTGAATTTCTTGTTAAATACTCTCCCGCGATGCTCTGTGATAAGACCGTAAGGACTTCTGGGAGCACCTAAATAACTTAAAAATAAAAGTAAGTAAATAAATAAATAAATATATATATATATATATATATATATATATATATATATATATATATATATATATATATATATATATATATATATATATATATATATATATATATATATATATATATATATAATATATATATATATATAATTGTATATCCTAGTTTTCTAAATAAGTAGCTGGACTAGTTTTGACTAAAAATAAGACTGCAACATTGCATCAAATCAACTTTACTTTTGCACGCAGCCCTTTTATTGGAACGATTATTTACACCTTGTCCTTATAAATTTAAAAATTTTTGATTTCCCAGTGGAATTCTAATTCGGTAAAGGATCGGACAAACTGTGAATGACCTTTGATCTAATTTGTAAGAATCTAAAAGTCTAAGAAAAAAGTCATACTTTTAAAGCTATATATTTAAAAATTGTAACAAACTACAGGTATCACAATTTAATAACTTGCAAACTTTTAAAAACGATGTATACATATATATATATATATATATATATATATATATATATGCATATATATATATATGCATATATATATATATGCATATATATATATATATATATATATATATATATATATATATATATATATATATATATATATATATATATATATATATATATATATATATATATATATATATATATATATATATATAATATATATAATATATATATATATATATATATATATATATATATATATATATATATATATATATATATATATATATATATATATATATATATATATATGCATATATATATATATGCATATATATATATATGCATATATATATATATATATATATATATATATATATATATATGTATAGATAGTTTTTAAAATTTTGATATTTATTAAATTGTGATACATGTAGTTTGTTACAATTTTTAAATATATATATATAAAATTATGACTTTTTTCTTAGACTTTTAGATTCTTACAAATTAGATCAAAGGTCATTCACAGTTTGTCCGATCCTTTACCGAATTAGAATTCCACTGGGAAATCAAAAATTTTTAAATTTATAAGGACAAGGTGTAAATAAATGTTACTGTATACCCGCAGTACCAGGAATCAGCTAAACGCTAATGTTTATAATATAGTTTAATATTGCAACTCTGAGTTTCATGTGTTACCACAATCATCAGGCAAGTAGTAAAAGTTTAATTTTGCTACGATTTGTTTAGTGGGCGTTACGGTTTTTATTCGTATACCAGATTGTTACGGGGCGGAAATCGTTTAGTAATTAGGTTAATAATGTTATTAATTTGTTTTTAGTTAGCTAATAGTTGTGAAATAGCTATATGTTTTAATGTTGTTTAAAATATTCGTTTATGTGATAATGTGTATTAAAAAATATAAAATTTTAAACTGATATAAAAATATAGAGTAAAATAGGGTAAATTCATCAAAATATAGAGTAAAATGGTAAATTCATCAGTTTAGAAATTTTGCCTCCAATAGGTGTATATCTACTTTTATAACTATAACTTTACTCAGGAATAAGATTTTTATATAATTCAAATTTCTATTGGAAGAAAAGCAAATTTCTTATCACATTATGTAAAAAAAAAATCTACTTTTTGTGAAAATCTGATAAGAAAATTAATTGACAAGTAAAATCTATAAAAGAACAGGAAATTTAATATTCTCATAAAAATCAAATTATTTAATTCCATTCAAAACTTAAAAGAATAAAATATTGGAAATTTTTTAAAGAATCTTTATATTGTTTTTTTCTTTCTAATTTTGATCGGTTCAAAAGTTTCAAAGGTTCAAATGCTAAATGGGGGAATTTCGCCACCTATTTATATTAAATAGAAATGCGCTTTGATTCGATAATTAATATTATTTCCTTTCCTCTTGTTTTGGTAATTAATATCTCAGGTCATGTTGGTCTTATAATCAATTCAAATTAATTAAATCGATTGATTATCAGCAGCAATACCTACAAGAGAAAATCCGTCACCAATTATAGCGAAGAGCTAATGGAAAAAGCCATTGCAAAAGTTAAAGTTAGCGAACTGGGTTGAAAGCGAGCTGCAGAATTATACTGTATACCTCGAAGAACACTAGGAGGAAGAATATCCAGAAAGGATAGCTAGGGCTGGTACATTAACAAATCTCCTAAAATATCCTAGATGTAAGGTTTATATAAATATTATTAACAATTAAAAAAAAAATTCGATTTTCATTTTTAGTTCTCAAGTTATTTAAATAATATTCTCTATAAATAATAGCTCTAAATAATATTATGAAATATATTATAATAGCTGTGTATGTGAGTAATTTATTACTTAGCTAATAGATATATAGAGCAGATTAATATAGTTATTTTTAGTTGTTATTCAGGTTTGTTGCGAGCTTTGTAATTTTTTTATAAGAATTTATTTTCGTGGCGGCACTTTGATATAATTTCTGTTTTTTTATTTAGCAGTTCCTCAAGTTTTGATTCAATATAATAGCAAAATTTCTTATACAGACATAGTGAGCAGGTTTTGGTCTTGAGTACAGGTTACAGACTTCAGAACAGATCATTTTAGAATAGGAATTTTGTTTAAATTGTTTTTCAAATCCCAGCAAAGTAACTGTAGCTTGCCTTTACAGTGTTTCAGTTTAAGATTTTGTGAAGTTTAAGATCATTTTAGCAACATTTTTGGAGGCGTTTTTGTTAAATGGAGAGTTGAACCATATGGCCAAGGTTGTTATCTGTCAAATATGTCTGAGACATATTTTATGCCGGCAGAAAATAAGTCTGAAAATATGTTGACAGATCTGCCAGACATATTATGTTGTAACAACTCTGCATATGGCATTGCGTTTACGATTTTTTTGCGGTGTTTTTTGTTTGATCTAATATTTAAGGGAGCAGGAGTTTTTGTATCCACTATTTTTTAGTGCTTGTTCATATTCATTTTTAGATTGATTAAATATAACTTCGTTTGAGAAATTTTGCGAAAGTCTGTTAGATATCGAAGTTGGTAAGTGTTTGATAATTTTTCGTGGATGATTAGAAGATGTGTGGATGTATTGAAGATTATCTTTGGGTTTTTTGGAAGGCTGTTTTGGGCTAGAGGAAACATCAAGGAAGTTAACTGATTTAAGATTTTAATATTGCTTTCATATCTATTTGAAACCCAACATCTTTAAACTTTTAGATTATGTTTCCTTTCATTCGCTCCATTTCTTGGTCGTTAGAATTGCGTATTAATAACAAGCCATCATCACGATAAAATCCGGTCGGTTTTTATAACTATATTGGATAATTCATTAAGTATGTAGATCCCTACAAAATCAAAAGTTTTAGCGCCGTCGTAGCTGCCTATTGATACAACAAAACTTTGATGATTCAGTTTTTTTATTCACGAGCTTCTGTTGTAGTAGAGGAGGAATTTTCGGCTGAGTTTAATAATTCTAAGTTGGTCGTCTGTTATTGTGGCGTGTTGTTTTGCAAAGAAAACGGCTTTATTAAGTATTTTGGTAGTTATAGAAAAGGTAGTAGGTAGACACTTAATAAAAAATTGCAAAGCTTGCCACAAACCTAACTAACAACAATTATATTACTCTACTTCATATATCTCCACTAAATTACTCACACAGCTATTGTTATATATTTCATATATCTCCACTAAATTACTCACACAGCTATTGTAATATATTTCATATATCTCCACTAAATTACTCACACAGCTATTGTAATATATTTCATATATCTCCACTAAATTACTCACACAGCTATTGTAATATATTTCATATATCTCCACTAAATTACTCACACAGCTATTGTAATATATTTCATATATCTCCACTAAATTACTCACACAGCTATTGTAATATATTTCATATATCTCCACTAAATTACTCACACAGCTATTGTAATATATTTCATATATCTCCACTAAATTACTCACACAGCTATTGTAATATATTTCATATATCTCCACTAAATTACTCACACAGCTATTGTAATATATTTCATATATCTCCACTAAATTACTCACACAGCTATTGTAATATATTTCATATATCTCCACTAAATTACTCACACAGCTATTGTAATATATTTCATAATTTTTTTTTTTTGGATTTCGTCATCTTCATAATAAATTATTTACTATATTTTTTTAGTAAAGTAATATTAACTACTTTTAAATAAAAAGAGTTACAATTTTTTTTTCCGAATACAATACAACTTAAAATGAAAAAATAAATAAAATTTAAAGATAAGTAATGATGTAAAGGGTGATTTTTAACAAAAGGAAAAGTTAAAAAATAAAAGAGATTGAAATAAAAATGAAAAATAAAATAGTATTTGAGATACGTCATAATGAAGTTACTGTTTTTTTAAGATACTTTTAAAAGTTTGAATTATAGTTGTAGTTTTACTATTATTTGGGCAAACTAAGTTCCACAAATGTGGCCCTCGGTAATTTATTGAGAATTCGGATTGTTTTAACAAAGTTTTTGGTTCCTGATAATTAGGCAACGAATGCTTTGTTTGATATTTATGATCTTTAATAAAGAAAAGGTCTTCAAAAATATTAGGCAGCATATGGTATTTTAACCTAAACATGAATAAAAGAATATTATAAATATTTAATTGGTAAACATTCAGGACTCCAAGCTTTCTTAGCAGTGGATTGGCTCTGGTGTATTTATTAGCATTTAATATAACGCAACTTACTTGTTTTTGTTTTTTTAAGATACACGTTTATCTTGACGGATAAGTGCTTGCCCATGCAATGTTACAATAACTAATATAGCTATGAATAAATGAAAAGTAAAAAGATTTTAAACAATTTTTATCGAACATATATCTAGTTTTATACATAATTCCAATAGTTTTTGGAATTTTATTTTCTGTTAGATTAATATGCTCTTTCCAACTTATATGCTCATCGATTAAAACCCCTAAGAAATTAACACAGAATGCTCGTTGCAACTTGGTTTTTTTTATTGAAATATCCGGGAGTTTTAAGGCAAACGTGTCAGATTTAGAAGATTTAGAAAAGAGAGTATACTTGCCTTTGGTAGGGTTCAGAGGGAGTTTGTTAGCTTTAAAACGATCATTAAGGTTATCAACTTCACGACTCATAGTAGTAAATATTGTCTTAATGTTAGAATGAGTATAAAAAACTTGAGTGTCGTCAGCAAAAAAATTAAAGTTTAGTATACTAGATGATGGATAAACATTGTTGATATAAATAACAAACAATAAAGGCCCTAGAATAGATCCGTGTGGAACTACGCTGGTAATGTTTTCTAATTTAGTGTAGGTTTTGTCATAAGAAACACATTGTTTGCGATTTTAAAGATAGGAACGAAACCATTTAAAATTATTATTTTTGACTCCATAACTTTTAAGTTTGTAAAGAAGAATATCATGGTTCACAGTATCAAAGGCCTTTGAGAAGTCAATAAACAATCCTAGAGTATATTGGTTGTTTTCAAACCCATTTAACATTTCTTTAACTAATTTAATTGTTTCTTTAACTTATTTCATAATATTATTTATATTTTTATATCAATTTTTAATTTTATATTTTTTCAATATAAATAATGCACTTAATCACATAAGTGAATATTTTAAACAATATTAAAATATAACTATTTCACAACTATTAGCTAACTAACTTGATGTCAGATCAGGTTATCCTGCTACTGGTAACATGTAACCCAGTACAATCTGCTTCATGTCCCGCTGCCTTGTAGGATACGCCTTTTTAGGCAAAGGCTCGGAGATGCCAACTCCGATTAAAAACACCCTCTGCCTTGGGGCTCTTGGTTGAGTAAAGGCTAGAGATGGTGTCTCGATAAAAATACTCATCTTGGACAGATGTTAAATGTACCCGGCTACTGTCTTGTAGAAGGCCTCCTAGGCAAAGACTTAAGGGGTAAACAGATTCTATCTGTTGACCAGCCTCGCACCCCTTCTTCATCTATTAGACTGGCGCAGATGTATTTTTAATACATTGTTTCCAGTTTAGGATGTTGAATGCATGATCTTCTTGACTCAATGCATGGGTTTTGCTTGTGTCTCTGTTTTTATGACTAGGCAACTCATTCTATTATCTCCTAATAAGGGTTCAGCTCTAAAACACAGTTTTATGGTTCTGAGGCCGGCTGGTAGTCAGGTTTCCCGAACTCTGTGGTAGCTCTCAGAGAGGCTGATTCCATCAACAGCTGAAAAATATCAAAGTATTAACAGTGCTATGTTACGCATGGATGGTGTCCCTGTTTGTACTTTTGGTGTGCATTGCGGAGGCCACATTTGGAGCCCTTTGTTACGGCTTAGTGTTTATTAGTAGTAATGAGACAATTGCTTGGGCTATTAAACAGTGTTCTGAGTACTTTCTATGCTTTGAGTCAAGTTCTTCAATCTAATTTAAAAATGAATAAAGTACCAAAAATTATAAAACACAAAAAACCATCATCATCACCAAGTTCTCTAAACCTATCATTCACTAATATTCGTGGTCTTAGAAGAAACTTTTCTTCTGTTGAGTCTTATCTCTTGCAAAGTTCACCAAATCTACTTGCTCTTTGTGAGACTAATTTGAGTTCAGCTGTCTCATCTTGTGATCTTAGTGTTGATGGTTATCTTCCTCTAATTCGTAAACACTCTAATAGTCACATGCTTGGCCTGGGCATTTTCATTCGTAAGAATTCACCCATTTGTCGTGAAACTAGGTTTGAAATCACAGACTATTCTTTAATGTGCTTTCGTTTAGCACCACTTCACTCTATTGCCTTTCTCTTTGTTCTATATCACTCTCCTTCATCTCAAGACTGCACACTTTTTGACGTTATTTCTGATCATATTGACCAAGCCCTCTCTCTTTATCCATCAGCTAATATAGTTGTTGTCGGTGACTTTAATGCTCACCACTCTAAATGGCTTGGCTCTAGTGTCAGCGACTCTGCAGGCATTAAAGCCCACAACTTTTGCCTTTCTCAATCCCTAACTCAAATAGTCAGCTTTCCAACTCGCTTTCCTGACAACCCGAATCATCTACCTTCTCTACTCAACTTATGTCTTGTTTCTGATCCTAGTCTGTGCTCAGTTTCTCCACATTCACCCTTAGGTTCTTCTGATCACAGTTTGATCTCTCTAAAACTAATATCTCATTCTTCTTCATCACCTGAATCCCCCTATTATCGAACCTCTTACAACTACAGTAAAGCTGACTGGGATTCTTTCCGTGATTTTCTTCGTGATGGCCCTTGGGTAGAAATCTTTCGTCTTCCTGTCGACAAATGTGCTTCTTTCATAACGTCGTGGATTCAGGCTGGCATGGAATCATTTATTCCCTCTCGACGATTCCAGGTCAAGCCTCACTCTCCTCCATGGTTCTCTTCACACTGTGCTGCTGCGATTGCCAATCGAAACCGTTACTTCCATATTTATCAGCAAAACAATTCTCCAGAAAACAGGCGTCTGTTACTGCTAGAAACAATTGTTAAAAAAGTTTTGTCTAAAGCCAAAACCCGCTATTCTCAGGTCATGAAATCTCGTATCTCATCTCAAAAATTAGGCTCTCGTGACTTCTGGAGAATCTTTGATAATATCAATAATAAAGGCAAATCTATAATTCCACCTCTCATGAATGGTTCAGACTTTGTCATCTCACCAAAAAGACAAAGCTGAATTGTTTGCTAAAAACTTTTCATCAATATCATCTCTTGATTCCACTAGCTGCTTTCTACCTGATATTGCCAACAAACAGGTTGATCCATTGCTTGACTTTCATATCACTCCAGCATCTGTATCTAAAGTGATTTCCTGCCTAGACTCTTCTACAGCTTGTGGCCCGGACAACATACCTGTTATTGTCTTGCAGAAGTGTTCTCCGGAGCTGTCGTCTATACTCTCAAAACTATTCAACAAGTGCTTATCAGAGTCTTGCTTTCCAGCCTGCTGGTAAGCGGCATCTGTTATCCCTATCTTCAAAAATTCTGGAGAGCGATCTGATTCGTCTAACTACCGTCCCATAAGTCTTTTTCCTATCATAAGCAAGGTTTTTGAATCTTTAATTAACAAACACTTAATTTCCCATCTTGAATCTAATAACTTACTTTCTGACCATCAATATGGATTTCAATCTTCTCGTTCTACAGCTGATTTGTTAACAGTAATAACTGACAGGTTTTATCGTGCATTAGATAAAGGTGGAGAGGTTAAGGCCATCGCTCTTGACATTTCAAAAGCTTTTGATAAAGTTTGGCATGCTGGTCTTCTCCATAAGCTTTCTTCTTATGGTGTATCCGGCAACATCTTTAAGATCATTGAATCCTTCCTTTCCAATCGTAGCATAAAAGTTGTCCTCAATGGACAACACTCTCCTTCTTATTCTGTAACTTCAGGGGTTCCTCAAGGTTCTATCCTTGGCCCTATACTCTTTTTAATTTACATTAACGATCTTCCAGATATTCTCTCATCTAAGATGGCATTGTTTGCTGGTGACACTACCATTTATTTTTGTCGTGATAAAAAACCAACACCCTCTGATTGCTTAGAGGGGGCATTTGAGCTTGAAAAGGATCTTACTTCTGCTACAGCATGGGGCTCTCAGTAGCTGGTGAACTTTAATTCAGATAAAACTCAATTTTTTTCAGCCAATCGTTATCGCAATAATTTAGATCTTCCTATATTTATGAACGGTGATGTACTCGATGAATCACCTACTCTTCATCTTCTAGGATTAACTCTTACTTCCAATCTTTCTTTAAAACCATATATCAAATCAGTTGCAAAATTAGCATCTGCTAAAGTTGCATCTTTTTATCGAGCTCGTCACTTTTTTACTTCGGATTCTATTCTCTATCTCTATAAATCTCAAATCCGGCTTTGTATGGAATATTGTTGCCATATCTGGGGCGGATCTTCTAATGATGCCCTTTCTCTTTTAGACAAGGTGCAAAAAGGTGTTGTAAACATAGTTGGAATTGCTCTTGCAGCCAACCTCCAACCATTATCACATTGTCGTAATGTTGCTTCTCTTTCTCTTTTCTACAAATACTATAATGGGCACTGCTCTAAAGAGCTAGCGTCTCTTGTGCCATCTACTATAATTCATTCTCGTGTTACTCGTCATTCAATTAAGTGTCATCCTTTTTCTGTGACTGTTCCTAAGTGCTCCAAAAACGCTTATTCGTCTAGTTTTTTTCCTCGAACATCAGCTCTTTGGAGTTCGCTTCCTTCATCTTGCTTTCCTGACTCATATAATTTGCAATCTTTTAAGTCGTCTGTCAATCGTTATCTTGCTCTACAATCTTCATTTTTTCTCTTTCAGTAACTTCCAATTTTAATTAGTGGCTGCTTGCAGCCTTGTTGGAAGCGAAGATGTTTAAAAAAAAAAAAAAAAAAAAAAAAAAAACAGAAAATAAGTTAATAATATTATTTACCTAACAAATTACAAAACATTTTCCGTCCCGAAACGATCTAAAATACAAATATAAATCGTAGCGTCCACTAAACAAATCGAACCAAAATAAAACTTTTATTACTTGCCTTGTGATTGTGGTAACACATGAAACTCAGAGTTGCAATACTAAACTATATTATAAACATTAGCGTAAGCTAATTCCTGGTACTACGGGTAACAGTAACATATATACTATATAGCTCTCTGTAGTTTATCTATTGAGCATTCTTTTAAGTATACAATATTATACGTGATAATACTAAGATATTTTATTTATTCATGTATATATATATATGGATATGTATGTATATATATATGTATATATATATGTATATATATATAAATATATGTATATATATCTATACATACATATATATATATATATATATATATATATATATATATATATATATATATATATATATATATATATATATATATGTATATATATATATATATATATATATATATATATATATATATATATATATATATATATATATATATATTATGAGAGAGATGCCGAAATTGGAACACCTAAAAAATAAATATACTTTAACCGAAAGTAGCTTAACAATAAAAACATTTATGATTTAATTAATGAAAAAAGGCAACCTTGCAAAACAATTTACAATAATTTGACTTAATTGATTGCAATGTTATTGTATATAAATTCAATTTTGTCAAAGCGCCATTTCGTTTGAACCAAGGCAACTGGTTTCATAAAATGGAACAGTTTAATTTTTTAATCAAAATAGCATGCTTCATTTGAAAAAACCCAATAAAATCAACAAAAATCAATTAAAAATTATTTTTAACTTTATAGTGATAACTTAAACAGTTCATTTAAAAACCTATAATAGGATTAAAATTGCCAGGGCAAAATGACATTCTACAAATGATAAATTGTACAAAGTCTCAACTATTATGATAATCTTTATTAAATATCATTAAACAAAGTATTATTTCTAGGTTTAAGTTTGTTACTATTTATTTTTAAACTGCGCTTGTATTATTTGTTCAACCCTTTGATTTTATCGCTGAATAAAAACCTTATAGTTCTTAATCAAAGAAAGTTTAGACACTTCTGTAACACCACTGCAATACCATGCTTGCAGCAACTTATAAAATATGTTTTTGTTATTAACTAAGTTTTAAATCCCATTGTATTAAAAAAAAACAACCCTATAACCCCCGACAGTATATTTTATCCGGTGCAGTCAATATGAAAACAAATAAAGATCACTTTAATTTGATGGTGAACGTGTATTTTTTAACGGATAACTTTCAAATGTATTGTATGTACACGTTTTACTAAAAATATATATACATATACATGTATGTATATACATATACATATTTGTATATACATAAATGTGTATCTACATACATATATATGTATGTGAGTGTGTATATATATATATATATATATACATGAATTTTTTTTGCTGTGTATATGCTGTGTATATGCTTTTATGTATGATATATAGATGTATATAAAGAGTATGAGAGAAAAAAGTTAGCGTGAGACCAACTGAAAAATAGTATATTTAGCATGCTGTTAATTGAGTTTTTTAGTCGTAATACTAGAATTTTAAAGCGTCAGTCATTTGATCCGTTTAATAAATCTCATTAAAAATGATACCAACAATGATTTTTTACATATGCTTTTTATAATTTGGAAAGCCTCATTTAGTTAATTTAATTATTAAAAAAGAAATTTTTAATGTTTTTAAAATGTTTTAATAAACCCATTAAAGAATAAATAATAAAAGTCCCTACAACTTGTCTCAGACAACGAGTTGTCTCTGGGTTCCTGTGGTTTTTAATTAATAATTGTTATTGTTTTTTTCAACTGATAATTGTTATTGTTTTTTTCAAATGAGTATTTTGAAAACAGAATTATTTGTTTATAAAAATTATTAAAAACATAAATAAATAAGAAGTAGAAAAAATAGACTTTTAATTTAGTCTAGGATAATATATGTATATATAGATTTAATTATCATAGGAAAAAAAACTAAATTTATCTTCGTAAATAAATGTTAAAAAAAAAATTATAATGATGCACTTTAGTTACACCCACCTTTTCAAATTTATTCTCTTTTGAAGTTAGTTACAGGCTCTGGGATGGATTTACGGCAAAAAAAATTTTATAATGATTATCTACAAAATACAGTTTTTGTACATAGCATCGAAGAATGTTAGACTAAAAACACAGATCTGCGTACACTTTCTTCATACTTTACACTGAATGCAAAAGCATGCAGTGTAAAGTATGAAGAAACCAACATCCTCCTATCCTTACTGGCCTCTGCTATAATATTTCAAATTATTCCCTCCTCCTCCTAATGTATTATTTCAATTTACTCCCTCCTCCTCTTAATGTAATATTTTGAAAAAATGTATGTCATACCTGCATAAAACTCAAAACAAATTTTAACGACAAAAGTTAATAAAAAATTCATAAAATTAAAATTTACTTGAAAGCAAAACTAATAATAAAATGAATTCTGGTTGAATTTTAATGTTATATTTTTGTTTTATGTAACAAAATATTGTAGAAAGGACGTTTCTGTAATAATTCATTACATAAATCTTGCTAAAGTAACCAACAATGGTTCTACTCTGTAACCCTCAGGCATTCAAAATGTTGCTAAGCCTTTATCCTCCTTTTGGCTAATAATGAAAGACATAATAAAAAAAATCAAATTTCTGCCAAGTTTATTTAAAATTGGTTGTGTTTTAAATAATCTTATAAAAACTCAAGAAACCAGAAACTATTATCTATTATTCTTAAATTACTTTCACAAAAAATTATAATACATAATGAACAAATGCGCGTAATCATATAAGGTATTTAAGAGCTTTGAAAAAAATAACAAAATCTTTAAACCCACGACAAAATAAAACATAAAGCTTGATTTAAATTTTCCAAATAATACTTATCCTGCGTTGAAAGTGCGAGAAAGCTTTCCAGTTAATTATTTTTTTTAGCGTTGCTTTGGTTTATTTATACATGTGTATACAAAGTATACTATAGAAAATCACTTATCAAGTTTTTTTATTTTACTTATTTTAAAAATTATTTTACATAGTATAAATCAAAAAATTTAATAAGCGAATTTCTACTAATTAAAATTGTTCTCATCTTTTAAGAACATTTAGCACTCTGTTTTGTAATATATATATATATATATATATATATATATATATATATATATATATATATATATATATATATATATATATATATATATATATATATATATATATATATATATATATATATATATATATATACTATATATATATATACTATATATATATACATACATATATACACACACAAATTTACTACATTTCTTGCACTCAACGCTACATAAGCCGCGTTTTATTTCAAGTAGGATTTTATGACTCTATATCGTGTTTTTAATCTGCAAAAGTTATAGTTTTAATCTTCGCTGGCTTTAATGGTTTATTAATTCAAAGCTTTTGCGAATAATCTTTATCTAAACTAAATTTGCGTATATGTGTAGCTATGTACATATAAAGCTAAATTATTAGTTTTTTTTGGTTACCAAATATTTTATTGATCTTTAGAAATTAACATAATCTTTTACTCGCGTTTGTATTTTAAATATTGACTTTTTGTTGCTATTAAAAACAAATAGCCTTGAATGGTGCAACAACATTTCATTTAATAAAAGAAAAGACTTGAAACATAAAATAAGCATTAGGATAATAATTTGCTTTACATATTATTTTTATTTTCAAATGTTATAAAAACTCAATATAAGAACTTTCCGATATTGTTTGTAATATTTGCTATTCTACAAAAAGGAATTTATAACCATCAACCTAATTAAGCATTCTTTAATTTAATCCAATTGAGCTTTGTAAAAGTTTATGCAATATTTTTACGAGATCAAAATTTTTAGTTGAAAGGTTTATTTTTTGTAAATTTTGTTGTATTATCTGTTTAACAGCTTATAAATCAGCAGTGTTTAAGTTTGAATTTTTGTTAAACACTTTTATTTATAAGTAAATGATAAACACTAAAACGTTACCGATACCTCGATTACAATTTTAACGTGGGGCTTTACGTCAACCATGTTTTGGGCAAAGTCAAAAAATTTCATCTTTAGAAAATTATCAAGGATGTCAATGAGCCAAGTTGATTTTCCAGAAGAAAATAATGCTCAGTGTATAAAAGTTAAGTTAAACAATGGAAGAAGGACAGACACAAACGCTAGTGAGCTTCCCATATTAACAAATGAACATGTACCTTGTCAAGTGTTAGATGTCGACAACTTTCTTGTTCTTATCGGCGAGTTTGGAAGGATGCAAAAATTGTTAGTATTTTTGTTTTCACTGATGATAATTCCATCCGCATACCATACACTTATAATGTCGTTTATTGGTAATGAACCGGGTTGGCGATGCACTTCAAATAACTCTGAATGTACATTTAATAGTACAGTTGTGTTTGTAAAAGGAGATTTAAACTACGAAAATAACTGCAAAATGAACAGAACATCATGGGAATTTATTCATCCAAAAGAATTTTCCATTGTGACTGAGGTAAAATATTGGTGATTTATAAGAAATTTTTAAACATTTAGCCGTTATGAAGTAAAAATCAAAAATAGAAAAAAACTATGATCAGCATTATTTTTAATCTTTTTCATTTAAATTTATTTTAAATTTAAAATAAAACTTTAACTATTTTTTTTTTTTTTTTAATTTATCATTTGGAAATCGATAATTAAGGTAATTTGTTTCAAATACATGTAATAATTTGGTATTTATTGTGATTTGATTGATTTGCAAGACTATAGTTAATCTAATGCTTAACTTTTTTAATCTCAAAAAGTGATTTTTAGTGGGACCTAGTTTGTGGAAAAAAGACACATTCTACTCTTGCTAACTCAGTTTTTTTTATTGGTTGGGGCCTTGGAGCAATTACTATAGGAATTCTTTCAGATAGGTAACGAAATAATATGTTAATGTTATCTAAAAAAAATAATTAACTTGCATTATTATCTATTACTGCATAATTAACTTGTTTTAATTCAATATAATAACAATATTCAATATTGTAATTGATTTATTTTATCATAATAATAATTAAAGTAATAACAATAATAACATTTATACGAAACAATAACAATAAAAACAGTAACAGTTGCAGTAATAATAATAATTTTGATAGCAATGGTAAAATAATATTATTAGTATTAACAACAATAGTAATATTAGTTATAATAACAACAATAAGAGCAATAATAATGATTAATTTTTAACAATATTGATAATAATTAATAAATTAGTTTAAATTCTTTTAAACGAATTGCTTTCAAATTTATTATTAGGTATGGTCGCAAGAAAATTTTGTTTCCATCTTGGTCTGGAATTATTGCTTCGTCGCTAATATGCGCGTTTGTCCACAATTTCTGGATTTTTTTGGTATTGCGCTTAATCATAGGCATTTTACAAGGGGGCGTTATGCTACTTCTTTTTGTTTTAGCGACTGAACTTGTCGGCCCATCATATCGAAGTTTATCTGGAACAACAATTTGGTTTGCTTTTACATTTGCACTATGCATTATGGCTGTTCAAGCTTGGCTTATACCCAATTGGAGAACACTTTTAATAATTGTATCAATACCTTACATAGTTTTAATCTTGTTTTACAAGTATGTATTGCTATTTTATCATTTGGTATTCAGTGAAAAACGTTAATCAACGATTAGGGTTAGAAAAAAAAGTCAATAATAAAAAAATGTTATTTACTTATATTCAATACGTTTTTCTATTTATTTATTTATTTAATAGACTTATTCCTGAATCAGTAAGATGGCTCCGGGTAAGCAATAAACCATTAGAAGCAGAATTGATTTTGCGAAATATAGCTCGTCGAAACAAGAAGCCGTGGCCGAATGCAAAGTTATCAGATCCGCCAACAGCTTCCCTAAGTCACAAAGCCTCGTTAAAAGATCTTTTTTTGCCAAAAAAAAAATTTATAGTTACTTTTATTCAATGCTTTACCTGGTAAGTATAACTTTTAATTGTGTGTGTGTGTGTGTGTATGTGTGTGTGTGTGTGTGTGTGTGTGTGTGTGTGTGTGTGTGTGTGTGTGTGTGTGTGTGTGTGTGTGTGTGTGTGTGTGTGTGTGTGTGTGTGTGTGTGTGTGTGTGTGTGTGTGTGTGTGTGTGTGTATATATATATATATATATATATATGTATGTATGTATATATTATAAATAAAAACTATATACTTTTTGCAATTATAAGTTGCAATCATCAGGTAAAAATATAATTTTTCTCGTGGAAAATGTTTCTATATAAGATAAAAAACTTCAAAAAAATCTAATCTTATTGTTTGTGGTTATTTTAGTTGAAATTTGTTCTCGTGACAATATTTGGATATTAATTCGCTTATTTTTGTTTTAAAAGCTGTTGTACAACAACAACAAAAATTTCGTATAAGCGTAGTGGACATTTTGTAATGTTATTATTAAAGTCGGGAGCGCTTTTTTATGACTGACCATGTTAAGTTGGGTGCTGCTTTTAATTTTTTTTATCTCGCAGGTATTTTGAGAGCCTAGTTGTGCATGCGAGTTTTTTGTTTTTGAACGTTTCCTTATATTTAAGGTTTTATTTTTGTTTAAAATTTCATAAACAGTTCAATTGTAACGCAATAAAAATCAACTACAGCTGCACAAGCAACATAGCGAAAATGATAAAGAATCATAACAACAAAATTATTTTGATGAACTCAACGGAGGCTTTAGTTTGCAATTGTAAACCAAGTGAAATCTGCTAAATGAATGGATATATATATATATATATATATATATATATATATATATATATATATATATATATATATATATATATATATATATATATGTATATATATATATATATATATATATATATATATATATATATATATATATATATATATATATATATATATATATATATATATATACAGAGAGGCGATTCTACGAAAATAAAAGAAAGAGGGGGGGATCCTTAAAAAGTACCGACTGGCTTCAGAAAGAAGAAAAAAAAAATTCCTCAAAACTAAAATTTACCCGACTGAATTGTGTCAAATACCCGACTAGCCGACCAAAGTTAAAATCTTCAAATTCTTTATGAATGACTTCTTTATGGCCGCGAAGGCATCACTGTCTCTTTTGACTAAGCAGACAGAGTTCTTTTGTGTTTGGAAAACTTCCTACCTAGACTTGTGTAACTTTTTTAATTTTTTTATCTCAGCACTCTAAGTTTTACAAACAAGTAAAAAATTTCAGTCAATTGATGAGTATTTTTTTTTTTTTTCTCACACTCACAACTAATTAAAACAGAAAACTCGCATTCAGAAGCTTCAGAGGCCATTTTATATTTGCTGACAAAATTCAGACACGCCAAGACATCAAACAGTAACAAGGATTTTAACTCTCTTTTTGGACTTTTCTTTTTCTCATCCCACTTAAAGAACTTCATATAATTGCGATAACTGTTAAGGTATTCGTTTATTAATTGTACAACTCTGTAATACATAACTGTAAAAATTAAAGCAGGTTAAACTTGCATCATAAATAAAACCTAATTGGAAAATGAAATAAAAATAATATAAAAACCGAATAAAAAATACCAACAATTAACAAACTCTATGTTATATAATACCAAACTGTTTATAAAAGCATATAAATATTAATAATTAACTTGTAGCCTTTGTTGTCCTTTAAATTTTGCTGTACTTTTGTAATTAACTTAATGGTTTTGACATTTAAGTAATTGTGAAGAGTGCTTTGATCTTAAAGTTTCAAAAACCTAATCTAAAAGTCTAACAAATCGAGTTTTTTTTTAAAATCTGTCCGCAATTTTATGTTATCTAATTCTATGTTATTCTATGTAACTTCAATGCTAACTTTCTAACTTGAAAAATTTTTCTGTTCTTCTTAACCCACTTATCCTGGTTCGTACGTGTTGTTATGCACTTTAGTAGGCTAAACTTATCTTCTGTGGGTCTTGAAATATGACAATTAGCTAGAGCAGAATGAACTAAAATACAAATCTAAAGATTATTCACAAAATGACTTTCGTACCTGTTTGAATTTTTTTAATTGAACACCTTTATTTGTTTTATTATTATAATTACTATTATTTTTATTTCTGTTATGAGGGTTTTTTTTGTTTCACCTAGGTTTGTTAACAGTATGGTATTTTATGGAATATCATTAGCATCCGATAATCTGGGAGGAAACCAATACCGTAATTTTTTATTAGCAAGTATTGTAGAATTTCCAGCAATTGTCACAGCTATAGTCTCAAGCAACAGGTATTGTAATATGGATGGTTAAGCGCCAAACCAGCCTATACAACTAAGTTGAAAAAAATTAGTTTATATTAAAAAATGATTTATGTAGTGCAACATAAATCATTTTTTATAAAATAAATAATATAATTAAAATTTTTAAGTGCACTGAACTGCAATTACTTTCAACTTTTTTGGTTTAGTAGCTTTTGTTAAAGACTTTTAAACTTTGCGTTAAATTATCTCATTTCAACATATTCGTTGTATAGGCTGGTTTGGCGTTAAGTCATCCATATTCATATGTGACCAAATTAATGTGCCTGCTTTGACATGACAAACTTATCATATAAAATTAGGTTTGTTAACAAAATAGCTTAAAAAAAGTTATTAAAAATCTAAACTTAAATTATCATAAGTACAGAGGATTTTTTACTAATAGACTAATTAAGGGTTTTATCTTAGGTTGCTAATAGATAATAAGAGGACCTTTAAAACCATTGAGAAATTCTGTTTATGTTACTAAAAATCTTGGGAATATTTTTTTAGCAGCAAAAAAATGACTTAGATATTGTCTTACAATGACAAAACTGATCTTTATTAATATATAAAAATTCTTACATCAAACATTGTAGGGGAGAGTAGGGTATTGGCGAACACCTAAGCGGGATTAAAGACACCAGTTATACAAAATTGATCATAGTTATTGCTTATCAATTAGTTTAACTATTCAGTCACAAACCCTCACAAGCAATTTTTAAAAATCTTATTATAAAATAAAAATTTATGGCAAAAGTAAAACCATTGGTGTTTGGGTTAGTTTGGAATTACCCTACCAACGTGGGGTAATTCCAAACTTATCGGAGGGCAATCACAAACACTGTTGTGTAATAACGAATAAAATACTAATTGCAATAACTAAGTCTAAAAATTATATTATGCAACAACAACAAAAAAAAGGAGTGGCTACAACAGAATGTTACTGAAGAATAAAGTTGCATAAAGTTATCAGAAAAAGTTAAAATCAAATTATAGCAAACAACATCCGCAGCTTCATTACACAACTGCACGTCTGAAACTGAGCATAGAATCCCCTCTCAGCAGGTAAAAAGAAATTGTCGAATTTATTTTTCAATAATGCTGTTTTGACCATGTTAGGAATTACTCCGCGTTTGCCATTACCCCACTCTCCCCTACTTCTTGGTTCAAAGTTCGATGCCGGCTCTAGCTAAATAAAAGACATTGGTTAGGAAGGTAGCGTGAATTTCCTGATTAAATGCTCTTCCGCGCTGCTCTCTAATAAGACCGTTAAATCTTCTCGAAACTCCATAATAACTAATATAAAAAATAAATAAAAAAAAACAATAATAAAACGAGTTAAAATTTTAAAAGAATTTTAAAAAATAAAAATTCAAAAAAAAAAAATCAGGCGAAAGTAAAAGTACTCTGGTGTTGATAAAAGTAATCTAATCTGGCGAATGATTTATTAAAATACTTGTTAAAAAGTAACTTTTAAAGCGTTATGTAATATTATAAGTATTAACGCATTTATTTTAGAGTAGGAAGAAAATCCACAGCAATCTTTTCAATGGCTATTGCGGGCTTGTCTTGTATTGGAGTGGCCTTCATACCATCTACTGAAAGTAATTAATAATTCTAAAACTATATTTTTATCTTGTATTATTTTTATACATTATATTTGATTTTTAGCACAACTTCTACCAAATTTAATCAAACTTGAGTTTTGAAAAATTTGAATAAAATTTCCGCAAATAACGCAAATTAAAAAAACTTGTTTCAAAAAATATCAACTTCATAACTTTTATTTTGTGTTTATCTGCAGTAAAACGTTTTTCAATGAAAATTACAATAATAATTTTTAAAGACGTTTTAAAATGAAAAGTTTGATTTTTTACAATTTCTTAAGGTTGTCAACCTTTTTTGAAATTTTAAAAATTAGTTTTCTATATTTTAAATATTGTAGAATATAATAAGAACACTAGGTCCATTTGTATATAAATTGATCAAAACCATCTTAGAAATAAGAAAGACTTTATTTACGAAAGAACGGCAATAATAATTTAATTACCATAACAACGACAACAGCATTCCTTTTTAAAAGATAGTTTAAAAATTAGCATCATAAGAATTAATTTACATTTACTCATAATGCAAAAAAACAAAGCTGATATGTCTTATGCTGCTTTTTGGCTGTTAAAGTTCTTTAAAAAAAAAAAGCCTTGACCTGTAAAAAAATAAAACTTAAATTCGGTGCAGCTGCCCAAAAATATTTCTAAAGTTACGGAAAAAAGCTCCACAGTTTGGGTTTGAATTCGGAATGTTATTGACTTTTAGTTTTTTTCAGTATAATTATACATATTCGCATTTTCCAGATGCGAATTATATTAATTATATAATTATACTGAAAAAAACCAAAAGTGAAAATTACCAGATTTGTAATTTTCACTTTTAAGAAACTCTCTCTCTCTCTCTCTCTCTCTCTCTCTCTCTCTATATATATATATATATATATATATATATATATATATATATATATATATATATATATATATATATATATATATATACATACTGGCTTTTTGGCTTCACTTTACTTCTCGAGATAAAATTTATATATGTAAATGTGTGAATAATAAATAAAGCTGTATATGTAAAAACGGGGGGAAACTGTAAAATAAAATAAAAAAGTGTTCATGTTCTTAATCATAATGATTTTTCTTATTTTTATTAATCAGTCTAGACTATTTATAATTTATAATGCTAATTTATTTTGATATATCTCTAAAAATCTACTTGTAACTTATGGTGCTAATTTATTTTGGTATATATATTTGTTTTGATATTTTGATATAAGAAAAAAATAAATATTAAAGTCCATAAGTTATTAATAACGTTTAAGTTTAGCTTTGAGTTGCTGAAGTGTTTTTTCTTTAGTATTAACAATTTGATTAAAATGAAAAAAGAAGTCCTCGATACTGAACTGAGTAAGAACTTTACTTTAGATTATATCGTGGAGTAACAAAGTTGATTTCTAAAAATCTGATGGGTCATTTATGGCTTATTTTATTAAAGTAAGGTTTAAACCATTGGAGACTGCCCTTACATTATTTTGAATCTGAAGTGAGAAGCAATGAATACTTTATTTTGTACTTGTTTAAGTTACAGTGAAAAGGTTCACAAGGCACAGTTTTTGTAGCTCCAAATTCCCAAGCAAACACAAATAATGTGTTTTAATTTAGTGTAATTAGTGCTTGTTCATACAATGTTACCGTAAGTTAAAAAGTTAGAATAAAAGAAAGACATAAAATTTTTTAAACTAATAAACTAATTCTTAAGTTAATGGTTTTGCTTTATACATCAATGCATTATTTTTTTAAGAGATTTCTTTTAAGAGTGCTTATATGAAACCTACATAATAAATTTTCCTCTAAAATAGTATGTTTGCTGATGTTTACCAATGTATTTTCCAATAAAATTCATTTATTTTAAGTTTGATTAACTTTAAAAATTATTTTCTGTTTTGTTTATTTTAATAAATAGAATAAATTTATCTTTTAATTTCAAGTTCAGCGGCACTCTATTACATGTAAATTATTCCATCATAGTAAACAGAAGTAGTTTTTAATACTTCTAAATTTTTATAGTCCGTTATTACATTTGTTAGGCGTCTTGTCTTTAGTAGGATACTTTATTTCACTTTTCATTATTTACTTTAAAATAAAGTTGAATACCCTTATTAGAATAAAATAGAATCATCTGTGAACATAATTAAGTTTAATAAATTTGAAGTTAAAAATGAATTTTTAAAGAAGAGATAGTTATACAGTTCTAAAATTGAGTATTTATATTTGTCTCTATCTCAACAAAGTTTGGTCAGTTAAATAATTTTTTTATAACCCTAATTGCTGGTAGCAGGAAAAAAAAACCGGTAAAATATCCTCTAAGTCAAAATCCCACGAAATAATCCCCAGGGGAAAAAAATTCTCCTAAGAAAAAATTCCCACGTAAAATATTCCCCAGGATTTTTTTTACTGTGTATAAAATAAACGATATATCAATATAATAGTTTTATAACATAAATATTATAAACACACATATTGTGTTACAAGCGATACCTTAATTCCTTATTTTTCATAAATCAACTGACAAATAGGTAGTTTGTGAACGAAGTCTACATTTATTGGCTGAGAAAGAGATAGGGCATTCAAGAGTGTACATGCAACAACTGACAAATAATTATCCGAGAAGTATAAGAGCCATTAACAAACTTGAACTATTTGAGACTCAAAATAGCAGACTTAAAATATCTGAGACTCATTTCTTAAACTGTTTTGATTTAAGAAAACATGGCATGATTTAAGAAAAGGATGAAAGACGTGGTGTAAAAAAAAACTCTTTTATATTTAAATTGATTTTAAAATAGAATCGCTAACTGTACAAATTAAAATTAATTTTACGATACAGACGCTATCTTTATAAAAACCTGAAAACCTAATTTAATAACATAATTAGCCCTAATGTTATTTTACTACTAATTTTAATTTAATTTTGCTAAGTATCTTTTCCATTATTTTCATTCTCACATTTTTTCCAAAATATATGACAATAAAAATATCTTTTCCATCATTTTTATTGTCAATAATTTCTTTAATTTTGTTCAACAACTTTTTTGCGTTTTTCTTACTTATTATTAATTTTTTAACAATTCGTCAACTTGATATGCAATTTGTGCAAATTTAAAATAGCTAGTTTACAGGGTGGACAAAAAATTTTCATAAATATGATACAGAGATTATATAATACATTTTTCTTGAAGAGTTTTTAATGGTATTTGTAATAATGTTGACCTTGCCTTATTTACCTAGCGTATCTATTTTTTAATTTGAATGCAGACAATAAAATCCCATCATTTGGTCAAAAAAAAATTAACCAATTTGCGTATTAAGGTATTGAGTTTTAAATAGTAAAAACTTGTTATTGCTATTAGCCTTTTTCAAAAACCTTATATTATTGTTGCTGTTTATTTTATTTTTAAAAACTTTTGAACCTTTTATACAACTTTTTATTTCATTCAGGGTTTTAGTAAATCTTAAAAAACCTTAAAAAAAGTTGTCGAAAAAGATACTTTTAACTTAAAAAGTTAAAAGTATCTTTTTCGACAACTTTTTTTCTTTTTTTCTCACGAAACGCTTTTTTATTGATTAGATTTATAAAAATGTTCACATGCATTATTAGCTTTACTTGATAATACCCCCTTCCCTCACCCCCTGATTGCAGTATATGTATATATATATATATATATATATATATATATATATATATATATATATATATATATATATATATATATATATATATATATATATATATATATATATATATATATATATTTGTTTGTTATTCACCTCCTCAAGGCCAAGAAGGCCACTACAGATGAGGAGGCTACTTAATAGTGGTTATAACCCTCTCTCAACTCTATAACTCCGAAACACGAACCTCGAACAAAGCCGCTGCGCGGAGAAACAAGTTGATATATATATATATATATATATATATATATATATATATATATATATATATATATATATATATATATATACAGCAAAAACAGCAAATATTCCTGTATAAGACGAGAAACAAATTACACTTTAATTTAAAACAAAATAATTCTAAAAAATACTAAAAGAATACGAAGGAATACAAAAGAATACTAAAAACACAATATATATTGAAAGAAAACACCACACAGATAATTTTTTAAAATTATGCTTTTGTACGGGAACTTGTTACCGGGTGTATAACAAATTTTATCTTTAAAAGAAAATAGTTTTTCTTTTTTCTTTCACTCTTTATTTTTTAATCTATTATATTCTTTTTTACTTTTTTTGTTATCTGTTTCTGTTTCAAAATTCTTTTATTATACTCGCTGTATTAGGTAATATAGCAAAATAAGTACTAGTTTTTATTTCGGTCACCATTCTCAAAAGTTCATTGTTTCTGTTGTCTCTCAGGACACCGGATACAAACCGGATACCGGACAGCGGATCAATATAAAAAGTGGAGTTCCATCAGGGTTGGTGTTAGATCGATTTTATTTTTGACTTGGTAGTCAACGTTATATTGATTCTTGACCAATCCAGAGGTCTTTTAAGTTTATACGCCGATGATACAAAGCATAACTTTTATACTTTAATACTTTTGTACTTTTTTTATATCATATCTCTCGCACTCTTTTCAGAAAACTGTCGATCGTGGAATAAAGTGCATTAAATATAAGTAACAAACCCCCATGTTTTAACTAACCTGCAAATCGTCTTAAAGGTAACTGTTTCAGATCAATCAAAGTGGTTGATAAATCAATTGATCCCCCTCTTGAAAATCAAAAAACCCTCTTGAAGCTATGTTTATATTCAGAGCTATTGACCCGTATTCTTAGAAATTTGCGTTGCTGCACCAAATTACTCCAAAATTAAATGGCTAAAGAAATCTTCTGCGGTTTTTGAAAATTTTAAGAAACACCTATATGTAGTTGTTAATGGGTTTGAAATCGATATTTAGAAATTTATTTGTTTAGTAATGCTAAAATTTACAGTTGACACTTCAGTGCTAGGGTGTGGCTTATATTTTAAATATGATGGAAAAAAATCAATTTATGAGAAGCTTTTTCTGGTAAATGGACAAGTTCCTATTGTTTGAAAACCTCTAAAATATGTTCCTTGGAATTATAGCATTAAGAAGTGCTGCTATTGCTATTCTAGGTACGTCATACATAACCATTGGTTGTTTATTTACACTTACCCACATGTCACATGCTGAGTTCACAATCTTTTTAGAATAATAAAGACCTATTTTATAAGTTAATGCTACAATATACAGGAAAAGATAATGGTGTGATTTTTATTACCATTTTATTTACAAAAGAAAGAACTACTACATTGAATTAAGAGCTGTTGTTATCAATTAATATTAGTCAAGAGCGATTTTGGGAGCTACGCACATCGTTGAAAAATTATTAGATAAATTAAAAAAAAATCGTCTCTTTCATCCACCCTAAAAAATGTGCTGATCCCTCTTATCCTAATGGTCCATTACAAGTGTGAATTTCCATTACAAAGTGAGACTTAAAACTAATTCTGGGAAAGGTACAGTATAGAAGCACGCTCTTGCCAATTACTCTAACTACCGAATATGCTAAAAGAAGTTTTAAATATTTTAACAAATAATTTGTAACATAATATACTACAAAAATCTTCAGGCTATACGCTTTAAACATCGCTTTTAAACACAAAAACAGCAAACAAACTGTTCAAAATTTACCTAGGTATGTCAAAAGTCTGTAACAAAACTTCTTAATCCAAACTATGTTAAGTTGTCATTGATATCTTCATTGAAGAAATTTATTTGACCTTCGACTTGATTCATTGCCTCCTAAAGCCATGTCAGTTAAAAACTTGACAAGATCTAACTGCTACTACAATCAACATGCTCCATCCTAATAAATAACTTAAATTTAATGTACCAAGTAATTTAATATTTGTTGCATATGCGTGTAAGTACATGTGTAGTAGGGTCCAACAACTCCTTACCGAGTGATTAACAACCAAATCTCTCATCTTAATGAAGCGGTTCCTGGTTTTTTACAACTAAAATGGTATTACACTTTTATCTCATATTTACTTAGTCAAATTAGTGTAACTGGTAAAGGTAAATTAATTTACAAATCATTTATTTCAAAGTTATTATATTATGGCTGTTATTTTAAGGTTAATTTATTCTGGATTTTTTAGTTATTTAGATTTTAGTTAAACTAAGGTTTTATTTTTATTTATTGATGGCTTTTATTTAATGATAACGTTACCAAAATTTAGTAACGTTATAAAATACTTTTATGACGACTTGATTGCCATTGTTATTTAATATCAAAACCTATTATGTATATGACACAAATAAAAAAGGCAAAAGAAATTAATAGAGTAAAACCGGGTCAATCCGCACACTTATCTTTTTTTTTTTTCATTTCTTTTTTATTAGATAGGTAATAAATTGCTACATAAGATAATGTAAATATATATATATATATAAAAAAAAAAAGATTAAATGTTGAAGAA
Source organism: Hydra vulgaris (assembly GCF_038396675.1). NCBI lineage: Eukaryota > Metazoa > Cnidaria > Hydrozoa > Anthoathecata > Hydridae > Hydra > Hydra vulgaris. The sequence goes on along the minus strand of NC_088934.1, from coordinate 11,760,963 downwards.
AAAAAGTTGTGCGGTTTTTGGCGACATTCTGATAAAACCGCACACTTGAGAAAACATTGAATTTTTTAAATTCAAATTTTTTTTTAATTATTTTTTTTTAACGCAACTTATATTTAAGAAACTATATTAAAGTTTTTCGCCTTTTTTTTTAAACAACAAAATTTCGTTCCAACAGCATATTTCTTTGGTAAACGCGTTTCTTTGCACAACCGTTCCCGACACATCGAATTCTCGCATTGCAACATTTCTGTGTGTAACTATACTCTACACTTTTTACATTTTGAAAGTTTTAATCGTTTGGCTGCTGGTACTTGTTCTTCGTTATTGTTTTGCTGAGGTTGCTCAGCATTGTTATGCTCAGGCATTTGAGTACTTGGCATAGAGAGTCTACGCTTTGCATTAAATTTAGCAACACTCACGGCTTCCTTGGTTGCTTTTTCTTCATCGTTTTGTTTGAGGAACTCGATTACATTTTCTTCGGTAATACATTTTCCGTCAAGTTTTGACATGTTGTACTGCTTTGATATCTTAGCATTCGATTGATTTCTGGCTTGAAAAAAATTCTTCAACTTTACTCGATACTGTTTTTTCAACGCTCAACACATGCTTGATACCTATCAAAACTTGAAGCTGGTGTAGTTGAGAAAGCTGGTAATCGGTGTGTAGTTAGATTAGATGCTGCGGCGGCTGTTGAAGATGATGAAACTGTATCTGAGCATGATGCTGTAGGTAGGAGGCTGCTAAAGTTGATGAAGGGTGAATTAAACGTTTGTGTGATTGCTAATGCCTTATGATTTATGTTGTTTTTACTAAGTGGAAATAAGCCAGTGTACTGGAAACTAGCGATTGCATGCAAGCGTGTAAAATATTTACCACTCTCGTTCAGCAGTGTGAGAAACAGTGGAAAATTTTGTTTATCTAAATTCTTACGTTTTGAGTCTTTGTAATACTTTGTAAGAATTTCTTTTGATGCTTGTTTGACACGACAATAGATACCTCTATCCAATGGTTGTAGAATATGTGAATAATGCTCTGGTAGACATATCAAAATTAAATAGTGTTTTTTGCACAGCAATACCGCTTCCAAAGAGTTGTATGCCCATCTAATACTAAAATATGAATACCACCAATTTGCTCAGTTTCGGGTATAAATACTTCTTTCAGTCATTCAATAAACGCATCGTGCTCCATCCAACTTGGTTTTGAAATTGAATATTTGGTGCCTACTGGACCACTTCTTGTCCAGTTAGGACGAAAGTTTCTTTTGGCTTTGTATATCATAAATGGTGGTGCAAAATGCCCATCAGTGTTGTAGCAATTGTTTACAGTATAATAATTTTTTTTATTGTTGCCAGTAAGTTTAAATGCGCGTCTTGTTTTTTTTCGACACACTACGATTGCTTTGCCTTGATCACCCGAAAAACCTGTTTCATCGCAATTCCAAATATGCAACCCAAAAGTTATACCAGTCTGTTGATATTGCTTGGCGACGCATTCAAAATAACAATCAATTATTTCTAGCGTACAAGAAGCAACTCTCGTAGATGCTAAGTTATCCGTTTTTTCCTTATTGAAATTTCTTTTGACTATCTCTTCATAAAGGCGTAAAACCAGTCTTTACCAGGCTTGTCATTTTTGAATAAGTTCAAGTGACCTTCACGTTTAAGGTAGCATAAAAATTCTAGGATTTCATTTCGGGTTAAACCATAGCCCTAGTCACCAAGTAATTGAAACGCATGCACCATCAATCTTTTTGTTTCATTTGAGAGTACATTTGTTGTACCTGAGCCACGGAAGCTTTTGCTGTTGTTATTTTCGCAATGTTTGAGCGTTGAGACTGGAACGCTATGTTTGAATGCAGCTTTTCTCAGTGATGTTTTATTTTCTTTCATATCAGTTAATGCGGCTAGTCTTCCTTGTATGTTTTTGTTTTTTTAGTTGACATGTTAAAGTGAGTAAGTTAAATTGAATCGAGTGAGTGATGATTATATTGAGAAATAATGTAATAATTGGTTTTTAATGAGTAAGAGATGATTATATTAACAAATAACGTTATAGTTCATTTTTAATTAAACCGGAATTAACACTAAGTTAATTAGATAAAGATAGGCGCTTAGTCACTTGCGAAAAACTAAACTAAGTAATTAATCGAGTGTGTGGTTTTATCAGGAATAAGAGTTTTTTTTACTCTTTTGATTTTTTATTTAACTTTTTGTTCTAGCTGCATAAAAATTATGCTATCAGAATAAAAATTAAATTTCCAACAAGATAGTGCTAAAATTATTTTTTATATCAGTTTCGGTTCAAGCGCTATTTTGTTCGCAATGATGAAAAAATAATTAAAAATTTTGTCTCCCTGTGAAAGTTTTATAAAAAAAGGAAAAAAAGGGAGTTAAATCGTCATATAATTTTATCAATTCGAATAGAGCAGATGGTTTTGTATTTGATTTTATTTTTATTTTTTTCACAACCATACCCGTTAGCTTTTATCTGATAATTTTGATCAGTGTGCGGAATGATATAGTGTGCGGTTTGACCCGGTTTTACTCTATGCATTCTTAAACAGGGAATCAGAAAAGTCTCTTTTTTGTAACTGAATTATTGTTATTTTTCAATTATCTGCATATTTATACAAGATCAAATAAAATGAAACCTCTCTTGTAAAACTATTCTGCAAATGCTTATACCTTTGGAAATATACCAATCAAAGCATTAAAACTGCTTGGGTACCTAAAACAACACACTAAAACATAAGAAATGTTGATTAAATAAGACATTTTTTCACAAATTTTTTTTTATATGCTTGTTAAAAGTAAATTATAGCAAAAGTAAACCAACTCAATATAAGTTCAATATTAAAGATATTTTAATTGTTATTGACCCTCACAAATAAAATATCTTTTTACTGTTCTTTTATCCTTCCAAGGTTACGTTTGGCCAAAAATTGCTCTTGGTATGGTAGGCAAACTTTTCATTACCGTTTCTTTTGACGTTTTGTATGTCTGGTCTGCTGAACTGCATCCTACAGTTATAAGGTATGTTATACAGCTTATTAACTTTTTTGTAATCTTAAGATAATGCATAAGGCTTATTTAGATAAAGAAAGAAGTTTTTATAAAAACAGAAAAAAAATATGGTTTTTTGCTGTTTTTATAAAAAATTTTTTTAGAGTTCATCAATATTTTTAGACTTCAAGAATTTTTTTAGAGTTCAAGGCATGGGGCTGTTATCTGTTACTAGTCGATGTGGAGGAGCGTCAGCACCGTGGGTTTCGCAGTTTCTTGCACATTTTCACAAAATGCTACCATTTGGAATAATGGGTTCTTTAAGTCTTATTAGTGCATTTATGTGTTGTATTTTAAAAGAAACCCGGGGCCTAGCTTCTCCTGAGACATTAGAAGATTCTACAGGTATTTGAAAAATTATCTGAATTTGGATAAAAATTATTTTGTAAAAAAAAAAAAATTGAGAAGTTTTAACATTCCAGAGTTTGTTATTTTACTTCTCCTATTTAAATAAGATTTTAATATAATATTCAATTATTCTTGTGTTATTAACAAATAACACTTTCAAAATAAACACTTTTACAAGTCATTACAAGTATTGAAATTTTACAAAACACTAATGCCTAAACTTTAGGCATTAGTGTTTTGTAAAATTCCTATACCTGTAATGACTTGTAAAAGTGTTTATTTTCAAAGTGTTATTTGTTAATAACACAAGAATAATTGAATATTATATTAAAAAAATAAATAAAAAATGTTTTAAATATTTAAAATATACTTTAGGCTAAAGTATATTTTAAATATTTAAAACGTTTTTATTTATTTTTTATTTTTATCAAGCATTATTTTGTGAATGAAAATAAGCTTTGAGTTGCAAGGTTATTTATGTTTTTTCTCTAAAATTAATTTTTATATCATCACAATATTTACAGAAAATACCAATGGTACATAAAAAGCACTGGCGTTACTGCCGGCGGTCAGCAAAAAAGCGATTTTTTTGACTTTGTAATAAAAGAGATAAAAAATTGCACTAAAGTGCAATCAACTTTTCGATAGAAATTAACTCACAATAAATTGCTCAACGATTTGCTCTATAAAAATGACAACATAGCGGTTACCTAAATAAATATCGCAGTTGTAAGCGCTCCCGATTTCTTATCTTATTATCGCAATTTACCATATAACCCTAATTAATTGAGTTGCGGTTACGCCAGTACTTTGTACATACTATGTATGTTTTTAGGGGTATAAAATAAAAAACAATTTTATGGTTTTCAAATGAGCATATTGCCTAGTTATGAGTTTTTATATTTTGAAAAAAATGACAATAATTTTAAGGTACGTCTTTTTAAAAAACTCACGCGTTAAATGAAATGTAGTTTCTAAGGGATTGTCCATAAATTACACAACGCTAAATTTATTTCAAAAACAAAAGTAGGACATCTTAAGCTCTTTACGCGATTTTCATTAAACTTAACGCGTTATTTTCATTTTTGATTTAGCTGAATGCTCTGCGAGGGAAAACTTTTTTGTTTTGTTTATTAGTGAAATTTAGCATTGCGTAATTTAATATAATCAAATAATAAATTGTATAAGGCATTACAAGTTCAGTTATTACACAATAGGGTGGAGTGAATTTTAGTTTTTTTTACAATTCATTTAGCCTGGGTGTGCAAAAGTTGTCTATTCATTTCAGAAATATGTGGCGCATTGGTTAGAGCGCTTGCTTTATAAGCAGGAGATCCAGGTTCGAAACGAGCTCTGGACAAATTTTCGCGTCACGGTAAGGAAGGAGGCGTGAACTTCCTGGTTAAATGCACTTCCGCGGTGCTCTGTGACAAGACCTTAGGACTTCTTGGGGCACCTAAAATAAAAATTAAAAAAAAAAAAAAAAAAAAAAAATACTCTGGAAAAATATCAATGCTCTAGAAAATTGGGTCTCAAAAGAAGCAAAATTTTATAAAAATTTCAAAAATAACAATTATTTTATAAAAAAATTATTATTTAAGATTTTTTTGAAAATATTATCAAAAAAATAAACTTTTTTTATTTTTAGTTTAAAAGGTCATTTTTTCTGCAATAAACTATAAAACAACAATTTTTTTTTAAAAATAATTGTTATTTTTAAAATTTTTATAAAATTTTGCTTCTTTTGAGACCCAACATGACATAATTTTGAAAAACTTTTTTTTATATAATATTAGGGACCCATTAAAATTTTAAAGGTCTTGAGGCACCTCAAGAAAATTTCCTAGAGCATTGATATTTTTCCAGAGTATTTCTGAAATGAATAGACAACTTTTGCACACCCAGGCTAAATGAATTGTAAAAAAAACTAAAATTCACTCCACCCTATTACACAACCATTTAGTACGTCAAACAAAAATTCTACTGCAATGAAAATATCAAAAGACATGGAAAGAGAATTGATTCACTTTGAGAAAAGTAAATGATTACCAAAGAGTATTTAAGATTCATTAAGAGTATCTCAAGATTCATTAGGAGCAATATGTAAAATACCAACAAATTGGCAAATAAACGATACACAAGTTTGGTATTAGACTGTAAAAATGTAAATGGACGAATAAAGAAAATTTCAGATGAATGTTTAAAACTATGGGCTAGTTTGAATTTTCCAAAAATAGACAAAAGATCAGTGCCAAAAATAATAGAAAAATTGATTAAAAAGAGACAAATAGAAATCAAAAAACCAGGTACTTATAGTTTTGATAGTTTATTAGATATAACGAAAGAGGATGGACTTTGGTTGCATTCTAAAGATAAAAATCTTTATTTAAAGCAATTAGAGACATCTCGTAGAGTAGGGTATACTGCAATGAAGCCTGATATACACCTTTTAGAGAAAATTAAAATAGGAAACTTTCCATCAATGCCATCAACTTCAGTTCTAAATGAACTCAGAGAGGAACACGAAAGTAGTAATGAGTCAGTAAGTGACAGTGATGGTGATTATAAACCTTCAATAAATATTAATAAATGAAAAGTTAAACAGAGGATAGTCGAGGCTGTTAAATTGCTTTGTCAAACTAAGTAAAAGCTGCCACAGTGTTTCGAAAACTTTAGATGACTGGTGTCAATCTTCCTCCACCAACTCAACCAGTAACCTATATGGTTGTCATCAGAGAAGGTTAAAAGCTACGAGATAAATTGAGAAAAGAACTGAAGGTTGAGAATTGGTGTTTACATTTTGATGGAAAAAAGATAGGGTGGAACATTAAGTAGTCATAATGAAGAACAATAAAAAGGAAGTTAAACTAAAGCCAATGGGCTTTAGTTTAACTTCTTTTTTTAACCTCTTATTGAATTTTTCTATTGAAGAAAGGAAAGTCAGAGATAATTTTTAAAGGACTCCAAGAACTTTTTAATTAATATGATTTATGGGGATCTATAAAAATGATTGTGACAGACGCTACAAATTTTAATACTGGGAAAACAAGTGGCGTGATAAAGAGATTAATGACGCATTTTGAAAGTGTTGAATTTCAGAAATCTTTCTATGTTGGTTGTCAACACCATATATTAGATCGATTATTAAAGTCATGTCTGGATGACTTTTTTGGAGGTAATGTCAATTCACCTGAACTGTCATATTATTTTGTTGAAGCAATACGTAGTAAACATGACTATTTAACATTGAACTTTGACAATAGTGGTATACAATTGAAGGAGAATGAACTGAAATGAAGAGATGTCATACAGTTTTTGAAGCATCTAATTAACATAATGAAATACTTTTGGAATTAAATGAAATTTCCTGAGGTTAATTTTAAAAGCTTACCAAATATTAGCCAATCTTCATGGAACTCCTGGGCAATTTATTTACTACTTTCTTACATAAAAATTCATTCCTTCAGACAGAAAATAACTTAAGATAGCAGTTAAGCTTGTTGCTGGAAAATGGACAGATATATGGTTTTCAAACCAAATATGTGTATATACATATTTTTTTTTAATTTCTTTTTAAACTTTTAATTCTTTTTTAACCTTATAATTTTTTTTTTTATTAAACTTATTAATTTCACTCTTTTATATAATATTGGAAGATGCAAAATTTTATTGTATTTTTCTGTATTTCACGAAGGGGCTTGATGATAAGACACTTTGACTTATACTTGCTCCAGTCAGCTTTTAACTATATATATTTGTTTAAATTTATAGATAACATTGTAAAATGTGTAAAATGAAGAAATAAATTGTAATAATAATATTTAAACCTGAAAATGGTAAAGAATTGAAAGAAGCCATTAAAGATCATCCAAAGGCTATGAATACATTTACGAAGTTTTGGTGTGATATTGCCTATAAATACGCAAAGATCCAACATTTGTACCAAACTAGCAATAAAATTATTTAAAATATCAAAAGAAGCTTTGTACTTGAAGTATTTATTAACAAATCACGATTGAAGCAAATCCAAACCTTTTTAGTTAATGTAATTTTATCAATATAGTTTTTTAAACATTTTGATGTTTTGTTAATTTTATCAATATAGCTTTATTTACATGATATATATCTTTATTACTTATTTGAACTTAACTTATTATTTTAAGACAAAGCCGGAAACATTTTATTTCAAATTAACAGTAAAGAATTTCTAGGTGCATTTATTATGTGAATAATTGCTTAATAACTTGGCTTTCTAGTAGGTGAGTGCATGAGTTTTTTTCTAGGGACATAATGAAACTGAACTCTTTTAATTATTTACAAAAGCTCATCAGAATATTAATGCTCATTGAGTTGGTAAAAATAGTATACCCCTAATGTATGTATGTATATATATATGCATATATATATATATATATATATATATATATATATATATATATATATATATATATATATATATATATATATATATATATATATATGTATATATATATATATATATGCATATATATATATATATACATATATATATGCATATATATATATATATATATATATATATATATATATATATATATATATATATATATATAATTATTTTTGGGTTTTTCCCCATCATTTTTAAATAAATCTTTTTAGAAAATAAAGTAAAAAAAAGATTTTTCAGTTTTTTTTTAATTTTAACAAGATAACTTTTATAAGTGAGATTTATTGATATTTATAGTCAAAAGTTTTATTATAAGCGTCGTTTGCTATTTAATTGCTCAGCTAAAGTGTTAAAAAAATTATTCTAATAAATATTTTTAAATATTCTTAGACTCTTTGCCGAGAAGATAGGTACTAAGTAAGAATATTACTAAAATTTTAATAAATTTGTTTTTACTTTTACATAAAGAAATCAACGAAATGTCAACGTCAAACTACGTCAACGAAGACAATGCATTAATATTAAAAGACGCTCCCGAAAGCGTGTAACATGAACTTTATCACCAAATTATTATCCATGCATAAAATATAATGTTAACCAGATGATTAAATCAGTTGTGGCGTTTCTCCTTAAAAATATAAAAGTAGCTCATAGTATATTTTCAAAAGGTGCAGATCAGCAAACTTGCTATTAGTCGGATAGTGGTTTGACCAGCAACGTAAAGAATATTGACATTTACTGTTATTTATTTTTATTGCAGTGTAACCTTGTAAATTAATTTATCGCTTGTAAATTAATTATTTATATCTTCAAATTTTAGAGAAGTGTGCTGTATATTTTCCTTATAATTTATTTATTTTTAAGGTATGAACAAAAAATTGAGATTAAACTCCTTTAGTTTCGTAACTTATTACAACATATGACAGTTAACAATACTTTATACTGTTGTCAAAAAGCTGAAACTGTTTAAATAAATATTAACGAAATGAAAGTTTGTTTTCGTTTACATACGAGTATAATAATATGGGCTTTCATTTAAATATAAACAACATTGAATTTAATTTTAAACATGGTGCAAAGTAGTATAGCGGATTTTTAAAAAAAAAAAGAAAAAAAGAGAAGCTAAAATCAATAAAATTCGAGTAGCAGGCGTCGCCTATTTTTTGTTATAAATTTCATTTAACTTCAAATTAAAATAAAATTAAATCTTTACTTTAGTAAAGAAATATAAAAATTTAGTTTTGTCTATAACAGAAATCCTGTTTATATTTGTAAATATAAAGGTAATATATTTGATATAATTAGCATAAATACTTTTGTAGCATTACTAGTAAAGTATTTATGCTAATTATGTCAAATTTAATACCTTTATATTTACTAATATAAACAGGATTTTTATGGTCGCCCGCATGATTTTTTTATGTTTCAGATAGGACACTTTTACATATTGTGATAACTCCAAACTTAAGTATGTTCATACCTATGCCAAATGAGGAGGCTTTGCAAAAATTTGGGATGGCAGAGGCCTGGGAACGAAAAAAGCCCTAAAACGCTTGCCCCCCTGCCCAAACGTTAGTGCACTGATGTAGTAAAACTTTTAACTTTACTATCTTAATCTAAATTTAAATTTTTCGACAGATTTTAAATTTTGCATAAAAATCTTGTAAATTACAAAAGCTATAACCAATCAAATTTTCCGACCCCCCATCATCAGGGAAAGGGTGTAAATTTTGCATGGTCATAACTTTTGTAATTTTCCATATTTTTCTACGAAATTAAAAATCTGTCGATAAATTTAAATTTAGTTTAAGATAGTTGAGTTGGAAATTTTACTACATCAGTGCTCTCACGTTTGGGCAGGGGAGGGACAAGTGTTTTAGGACTTTTTTGTTCCCAGGCCTCTGCCATCCCAAATTTTTGAAAAGCCTAATCATTTGGCATAGGTATGAACATACTCAAGTTTAGAGTTTGCGTAATGTGTGAAAGTGCCTTATCTAAAACATCAAAAAATCTTGCTGGCGCCCATGAGTAGCAAGTAGTCACTGTTTTAGGGGTCGGCAACAACTGACAGGTTTGCGTTTCAGTAGACCTCGCAAATATTTTATATACTTTATTCTTAATAAAAAAAAAAAAAAAAAAAATACGACTTTTGATATTTTAACATTTCTCATTAAGGTTTGCTGAAGAAAAATATGTTTATTTACACATTTGTCATTTTTATGATCAGATTCTATTACTTGGCCTTTAAATAAATAAAAAAGTTTGATGATTGGGTTCTACTACTTGGACTTTAATTTAAAAAAGTTTTGGGTGATTGAATTCTATTACTTGGATTTTAAATAAAGAAAACTTATTTTATTAGATGCAGATAATTTTTCTTCAACATCCAAAATACTTTTCATCAATAAAATTAATGTGTTTTATAGGGAGGACATGGGCATTAGGCGCATCAAAAAGAAAAAGAAGGAATGAATCAAAGAAACTTTACTAATTTATAAGTTTCAGTATGATGGAAATTCTTAAGGAACCTTTTTATCTGTTACTACTTCCTCCGATAAATCTCATAGCAAGCTTTTTTAGTTTAATCAGAACCAAAAAATTTCTAGTTTTTTAATGGAAACCAGCTGCAGATTTAGGCAAATTAGTTGTAACCAAAGAGTTTTGACCAAATAAAGGGTTAAAAAAAGATAAAGTTGTCATATATTCTGCATTTAAGTCTATATATCTCATATATAGACTTAAATGCGGAATAATTGATATTTTTAATTTAAGATTCTTGGAGCGATAGATTTAATCTAAACGGTCTCCATTAAAATCAAGAGAAATCTGATAAAATTTACATTGAAAATGCTAACAACGGTAATTTATATATTGTTTTACTTGAAATTAAAAAAAAACGGCAAAATTTAACACAGCAGACGGATAATTTACTCTATTCCTTAAGAAAAATTTATTTTAGGTTAACTGCATTTCATATAAGCTTTTCCCATTCCCATTAATCCTATCGTTTAGTTAGAAAAATATATTTTTTAAATTACCTAGTTTCTTTTCAGAACTTTACTCTAATTACAACCATATATAAATTATATACAATTCTGAAATCTTTTAAGTTTGATAATATTGTTTATTAATTGTTATAGCTTGCTAAGGTAATTTGCAATACTCTCAAATTAAAAGCAGTAGAGAGCAAGAGCTGATTAGGATTGCCTTTGGTATTATATAGCAATAAAAGATTACAGAACATAATGTAGCCTAATAAAGTATAAGAAAAAATCTGTTACCTGATGTCCACAAGTGTGTTTTAATATAGTAAATAGATTACCAAAAGGAAATACTCTAAACTTACCACATCTTTATGAAGAACTAAGTGTAAAAAGGTAAAGACAAGAAAAATTGCAAACATACAAATTTATGTTGTTGTTTATATCAATTTCCAACGTCAATACGTATAGAACACATGTTTGTTGATATATAGCTGTTAACCTGAACAAAGTATTGGCTATTGTATTCTATGATTGGTAAAAAATGATTACCCTCTAATAGCAACTGGTGGCAAATAATATCAAAGCAACAAACTTTGATAAATTTTATGACTGCTCTAGAAAAATGAAATTAAAAAAACCTAAATAAAATGTATTCCATATTTTCAAATTTTAAAAGTTTTTTCATTATGAAATTTTTGGTACAACCAATAAAATCAAGTGTTCAAAGGTTTAAAGATGATATTTTATTAGAGTTAAGTAATGAAAAATGTTGATGAGTGTCTAATCAGCCTTCTCAAAATTTATGTTAAAAAGCAAGTTATTTAGAGTTTGTAGATTTAGATGAAACGTGGAAGCTGTGTAACATCTGTGTTCTGTGTAACATCTGTGAAAAATTTTTTTGTTTTAAAAATTCTCTACAAAATGTTAAATTCTTTATAATTTACAAGTTAGAATAAAGACGCAGTAACGAGCTTTGAACAACCTCTGCTTCAGCTTTGGATTTACACTTTGCATACATTAAGTACTTTACCAATAGTTTGGTACAACAGCATATAAAGATTGTATTCAGTACGTTTGAATCAGAAAATTTTCTTCATAGAAAACGTACTTCATAATACAAGGACATTACATTTGACGAGAAACACGTTTAGAAATCGTTTCACATTTACAATTTAAATGCAGGTTTAATTAGTTAATAACATATTACATAACGTTGTAGCATAATAAACTATAGAAAAAATTAATGACTTAATTTTGTTTTGATATATATATATATATATATATATATATATATATATATATATATATATATATATATATATATATATATATATATATATATATATATATATATTTTGGTTATTTAGGTGCCCCAAGAAGACCTAACGGTCTTGTCACAGAGCACCGTGGTAGTGCATTTAACTTGGAAGTTCACGCCTCCTTCCTTCATTTAGCTTGGAAGTTCACGCCTCCTGCTTATAAAACAAGCGCTATAACCACTGCGCTACGGTCGTATTAAATAGAGTAAACTAATTACCTAATAGAGTAACTCTTAACATACCACATCTTAATGGAAAACCAAGGGTAAAAAGGTAGAAAAAAGAAAAACTGCACACATGCAAATTCACGTCGAATATTTTAAGAGTTTATACATATAAAACACGTTTTATAATAACAAAAACTCATAGCATAACAAGTGACTTGGTTCTTTTTTTTAATAATTTTTTAGTCTTTTCTTCATTACTCTTTTTCTATTTAAAAGTTTTATTTTTACCACATTTAGTCTTTTTAAATTTTTTTTTCAATTATTTTACAATACATTACAAAAAAATATTTTATAATAGAATACAAAAAAAAAATGTAACAATCGTTTGAATTTTTTCAATGCCATAATCCATTTTTATTTGGTAAAGTTAAACATAAATTTAAAACATATAAATCTCACTTCTTTTGTTTAATTTTCAAATAGAATAATAATATCCAAGTGTCATCTTTTATATATAAGTTAATGTAGCATGCAATCTTTTTTAAATCTTCAAAAAGTGTTTAATGGTTTGAGGATGATGTTTTTGCAAGAGTTATATATCAAAAAGTATATCTATCTTCTCAAAATAAGGTTGAAACAAAGCATGAAAAAAAAATCTCCCGAGAGTTTATATAACGATATGGAACATGTGAGCTGGCTTTGCAATCAGTATCAATTTAAAAAAAAAACTATAAGGTTCAGCTCTTTATAATTACCATATATATATATATATATATATATATATATATATATATATATATATATATATATATATATATATATATATATATATATATATATATATATATATATATATAATATATATATATATATATATATATATATATATAATAACTATGAAGAAAATATATAATAATTATAAAGAAAAATAGATTAAAGAGGAAAATAAAAACAAATAAAAATTGTTTAGAAGAGACGTGTTAAAAAAAAAACTAATTAAGTGAAAACAATGAATATATTTTATATTGTCGTGCATTTTTTTTGTCGTGTTATTGCTAGTTATTTTTATTATTGTTGCGTTTTGCAATTGTTGCTATTATTCAAGTGATTTCACATTTATTGTCTCATAATATTTAAATATATCCTTTTGTTTTCTTTTTTCTTTTTTATCCTTTTTCAGATTGTTAAACGTTGTGTTATCTCATTCATTCATTTTCTCTCATGTCACCTCATTTATTTTTTCCTTTTTTGTGTCTGGCTTATTTAATAGGTATTGTTTTTCTTTTTATTATTATTATTTTTTTGGTACTATCTTTATTAATACTTTTTGTTGTTTGTTTGTTTTTTGATTTATTTGTTTATTTTATTAAAGTGTCACTCCAATGACTAGTTTTTAACTATACGAGTGAAACCGAGCCTAATTTTGTAAAATTATCAGTAAATCTTTAATATTTGCAATTTTATGGTTAAATATATGTATATATATATATATATATATATATATATATATATATATATATATATATATATATGTATATATATATATATATATATAGTACCGTCCAGAGGTGGGAGGGGGAAATGGGTACATTTTACCTAGGCACACAGACAAAGGGGGCACATGCGACCCTCAATAAAAGATTTTATTAAAATTTTTAATAATCATGAAGAGCACTACATCTTAGAGAAATTTAAAACAGAATCCAAAAGACTCTTATTACAATTAGAACTTATTACAACAGACTTTAAATATTTATTATTCTAAATTTAATTCAAAATAGAGAAAAAAAACGTTGTTATTATCACTAAATGAATATATCTTATTTAACATTAATATAGAAAATGTGTATGCATTAATATATATGTGTGTTTATATTACTTTTATTTCAAATCAGTAGAAATATACCTTAGTTTCACGTTCTTTTAAAGACATTTTTAGCATTTTGCAAAATTTATATGTATTTTAAAACGGATTATGTATATATTTGCTTTTATATCAACACAGACAATATGTAAACGGGGCTCGGTGATAAGACAGTTTATGTCTTCTTCTTACTCCGGCCTAAATTTATATATGTAGTATGTATTTATGGTAAATTTATCAAACGACAAACTTTCAAACAGGCAAATTATCAAACGGCAAAAAAAGGAAAAGTAGGTTATTTGCATAACTTTAGCAAGAAATTTAAGACGAAATAGATTTTTTTTTTTTTCTGTAAGATATTTTGTAAGATTTTTAGGATTTCATAACATGAAATAAAACTGAAATTTAGGTTAAGTTAAATGGAAATTTCACAAATTTTGTTTTTTCTGCCGGGAAAGACTGATTGCAATAGCTCCAATTTGAATGTAGTTAAAATTCGAATTACATAACACTTATGCGAACAAAAGGCTTGTTTTAAAACGTTATCAATTTTATGTTACATAAATCAGCTAAGTTACTCTCATTCTAACACTTTTCAAATATTCTTTCTCAAAACATTTATTCCAATTAACTTGGTATTGTAAAATTGCATCTATTTCTTTTTCTCTGTAATTCCTATGAGAATTAAATTCTGTGTAAAAAATTCATCTCGACTTCAAAACAAATGAAATTTTTTATTTTTTTTTTAAATAAGAAACAAACATCTTAGAGTAAAAAATTCAGGATCCCAAGGCAGAAAAAAAAGCTGTAGAAAAGTTGTGAAAAAATACAAGAACAAACGTACACTTAAGAGTGTGGCTTTGATAAAGTTCAAAAAAAAGGCATCTACTAACTCTCCGACCAAGTAGTCAAGGTATAGGTTAACAGCTTTATTTTTTAATTTACAATCTAATATTCATAGTTTCATTTCAAAACTGTAAAAATAATTCTTTTTTTGACGTACAACGCTACTAACAGCGTTGATGAACCCTTGAGTCCAAGAAAGCCATCTTCCCCTTCAAGTTTTTCAACGGTCTCTGAGGAGGAAGATAATAATCGAGCGAGTTTGGGAGGCATTCTTATTTTATGAAAAACCTGCAGATATTAAAAACATATCATTTAATGTCTGCAGATTCTAAAAACATATCATTTAAAATCTGCAGATGTTAAAAGCATACCACAGTTTTCAAATGCTTTTTTTAATTTAGGATCAAGAGGCAATTCAACTGGGTGATCAAGCAGGTAGAAATGACCCCACTTTGTGGAAGAAGCTTTTATCCAAAGTTGAACGCAATTTAGTCATACTAATAGCCCACCTCAAAATCTGGCACTTTTTTCTAGAGATTCTACAAACACAAAATTTTGCTCCCATTTTTTACGAAGCTTCTCTCAACGGAGAGAAGATTAACAAAGACTGGCTTATCTGGAGTGTACCTGCAAAAGCCTTCGTTTGTTTTCCCTGCTCTATTTTTGGCCAAAAGCATCATTTTGGCCTTGGGTTTCAGTCTTTCGTTTTGATTTGGAATGGCGAAATAAAAGATAATTGGTGAAAACTAGGAGAAAAGATTAAAAGCCACCAGTGTAATATTCAACACAGAAATCACTACTTTGTCTGGAGATTAGCTTTTTGAAGCCTTGAAAAATCAGACCGGGATTGATTCAGATCTTGAAAAGTCAATAAGAAACGAGGCATTTAAGTGTTATAAATTTTACGCTTCATCCTGGACGTCACTCTCTATTTAGCTTTGAGAAATCTAAGTTTTTGAGGTGTGTAAGCAGTTAATATTCATAAAATAATTTTTATGTTGCTTGCAATATTAATCTAAATGTAATCTTTATTTTAATATTATGTTCATATTTCTGTGGGTTCATCAAACATGCTGGACAAGTATGATAATGATAATTCTTTAGCCACCCTAGAACTGTTAGGGAAGCACAATAAGACGCTTTAGTTCCATCTAGAAGAAGTTTCTCGATACCAAAAATAAGGAACAAGAATGCAAGCGCACTTTTTGAGCTGGAGAACTCAAAATAAGTTTATTATGGCATGTGGTGAAACTGTTTTCGTTGCTATTATCGAAGAGGTCCACACAGCCATTTATTTTTCCATAACTATTAATGGAACTTCGGACGTGTCTCATACGGAATAACTACTTTCGTTCTTGGATTTGTCCGCCTAGGATTTGACAACCAATGGATAGTAAAAGAGCATTTTCTGAAGGTAGAAATCCTTGAGAAAAAAAGGGTTCTGACATTATGAAGCTAATTATAGACGTTTTGGATCAAAGTCGAACTGATTTAAAGAACTGTAGGGAACAGGGCTAAGATAATGGGGCTAATATGTCCGTTGTATACAAAGGAGTGCAGACCATCATTCTCGAGAAAAATCATCAAGCTTTGTTCATGCCATACAGTGCACATAGTCTCAATCTATCTGGCATTCATTGTGCAGAATCCTTTAGTGTAGTCAAATACTATTTTTGCAGCATCCAATTGTTGTACAACCTCTTTAATAGTAGTTCCATGCGCTGGAAATCTTTGACTAAGGCAACTTGGCAATACCTTTACCAAACGTCTCAAACAAAATGGAGTGCGCGCATAGGGTTGTCCGGCGATTGTCAAAACGGCCAAAAGAAATACTGAAGTCCTTGAAACTTATTGAAGAACTTGATTTAGAAGATCATTAACTGAATTTCATCAAGGCACTTAAAAAGTGGATTCAATCATTTGAGTTCATTGTTTTGACTTCTTCCTGGTTCAAGGCTCTCCTATGTGTCAGTAATGTCTACCTCCTTCTTCAATCAGAAAGCATTTCTTTGGATGACGAGACAAAGTTTTTAAAGACTGTAATCAATGATCTTGACCAACTATGTTCTTCTTTGCCCTAAATCCTCCAAGAAGCAAAACTGGTTGCATTTGGGTTAGCTTCGTTTGGATTTCAAAATGATTTTGTTAAGAAGAGGACAAGGAAAAAAAAGACATTTCACGGTGACTCGATAAACACAGCCCACTTCCACGAAGACGAATCAATGGGTTTTGAGGTGAACGTATTTAATATTGCTCTTGACATGGCGCTCCACCAAATAAGATGCAGAATGGATACAGTTTAAAAAACGACGGATATGTTTTCGTTCATATAGTGTTCTTCATCTCCTTCTAGTGATGAAGAAAAACTTAGTCAGAAAGACAATTGCAAAGTCCTGCCAAATCTCTACGTAAATGATGTAAAAGAAGAGGAGTTGATTGAAGAAATCTGTCATCTAAATCTTCTGAAGCGATCAAATACTTTTGGACAAATAGAATCTCTTTCTTCTATCAAATTGCTCAACAGAATCTACCAGAAAGGCCAACAGTCAATTTTTCCTTCGATCTGCATTTTGCTTCGCACTTTTAATACAATCCCGGTTTCATTGGTGAAGGAGAGCGCTTTTTCAGTAAGCTTGCTCTCATCAAATCCAAATTGCGATTAACAATGACCAAAGAACGCCTTACTAACCTTATGGTGATTTCAATTGAAAACGACGTTGTCAAGACTTTAATGTACGAAAATGTCATTTCTAATTTCGCAAAAAAAAAAAAAAAAAACCGTTAAGTGAAGTTAGTGTGATCTGACTAGTCTTTATAATTAACATTTTATTGATAAAATATATAATTCCATTCATTTTAAATTGTATTTGTATTTTCGTTTTTTTTTATATGACCAAGTTCAAATTTAGAGAGTTTATGTGCAGCGATAGTTAATACAAAAAGAATCATCGTTTTCATTGAATTGTAATGTGGTAGTAGACATACGGACAATAAACAGTAAGATTCATACTTAATTCAATGCACCTAGGAATCCAAAGTTTGGGGCAACAAGAAAAAATTGACCCTGGGAACCACAAAGTCTCTGTGCAGGCCTGGAGCTATACATCACGCCCATATCATTTAATATATAAAAACTAATGCAACAGGTTTTGTAGCCTCTGTAAATAATTTAGGAAAAAATAAAATATTCAATTCTTTTTTTGAGGATAATAAAATAATTAGTAAACCGTTCCGAGAGCGCATATATTCTAACATTTTCCATTACATTAGATTTAGAATCTAATGTAAACCTAAAGGAATATATATAACAAATTTGACTGCAAACAGTACGTTAAAGGAAGTCTAAGTTCCAACAACGGT
Source organism: Hydra vulgaris (assembly GCF_038396675.1). Classification (NCBI taxonomy): domain Eukaryota; kingdom Metazoa; phylum Cnidaria; class Hydrozoa; order Anthoathecata; family Hydridae; genus Hydra; species Hydra vulgaris. The sequence continues at coordinate 11,742,584 of NC_088934.1, read as the reverse complement.
TTTTTTTGAATTCTTTTAATTATCATAAACTTGAATTAAATGTTAAATTTACTGAGTTTTTAGTATTATTTTAACACAGTTTCAAAAGTTTTATGAATTCCTTTGCGAACACTGGATATCGAAACACGAGTATTCTACACAATAAAATAGTCCGAAACTTTTATCCGACAGTTTTAATAAAATTTTAAATCTATACATGCAAAATTGAAATAAAAAATCGATGAAATAAATAAAAAAAAAAAGAAAAATTCCGTTTCCCATAGATAAAATCTAAGGAAAACAGAATTTTTTCGTTGCATAACAACGTAAAATTCTGATAATGGACTACTTTTCATTCAGTTTTGTTTTTATTAATGATTCGGAGGCAGCCCGTAACATTAATTTACAGACCTAAAATAAACCTATCCTCGTATAATCTATACCTATACCTATAATCGTATACAATTTACGATTATTTTTCTTTCGGATGATGAAAAGTAGGTTTGCAATTTTAAAAAAAGCACAGACCTAAAACGTTTTTGTTAGCAATTGCGCATGCAATGCTTATATAAAAATTCAAAACCTTCTTTTTGGATCAACCGAGCTAAACAATGTTAGTTTGCGCTTGACGTTGCTTGATTTATAATTTCAAATTATACAATTTCTTGAACTATTTTTTATAATTAAATAAATAAAAACAGTTCTTCCATTGGTTTTGAATATTTATTAAGTAAGATTTATACTTTAATATTTTTTCCTTTTCTTTGGTTGAGAAGCTTTTTGGTTTTAATTTATTATTTAATATTATTAAACTTGTTTTCGGCAAATAAACTTTAAACTAAACCAAAATGTGGCTTCATCTAGTTTGAGATCATAAGGAATATAACTAATAAAAATGACTAAAAACAGCACGGTAAACGAAAATTTGATTCCGACAATCTTTTAGTTTTCAGAAACCTAAATTAAATATTAAATATACTGAGCCTTTTGAAACTTTTATGAACTTTTTTGTAAACACTCCGGCTTCATCTTCAAAAATTGACTTCATCCAGTTTGAAATCTAACTCGGAACATAACCTAATTGGAAATCCAATATATTAGTTATATAAAGCAAGATAATATATTAAACTGCTGTATTGTTTACAGGTGTAAGATACATTGATGATGATGATTTTGCTAAAGAAATATTGTTTTCAAAATTATTAAAAGGCAGCACTAACTCTTAAGATAAATATAGTTAAAAAGTTGCTTATATACGAATAAAATATCGACAAAAAAAAACAACGTCTTGTACTGCTGATGGTGCTCCTAATATAATGGTAGTAAAAATAGCTTAAAATTGATAAAAAATGAAAATATAGATATGCTTCTTATGCATTGTGTTGTTCAACAGAAAAACTTGGTAGCTAGTACAAATTCAGCTGATAAACATGGACTGTGTAAATTTAGAAATGAAAGATATTTTATCAGAAGTCTTTAATGCATGAGCGCTAAAAATATTTCTTCACAAGTTTTGGCTGTTCATGCAGACGATACCAATTCAAGTCTCGGAGGTTTAAAACGAAACGATAATAACAATATTCACACAAACTTAAACAAGCTAAACCGTGTAATTATTCGTATCGGTTGCAATGCTCGGAGTATATGAAATGCAATAATCACTGCATCTGGTTTTTTGTCAATTAATGTGGAGATAATTATTCCTCAAATTTGGGTATTTTTTCACCGTTTCACTGTTTGAGTTTCTAGTTAAGAAAATTTCTGCGAGAAGACCGGTGTATACTATCAAATTGCTAAAAAATACTATCAAATTGCTAGGATTATTACTTGGTTTACTTCCAGCTATTGAACTTATATCAGTCTTAACTTATATCAGCCATTAAGGTCATACTTAAAAACTTAAAAAATCGTCCGAAATATTTACTTGACTTTTTCAATAAAAGAAATAGGTGAAATAGTACTGCTTTTTAGTTCACGGTCTAGCCAATATTTTTTAAAACATAGTAAAAAAAATTGATGACATTTCTGTTGCTGATTTTGCCGTAGGGTTAAAGGATTTGATTTCCAAATTCTTTACAAAAAACTATTTAAATTGATGGAAGCCGCTTGCGAGGCTTGAATGCTTCTGTAAAGCGATTACTTTCGATTGTCAATGACATTTGGACCGAAGAAAAATTGCAATTTACAATGAAAACTTTGGCAACTATTTTGTATGTTAAATTTAATTTAAGAAAATATAACTAATCAGAACTTGCAGGAAAAATTAAAAAATATGACATTTTTTTGAAAAGAGTACATTGAAAGTGCAAAAATTGTTTAAAATTTTTTCCATAATTTAGTTTCACCCTCATGCTATTTTAAAATAAATAAACTTTTGTAAATATTGGTTCAAACGATTTTTTTGAAAAACCAATTTTTTACGGCTTGTACGGAGGGAGAAGCAGGGGGAACAAGTGCTACCCCAATTCTTGTCCTATTTGGCCAATAAAAAATTGAAATAAAATATTTTGAATAAATAAAAAATCATTTTAATATACATTAAGATTTTTTTGCTGGTACAGCACTATAGAAAAGACGAGGCAAAACTGTCCTTAAAAATATAATGATGTCATTTAACTATATTTATGCAAAATCCACTCAATAATAGGGGTCGTCCATTTATTACGCCACGCATTTTTCGATAACTTTGAACCCTTCTCCCTCTGGTAACAAATTGTCACCTTTTCCTAAACTCTGTCCCTAAAATTACGCATTAAGTTTGTAACCCCTACCTCACTTCCTCTCCCTTTTTTTAATATTTTCAATTTTCTTAGCTGCTTATACTTATCTAATAAATACGTTCAAAATACATATAAATTTTTATTGTTATTATATATATTACTTTGAAAGACATTCCCAGCTAGCCACTTACGTTGGGCCAACGTATGTAAATACATCGCCAACGTCGGCTGTTTTCTCCGATGCAAATATAACGTTGATCTAATGTTAGTTTTATCGTAATTATATTTATGAAAACCTTAATAACGATGTGATCGAAAATAGTTAGGAATGTTACGTTGATCCAACGTGTGGAAAAACATCGCAACAGTTGGTTGTTTTTCCGACCTAAACCCAACGTTGATCCAATGTATATGGAAAAACGTTGATCCGATCACATTGGTATAACGTTGATGTTGGTAACACAACGTTATACCAATGTGTATAGTTCAACGTTGGATAATATACATTGGATCAACTTTGATTCATATACATTAGAATAACGTTGGATTATATACAGTGGATCAACGTTGTGTTTGCATCGAGAAAAGGCAGATATAAAAATATATATTTGTATAACTTATTAGAATTATTTTTAATTCAAATACAGATGATTATGGAAACATATTTTGCTTATATATTTTGCTCTTTTTGTTTTGCTTATATATTTTTCTCTTTCTTATATAATTATTATAGTATAAACATTATATTATAAACACAATATAAAAATGAAACTCGTCGCTAAAGTCAGCGTAAAAAGATATAATAAACAACAACAGTTAATGGATGCCAATTAAAAATAAAAAAGCTGTTCGGTCTTGTTATCAAAGCTGTTTGGTGTTGTTATCAAAGCGTTCAGTCTTGTTATCAAAGCTGTTCGGTCTTGTTATCAAACCTGTTCGGTCTTGTTAACAAAAAATGTTTGGTCTTGTTTTCAAACTCTTTATAGTTGCATTTTTTTTTCAATTTTTTTTTAATTCAACTTATATCGTTATATTGAGAACTGAAGTTATCTATATGAGTAGCTTTCAACTCATATCTTAATGTTTGCAGATAATTACCCATATCTGTTGGACGAGAGTCAATCCATAATTCAGCAAATGCATTTGGTAATTCTCTATAAATTTGTCTAAATTCATTGGCATAAGGCTTAATTTCAGGATGTTTTTTTTCAAAAGTATCGCAACTCTCTACGACTTCATGACTTGATGTCAAACCTCCCAAAATTAGGCTACAACCTGTAAAAACGCTTGCAGTTAGCTTAGTAGCTTTACTTATACTTAATTCTAATGATGGGATAGAATCAGCAGCTAAAACACTAGCACTAGCAATACCAACTCCAAGAGCAAAAATTTTTTTCCAATTACTTCCTGTTGTAAAATCTTTTATTATATTCCAGTCTTTTTCCATTGTGTTTATATCTTTTGAAAAATTTTTGAACTTTTCCTCTAGCTTTAATACTGGCTTGATAATTTCAGTAAAATTTTGTTTATAAGAATTAGAAAGTTCGTTAGACTTAAGGAACATGCAAGCAATAGACTTTATTGGTTTTAAACCATCAGTAGATAAACTTATTATGCTGTCAACGTTTTTATTAAACATAATTATGTTTGTTACAAGATCATCCATTCCACTAGAGTTTTCTATACTACGTATGCCAGTTTTGAATAACTCTGCTCTTTCACTACCAACGTGCTTATTTAGTTTATTTATGTATTCTGTGATGTCAATGCTGCGAGAGATTATTCTTAAGTTAAGTTTAATGTTCTTAATATATTTCTTTACATTTTTGCTATTATAAACATTAATTTTTGTAAAAACATCTTCAATCATTGTAGTAATAGTTGATATTCCTGCCTGGGATAAAATAGGAGATATAGGTATTGCGTTACCAGCATTTACTTTTGGTACTAAATTCATAAGCTTTTTTGTTAAAGATTCATAGGAATCATTTTTAGTGAAGCATATAATACGATCTTTAAGTGACTCTACCAAATTAATCCCATCATGAAATGTTGATGAAGCAACTTGTTGTTTAATTAATTTCGAAAATTCAAACGGGTCATCTGTCGCATCATGTTCAAAGTCATCTGGAGACACTTTAGAAATGCATAAACCAAACTGCTCAGAATAACGTACAAACTTTTTCCCCATACATTCATTAAGATTTTCAAGCATTTTAATAAAAGTTTGCGCTCTTCCGTCAAATATCGAGGAAGACTCTGCCACTATTAGTACTCTAAATTTTTCACAACTAAAAACCTTTTGCATGTAAACAGCATTTTGTAGTTCTTTTGCTGGTTCTGTATCTCCAAGCCCTGGACAATCAATATAAGAGTTTTCTATATTTGGACGTCCTGTGGTAGATACATTCTTGTGGCCAATTTTTATAGTTGACTCACCAACAACGTCATAAACCTTTTTACCATCAATTAAACTTATTTTAACTTCGTGTTTATTTAAAACATTAGCTAAAGTACTTTTACCAGCCCCAGTTGGACCAATTATAACTGTATAAACGTTATCTTTTTTAATTGTGCGATTGAGAAACTCTAGTCCATTCTCAATATCATTTAATATATCTTCTAGTTTTATTTCTTTTTTCATAACTTCTTTAAAATCAACTAAAAAATAATACTGTTTTTGTTAGAAAATTTGCTTATTTGTTTAATATTCAAAATTATTTGCTTATTTTTTAATATTCAAAATAGGAAAAATAAAAATGCAATTATATATATATATATATATATATATATATATATATATATATATATATATATATATATATATATATATATATATATATATATATATACATATATATATATATATATATATATATATATATAAATATATATATATATATATATATATATATATATATATATATACATATATATATACATATATATACATATATATATATAAATATATATATATTTATATGACAAAGAAAAATTAAATACAATATTTGTTGAAAAAAATAATTAAAATTTTTTGTAATTAAAAAATAAATATGATATGTATACTAAATAAAAAAATAAAGATGCCAAGTAAACAAAACAGTTAAATTTATGTATAAAGTAATCAAGTTTACAATAAAAATATGTTAAAGCAAAATTTGATAACAAATTTCTGGAACTAAACAGATTCCCATTTTTGAAATTTTCTTTGGTTCTTAGCTCTTTCGCGACTTTGAAACATGATATAATTTTAATCAACAACATTATTCTTAAAAAGTTTTGCTTAATTAGAGTTTATCTCATTAACCAATTTGGCTAGCAAAATAATTTTTATTACATGGTTATCAGTTCCTGTAATTTTTCTCAAAAAGACTCGATTCATAATCTATATTTCTATTTAACTCATATAAGAATGCATTTTATCTAAATTTAAAGTATCGATAATGGATCAGTGCTCGTAAGCTATTTGTGAAACATGGCGCTGATTTACTCCTATGGTAATTCGTAATTAACAATACTTCCCATTGTTATTGTTGGAAAACAATAAGAACCTCATAATACAATGTATGTATATATATACATATATGTGTGTTTGTATTTATATGTATATATATATATATATATATATATATATATATATATATATATATATATATATATATACATATATGCATCTATAAGTAATATATATATATATATATATATATACATATATATATATATATATATATATATATATATATATATATATATATATATATATATATATATATATATATATATATATATATATATATATACATATACAGATAACTCAAATCAAATATATACGGAATAAAGTTGTTATACCAAGGATATTCACAAATAGTAATTAATACTAATATAAAGTTAGCACCTGTCAGACTCAATAAAAATAAAATGGAGATGATAATAATAGTTATAATACAGGTAGGAATAATAAAAGTAATAGTAGTGATTATAGTGATTAAAAGTAGCGATTATAAAAAGTATATACTATAATAATAATAATAATAATGATAATAATGACAGCAATAATAATAATAACAGTAACAATAATAGTATAAAAATAATAGTATAAAACTAGTTATAATAAAAATAGCAATAACAATAAAAACAACAGCCGTAATAATAATATTTATTATAATAAAAATGTAGTAATAATAACAACAATAGTGATAAAAGCAATAATATTGAAGCATTTCAGTTTAAAAAATAAATTTAATAAATAAAATTAAGATTAGCAATATATCACAATAGAAAAGAGAAAAAATAATAGGTGAATAGAAGCTCCGAGTTTAGGTTACAAATAATATGTTGTAAAAAGGTATAAAATTAATAAACAATACTTTTCTAAAAAAATGGCTAAAGAGAGCAGTTTTAAGTTTTGAGAATGATTTAAGAGATTTTAGTTAGGAAGGGAGAATTTTTCATGTTTTTATGCTTTTATGTTGTATGGACTCAGAGCCGTAATGAACAGTTCGGTATTTAGGTTTAGATAATAAAAAGTTGTAAGCAGGTCGTAGAATATAGGTACAATTTTCCCTATAACTAAAAAAGTTGATAAATGTAAGAGATAGGTTATTATGATTTTGGTTCCAAACAAATCGGTAACTTGTTAGATAAAAAATAGAGTATGCTACAGTTCGAATTAGTATGTTGGAAATAAATTGGTTTTAGAGCTTTATTTTGGAGATAAGTTAGTCTTAAAAAAGCAAGCTGTTTAGATTGTCACCAAACTTGGCAAGTATATCTGAGATGAGAGTGAAAAATAGCAAGGTATATATTAAGCAAAGTTTCATGATTACCATAATGACGAACTTTAGCTAAAACACCATTCGACCTGCTTAATTTCAATGGTAAGTCTTGAAGAAGCAATGCAAAAGATAAACTAGAGCCTTTTTTGATTCCAAGATATTTAATAGAGTTAACTGGATTTATTTTGTGCCCACTTAATCTGAAATTTAACTGCTTATTTATTTTTGTTTGAACTAATTTAAATATAATAACTTCCGTTTCTTTAGAGTTAAGGGCTAATTAATTGGAGTGGAGCCATTAAACAACATTAGCCTAATCGTGATTCATATTTTTGTTAAGTCTTTTAAGTGATTTGTTAATTAGGATCAAGATGGTGTCATTCGCAAAGTGATAAGTAGTAGAAAATCTAAGAGAAACATTTACATCATTAATAAAAACAGGAAAAAGTAATGGTCCTAAAACCGAGCCTTGCGGAACACCATTAAAAGATTTAGGTAGCTCTTAGTTGATACCATTCTTATGTCAATAAACATTTCACACGCAAGGTGTTATTATCGATGGCTTGTCTAATTTTCACTGTTATTTCTATTAATGAATGAGTTGTTGAGTGTTTGTTTCAAAACTATAATGGTGTTTGTAAAGAACATTTTTAATTAGATTTTTCTAAAAAATGCTCGAGTCTTTGGAACATTGCTTTTTCAAACAGTTTACTTAAGTTAGAAAAAAGTGAAATAGGTCAATAATTAGAGTAGTCTAGATAAGAACCCATTGTGTGTATAAGAATTACTTTGGCTACCTTAAAAGCTTCTGGAAAAATACCATTTTTGAAAGAATCGTTCATCATAGTACATAGGTTTCGAGATAATGTGATACCAGCTTTAGAAGAAATGTTGGCAGATTATTGGGACCAAGGCTTTTATTATTTTTAAGAGTACTTTTCATGAGATTCGCTACCTCATTTTCAGTCACGGAATCAATGAAAAAAGAATTAGTACAAGGTCTTTTTAAAAAGTTGCCAAAAACACATTTAGAGAGAACAGTGCTTTTAAGTAGTTCGTTTTGAATAGTCGCAAAATAATTATTAAATATATTAGCAACACTAGTATGATCTGAGATGACATTTTGATTAATTTTGAGATTAAAAGACTTAGTATAAGTAGAAGGTTTGATGTTTATGATTTCCTTAATTCCTTTCCAGGTATTTTTTACATTATTGATGTTGTTAATGAAAAAAGATGCATAGTACGATTTTTTAAGATATCTTAACAAATTGCTAATGTATAACAAAATCTGTATAACAAAAGTTTAGTAAATAATATATATTTTTGGTATTCTCATTTTTTAATCTAGTAAATTTTTTATAAAGTATGTTTTTATTAGAAATAGGTCTAAGAATACCAGAAGTTATCCAGGATTTAGACTGAAGTTTAATTTGTTTTTTGTTCATTCTTTGTAGCAAGCATATCGGTCTAATACTTTTTCAAATGTTTTGAGAAAAAAGTTTATAGATTCATTTATGTTATCATCTTTTTTTATGAGAAGTTCCCAGTTAATATCAGAAATTTCTTAGATAAAAGAATCGGAATCAAATTTTTTAAAGCTTCTTTTAAATATTTTTACTTTTTTTTTAAATTGGGTTATTAAGAAAACAGACAAATTGTGCCATGTGGTCAGAGATCGAAATTGTATGATTACCAAAGACTAAATCAGAGGAAATAAATTCATGAAAATGTTATCAATCTAGATAGATATTATATATATGTGTGTATATTTATGTATAATATATATACATACATATATGCATTTATGTATATATATATATACACACACATATAAATATATATATATATATATATATATATATATATATATATATATATATATATATATATATATATATATATATATATTCATGTACTTGTTTATTTAAGAATAAAGTACATGTATATTTGCTTTTACACACAAATAAACATATAAACGTTATACAAATACGCATATATTTAACGTGCATATATGTTCATAACAGTGCGTGCATTATAATCAAATGCAAAATACATTTCGTTTTATAATTACATTTATTTGGGGATAAATCATATAAATTTGATATAGCAAATATTATAGCTTATTTGTTATAAAAGTAAACTTTATTGTTTACGCTTGTTTTGATTGGATACCATTTTTTATTTTTCTTAATTTAATAGAAAATTCCTCCGAAAGCAGTTTTAACAGAAAGGTAACCCAGGGTTAGATTTTAGCGTAAACAGCCTTCCAATAACTAACTTTACTCCTGCCGTTAACCAAATGGAGACATTAGAATACAAGTTTATTCTATCGCTGGCGTTAAAAACTGTCGTTTTACTTTTAACCAGTCGATAGCTTATCGCTGGGTTTAAGGAAGGGATGTGAATGCAGAATGTTAAAAAATTTTAGTTCTATTTTCCTTAGTTACGCAATTAGTTAGTCAAAATATAGCATGTTAAGATAAACAAAAATATACAATTATTTTATGTAACCTTAAATAAATAAAGCAGAAATACATAAACATATTGTTTTCGATATTAATTAAAAGCATTTAATTGTGGTAATCAAAAAAAAAAAATCTCCACCACTATCATTGAAATAAATATCAAGGATCTCTTTTATATTAGTATGATTTAATAAATTTTTATTTAAATTGAAATAAAACTGATTTTTGAGCGATTTATAAATGCAATAAACAAATGTTTTGAAGCATCAACTTAAGAAATTATTCACATTTTAGAGATAAATTTGAAAGTTTTCTCCAATTTCTATAGATGTTTTGGAACATTCAAAATTGCTTGTGAATATTCCAAAACACCTATAGCAATTGGGGTTTCTAAATGACGAGTGACCCGCAAAGCAAGTTACTCGTCATTTAGAAACAAATTTTAGGGACCACCATACAGGTCTTTTGTGACCTGTTAAAAAAACTTAAATAAAAACGATTATCTCGGACTAAGGAAAAATGAGTTGTCCTGCTGATGAAGACTCCATCCAGATAAGCCCCGTATTTTTTCTAAGAGTACTTTTTGTTCCATTTTTTCTCAGTTTTTTACACTGCATAAAATTTGTGAAATTACCACAAAATATCATAGAAAATGAACTTTTTTGGAACTAATAACGCATTAATGATTGTTAGATCCATACTTTAGTAATATTTTTTTTAACTGAGATTATCACTAAGGTTGGTTTTGTCTCAATTCTATAAATTATCAGAGGTATATTAACAATTTCACTTCATAAATTTATAAAGTATCTTTCGTAGTTGTACAATAGAGAAAAATATAAGCTTTTTAATCAACAAATAACTTGCGGTAAAACAGAAAACGAAAGCATTAAAAATTATTGAAGCATTCAAAAAATTTTTTGCAGCAGTCATTTTCATTGGAAAGGAAGCTCTTCAATACAGAGATAATCGGGGTAAATCTAATATTGTCGATAGCAGAGTTCGACGTTCTACTTAATAACCATGTAGAATCAGTAACTCAGGCAAGTCAAAAGAGAAAAGAACGTTGATACTTAAAAAAAAAAGAAGCACGCGTGGAAATAGAGCCTTGGTAAAAATGTTGTTAAAGACCATAGTTAACAATATTCTAACTGTTATTTTAAACCTGATGAAGAGTTATATAGCTATGGAGACTGGTAATCAGAAATTCTTGTTGAATGGTAGTCAAGATACGACGGTAATTGATCGAAAGACGATAATCATGATGTATGTATTCGGAGAGGACATCAAAGAGAAATTTTTTTGTTGTAAAAAAAAATTATGGATTTTCTTTTTTTTTTTTTGTAATTCACCTCCCCAAGGTCAAGAAGGCCGCTACAGATGAGGAGGCTACTTGCGGTTATAACCCTCTCCCAACTCTATAACTCCAAAACACGAACCTTGACGAACAAGGCCGCTGCGCGGAGAAACAAGTTGAGTGCGGTACGACCAGGGATGTCGTGGAAATCGAACTCGGAACCTCTCGCCCTAATGAAGCGAGCGCTCTACCACTACACCACTGCCGCATATATGTAGTAGGTACAGTATTATACCAACCATTGAAACAGATTAAGCCAAATACTATAACTAGGACTATACCAACTATCGAACGCAATGGTTTAAAAATAGAAAAATTTTGGGTAAATCCTTTAAAAATCCAGCAAATAGGCATCGTGAATATTATGGAGTTCAACGTTACATTAACGACATTTCACCAAATCCCGCATACAACCGGTGTTACGCGCATATATTGAATTTGTCAAAATTTTAATTGGTATTTTGCAGAATACAGCAACTAACTTAGACAATTCTTGCAAAGGAATGAAAGTTTGATCGGATATTTTTATTCGACAAGGAATTGGATCTGCAAAACTGAAAAGACTACAAAATATTGGTGAAACACGCTGATGGTCAAAACAGGTGGCGCTTGAACGAATTCTTTAAAATTATGATACTCCACAAGTCGAATCTTTCTGTGCTCTTTTGCATTACGCAAAGTTTTGGCTAAACAATCTTTGCTCTGACAGATAGCAGCCTGAATTTTATAGCTTTGCAATAAACTTTGGTGAGCGCTCAAGAACACTGCGAGATAAATTTTTAGGAATTCCGAGTGCCGTTGTTTCAGAAGAGTCTAACTCAGTCTCAGACTTAAACACTTTAAAAAAAGCTATTAAAATGAAAATGATATTTTTAGGAGGTTGTATGTAATGTCGGACCTTTAAAAAATGTTTAAAATGTTTCTTTAGTATTTTATATAAATAATCCTTAAATGTAACCTCTTAATAATATCTTTTTCTGGCTTACGAATATCTTTTAACACTTTCATTTTCACAAGTGAGCTGCGAATGGGAGTTTAATAAATTGAGAGTTGTCAAAACTAGGATGTGTTATTCACTAAGTAATGACTAACTTGAGACATTTATGTTGATGTTAATCGAGAAGGATATTTTAGATTCAATTGCAGTTGACGACGTAATTGACTATTTGTGTAATTATTCAATAGAGTTATCAAAGATGTTGCCTCTACAATTTATGTCAAGAGGTTGTAACCAGTTACATTATAAATACCAGTTACACCACACGGTCTATACCTGAAAACCTTCATCACAACCCATTTTCTACTCTTTCCCACCCTCTTTTCCCTTTTTATAGAGCCTCTCTCTCTTCCTTTCTCGGTAGGATTTTCAGTCCCAGTCCGCGCTTGAATCCGATATTTTAAATTTTAAAGTATAATCTCTTGGCGTTCAAAAATTAAGACCTAACAAAATTTGAAACCCCTCAATACGAGAGGGTTACAAACCCCTGGATCCGCCCCTGCTTTACTATGATTAAAGATTTGACTCTCAGTAATTTACATGAATTAAAAAGAAATTAAAAACATCGTTAAGTAAATAAACAGAAAAATCAGCGAATCATTTAATGTTTGTACCATAGCGCTTGCTGTTTATTTGCTATCACTAAAATTTCAGAAAATATTAACTCCATTATTCTCCATTTATTAATAACCTTTGACAAGCAAGACCAGGTCTGGTTTAGGATCATTACGATAACCCTGCTACTGGTATCGTGTAAACCAGTAGAAATTAACTGTAACTTAAAAATCTTCTCCCTTGGGGATTTTGGTTGAGTAAAGCCTAGAGATAGATATTAACTGCATCCAGCTATTTTCCCCTGCCTTGGGGCTCTTGGTTCAGAAAAGGCTAGAGATGGTGTCTGTATAAAAATACTCATCTTGGGCAAATGTTGACTGCATCTAGTTAGTCTTGTCAAAAATCTCTGAAAGACTTCAGAGGTAAACTGATTAATTTTGTTGACCTGCCTAAAACCCCTTTTGTACCTATCAGGCTAGCGTAGATGTTATGTGTATGGTGTTACATAGTTTTCTGTTTAGGATGAAGTTGGATCTATTTGACTCTACTCAAAGATTTTAGATTGCGCAACTTTGATAGTGCCTATGCAACTCTTTCTGTTATCTCCTAATAAGGGTATAACTCTAAAACTCAGTTTAATGTTGCTGAGGCCAGCTGGTAGTAAGGTTTTGCGAACTCTGTGGTAGCTCTCAGAGAGGCTGGTTCCATCATCAGCTGTAAAAAATCAGAGTATTAATACTGTCAAGGCCACATAAGAAGCCCTAAGTTACAATTTTGATTTGTTTAACAGGACTGAGACATTTACTCAGGCCGTTACTTGGGAGGCCGTGCTGCATCTACACATGAGTTAAATTCTCTTCAAACTTAAATCATACCTAAAGTAACCCAAAAGATAAAAGATAAAAAAACATCCCCGCCACCTGATTTTTTCTATATATCTTGTACAAATATTTGGGACTTAATGATTTGTGTCTTGTCTCTGACCCTAATTTGTGTTCAGTATCTCCTTGATCTCCTTTAGGTGTTTTCAACCTGCAATGATCTCTATAAATTTTTCATTTATTCCTCCTTCAGACTCACCCTATCATTGCACAACTTACTACTACTCTAAAGATGACTGAAACTCTTTTTGTAATTTTCTTCGTGACAGTTCTTGGGCCGATGCCTTTTCTCTCTTGGCTGATAATTGCGTTTCCAACATAACTTTCTAAATCCAGACAAGTATTGAAGTTTTGATTCTTTCTTGCTAATTCCAAGACAAACCACATCCTACTCATTGATTTTTACTTTCTTGCGCTATATCTAATCGTTATCATTTTTTTCATCTTTTTCAAAAAAATAACTCTCTTGAGAACAAGAGTCTATTTATTATTGCAAGAATCCAACGCAAAAGGTGCTGTTTAATGCTAAGCTCCATTTTTCCTAAATTATTAAATCTCTTATCTTATCTCAGAAGTTAAGCTCTAGAGACTTTTTGAAAATCTTTAACAGCGTCACTGAGAAAGGTAGTTCTAACATTTTATCTTTCATTCATAAATCTAATTTTATTATCTCTCCCAAGGATAAGGCTGAACTATTTGCAAATAAATTTCTTTCTAATTAGATACTCTTATGGCCATACACTTCCCGCCATTATAGTCAAATATTTAACTCATTGTTAGACATTCGAAGCACTCCAGTTTTTGTTGCTATCATATCTCGACTAAACTCTTTTCAGGCTTGTGGTCCAGACAACATTCCATGTCTAACAAAAGTGTTTTCTAGAACTTTCTTCAATTCTTCTAAACTATTTAATAAGTGCTTGACTTAATCTTGTTTTTCAGCTTGCTGAATAAAAAACTCTAAAGAACATTTTGACTCCACGAAGGCGAGGCTAAGGCTGTTTGCTCTTGACATGTCAAAAGATTTTGATAAAGCTTGGCATGGGGGTCCTCTCCATAAGCTTCCTTTAAATGGTGTATCTAGGAAAGTTTTTAAGACTATCAAATCATTTCTTTATAAACGCTTTATCAAAGTCATCCTCTGAGGATAAAACTCTTATTAATTTTCAGAAACTTCTGCGGTGCGAGTTAAAGTAATTTACGCTTAAATAATTCGCGTTTTTACATCAAAATAAGTAAAAAAAGCCATCCCTAGGATAGTCTTTGCACATATTTTTTGATTTAATGCACTTATAAACCTGCCACCATTATTTAAACTAAATAACTATAACAAGATTGTTTGTAATTTAGAAAGAAGCGTTAAATTTTTTACCGCTCAAACCAATTAATGACGCTTCTCAAGAGTTGAAAGAGTTATCCCAATATCCACCACAAAATACGCTTAAAGTACCTTAATGGTACCAGAAAAGACAAAAAATTTTAACGCTAGTGGTACAGTTAGTTGCATTTCTATGGGCACAGTTTCTATGAACACAGGCAAAGTATTGGATGTATTTCTGATTATTCGGTATAGTAAAAAATATGAGAGCATTTACAAAATGACAGACTTTCAATATTGTTTACTCAAAGAAAATTTTAGATAATTTACATGTTTTGTAATTATATATTATCAAAGCACCTTTTAAATAGATTTAATCAAGGTTAGAATCGAAAAGATTTAAGAAATATAATCCTACTATTACTCTTTTTAAAAAAATCTTTTACTTTTTGCCTATTTTCTTAGTTTCTTTTTTTTCTAAGTTTAATAGAATTTGGAAATGTAATAATTCTGGAACAATTACTGCTTATGAGCTAAAATTTTTACACGACATCCATATATATTTTCATGCAATAAACCAAAAGTTTGATCTCTGGCGTTGTTTTGATTTTGGTATTGTTCTAAATTAGCTTATCTAAAACTAAATTTTATTTTAAAAATACAAAAAAAGAAAAGTATTAAAAATACAAAAAAAAATCCCGAAACAATATTTGGATTTTTTTAGTTTATTGAATGCATTTGGAGTTACTAAAAAAGTTTAGAAAGTTTTGTAGAGAAATTATTCACCAATCAATTTTTTTCCGCTATTTGATGAGTTTTTAATTTCTGCCAGTTTAAATTAGTAACCATGGCAACAGGTAATATTATTTTTCAAGAAAAATATAACTATTTAAATGCTTTTATAATATCTTTTCCATTAAATTCTCTGAGCCTGATAGTCACCAAAAACATTCAAAAAAAGGGGGGGGGGGGGCTACTTAAATAATAAATATAAGAGTAAATGTATTTGGGCAATTTATATATTACTAATAATTACTTGCTAATTAAATACTCAAAGTATATACAACTTACTATAAAATACATTCATTGTAAATAGTATTACCTTAATTAGATAAAATTTCATTGCTTAAATAAAACAAAAGGTTACACTTCAATTTTGGTTATTAAAATTTATACATATATGCCACAAATAATTAATATTTAACACATAGCTTATCTGATAGACGCCTAAAATATTTTAGTACAATCTTTTTGCAAAAAACATGTACTAACTATAAAAACACTTTGTTCATATAAATTAAAACTTGCTCTTGTGAATATAACAATGTTAAGAAATTTGATAGTTAGTTATAAGCACATTGTTTACAAGGCGCCTTGTCATAATTATTTGTATATGTATAAAGAGTAAAAGAGTGTATACACTTTGTTTAAGGTTATCTTACCTTTATCTAACAATACTTCTTACAGTTTGGCATACTGCAACTATAGCCGACTTGGAAATAGCCATTGCTATAAATAGTTTAGTAAGTAAAAATTACCAAAAGCATAAATAGCAAACATATAAGCGTGATAAACAAAGAGAGATTAACTCTCATTGTTTATTTAGATACATATAAAATGTATGAAAATAAACTAGTAGAACTATATATTACTTGTTTTTATGTTATAATTATATGCGTGTGTGTTACATATGTTACTGAAAAAATGATTTCAGTGGCAACGGAGCGGAGGACCATTGACCTCCCACTTCTATATTTGAATTAGAAAAAAATTGTAGCTTGGCTTCTTTAGCTAAATACTAAAGTTGTTTTTGTGTCTAATTTTTAGTCTAACGATGATACAAGAATCAATTTTGGCAACAAAACGAAGGCGACAAAGCATAAGTAAGTTTAGTCATAAGAGTTGTAGGTTAATTAAATCATGATTAAATCAGTGTAAAACTAATATATTCTATTGAAAAGCAATGATTATATTGCAAAAAAATTTTCACTTCAGGATAATGACACGCGATCAGCTATGTTGTATGTTTTTTTATTAAATATTATCTTCACACAAAAAAAAAGTCTGTGGTCCAAAATTTTGATGTTGAAATATGGATATTTGTTTGTTTGTTTGTTTGTTTTTTTTAAAAAAAAAATATCCATATGTTGAAATATGGATATTTGTTTTTTTTAAAAAAAAAAAAACTAAAACAAACAAATATCCATATTTCAACATCGAAATTTAAAAACAAAAAAGTTATCTAAAAATCTGCTTTATTTTTGTTTGGAAAACAATAGATAAGAACATTTGCTCAAGACTTGCTTTAAACATACCTATTCCGTGAAATATGAGCATACTCAAATTACCAATGTTTATTAGTTTACAGTTTTTACTTAGTTTACGGTCCAAAAAATCCGGCTGTTTGGGCTGATATTTGGATAAGAGTGTAACGGGAGAGGTCGTTGATAATATGGCAATGGTCAGTGTAATTCTGTTATTTATTATCAAAAAAGTTATTTAGTTTAAAAGTATGTGCTTATATAATTAAAAAGTTAAACATGAACTAAAGAGTTTATATAAATATAAAATATTAAGCTTATGTTTTTTTCTTTTTCTATTTTTGCGTAAAATAATTGAATATTGTTTCAACGTTTAAAATTTGATCTTTAAATGATAATATTTGTCAATTAAAAATCAGTTTAATAATACTTAATAACACTAATAATTTTAAATTTTTAACTTACTTTTTTTTTTTACTTATTTCTGATGCTCTTTTTAGCTAACTAAAAGTGCTTGTATTACCAAGTGTTCTGGGTAATATTACCATATTTGTGGATTTTTTAAGACTTCAAAAATCAAATTGGATCCTAATTTGTGATCCCTAAAGATTGTATATTATTAAAAAGGTTGGGTATATTAAAGCATACAACACATTACAGCAAAATTATTTTAGAAAATATTTTTTGTTTAACATGCTCACTATTTTTTTTATCTACCCTATCTTATTTTTATTTGATATTACCGAAAATATACATTATGTTCGTAGTATGAAAATAAGCAAGCACATAAAAAGCGAGGTGTTTTAATTAAAACTGATGTGCCAAAAGTTAATACCTTTACCAGCAAGGGCGCCAAAAGGAATTCACGCCCTTGCTGGTAAAGGTATTAACTTTTGGCACATCACGCCACCTGGAAAATCAACCCTGGTTTGTGCCCGTATTTTTCTAAATTTTCCTATATTATTAGTAAATAACCTATATATTTTTAAGGTACCTTCTCTTTTAATTGGCGCCCCCTTGGACATCTGCCACCCGGGACAATCTGTCCCTTTTTTATCCCTCCTCCTCTGGATGCCCCTATTTAATTGTGACAAAGTAAAAAAATTGACTTGAATTTTTTTTGCTGTTATACAGTGCATTGCGAGCTTGACCTTTAAAGTATGATGAAAATATGTTCACTCTTACTGGATTTAATAATTAGTCCTTTTAGATCTTTGCACGCGTGAGAAATCAATTTTTTATTCAAAAAATGTTTTTTTAAACGATTTCTCTTAATTAACTAAAAATTGGTTAGGTGTTTAATTTATAGTACTTTATAATGCTGTGGTGTTTTTCATATCAATTTTTGAATAAAGAAAAAAATCAGGAGGTGTTTCTGTAATCCCCTAAATAACACAACTTTTACTTACTCTTTACAGTAGCCCAGTAAGCGTAGTGAACTGTTTTTTTAAGTGTAACAGTATAATAAATTTTATTATATATATTATTGCTAAGTTGTATAATAACTGAATTAAAACTATAATACGCTAATTTGTATATTTTTACATCAGTTTAAGTATTAGAAGCGCGATATAAATAGTAGCATTAATTGTATTGCTGTTATTTTAATGGTGAAAACTGTACTTTTTATATACCTTTTTTTTACTTTTTCAATATTTGATCAAAAAACTTCTTGCAAATCTTAATTAATATATCAATAACTTTAAATTTGGTCCATAATAAATTAAATAATACTTTTATTAAAGTTGAAATATGATTATTTTTATTGTACACTAAACTATTTATTAAAAAATAACTAAAAATAGTCTAGAATTTTTATTTTACCGTATAGCCTATATAATGTGTATATCTATAAAGAATAAATGTATGATTACTTTTGTTTAAATATGTTTTTTTCGGGTATTTTTTTATTTGGTTGCTACGGATATCTAATTTTTCCATTTAAAAATGTAACTTAGACATCATAACTAAAGCTTGATTGTATTAATAGTTGTTTCATATGGATGTCGAATCTTAATAAAATTTGGTACTGGTTTTCTTTAACAGCTTTTAAATTGATCAGATGAACATAATAATTGACTTTGTAAGTCTTCATTATTCTTTACTCTTGACATTTTAGGAGTAAAATGTTCACGATATTTTTTAAATAGTTTATTTGTTTGTTATTCATGAGCCTTTTCAGATAACTGAATAACCACGAAAAAAGATTTTATGAATGCTAGCTGGCTTGTAGTACCATGGAAACAAACCATGGAAACAAACTTACATAGATGCGAGCAACTTGTAAAAAAACACTCTTGGAATTTATCTTTTTTTTTTTTGCATAGCAACAACCTTTTTTTTTTTTTTTTTTTTGCATAGCAACAACCTACTTAGTTGCAGATTTTTTGTGTGCTAAACTTGGCGCGAGCACCAGCGTAAGGTTTGCGCTTCTAATGAAGGTGTTTTTTTTATTTGGACGCTTGGGATATCTACTTTAGTTGCAGAGTTTTTGGTGAAAATATCAGTATGAGGTCTGCATTTCATATTGATATAATATCAGCCCACGGCGATAACGGCTTAAATATCTTTCAACGCGAATTTATAAATGTTTGCGCGACCGTTTTAGTTTTAAGTATCATTTAGACTGGAATTTTTCTACGTTTAATCCATTCTATAGTTAATTAAATAAGTAAGATTTATGAATTTTTTGTTCAAAAAGTGAATATTTTAATGTTTTGTTTGTGGAAGAACATATTTTTATTTACGCATTAATCGTGTTATTTAAGGCTTTACAAATATGCCTCAAAAAAGGTGCTCGATAAACCGTTATGTTACCTCTTCCATACACATTGTTAAATATCTAAAAAGGATACTTGGATTACGATCTTTCTTTTTAGCTAGAGATTTCAAAAGTTAATTTGTATTTCTTGAGATATTTGATTTTTTCTTGCTAAAGCTTTCTAAAAGCCTTAAAACCTAAAATAATGAATCATTTTTAAAATCTCTAACTAAATATTGTCCTAACACACCAAAGATTGTTTGTGAAATTTTTTTATAAATGTAGTGGAAGTGAAGTATCAGTTTATTTTTAATGTTTCCATGTGATTTTCTAGAAAAATTATTGGCAGCCATTTTTTTTTTTTTAATTGTATTTTGATAAAATTTTGAAATTTTAAAATAATATTACAAAATTCTTGAAATAATATTCTTTTTTTTTCATGTTTGTATAAATTACAAAGTTTATAATTAGGCAGTTAAAAAATTTTATTTTTAAGATTTAAAATTTTTAAGATTTATTAAAAAAAAAAAAAAATTTGTTTACAAATCTCTCAACTTGCAATGTGCAGCGAGGAAATGGAATCAGATCATCCAAAACACTAATTTCATTTTTTTATTTTTTTATTTTATCATATTAAGATATATATAGTATTAAAATATTTTAACGCAAATATATTTTTATCTCATTCAGGCTTTGTGGGAAAAAAAGAAACTGCTCAAAAATTTCTGGTCATTCATCAAAATGTGATAGTAAACGTTCCTTTAATGAGTCATTCTTATTTAACAAGACTAGACCAATAAGGAATTTTAATCATGAAAAGGAAGGAATATCTATATTGCACGAAATATTGAAAACAAAAGGGTAAAAGTTTATTTCAATATAATTTCTTTATTACCCACTAAACTTATTTTCACTTTTAAACTCTATATATAAATAACGAGGGATAGTAAAAGCATAGGTTGTTAGCTTGATATGATCTATATAAAAAAAAAAAGGTAACAAAATTTAAAAAAATTCATGACAATAGTAGTAGAATTAACAAAAATAAAAATAATAATAATCTATCGATAAAATAGTATTAAATAATGATAATTTAAAGTTGTAACTACAGTACTAGTAGTAATAATACTTAAATAGTTTTTATAAAATAGAGACCAAAAAAAATTACAGTAGTAGTAAAAATTATTATTATGTTTGTATAAATATGTATTATTATATGAGTAATAATAAAAGAAGGAAATATTTTTTTTCTAGAGACAGAACATTTGATATTGTAAGAAAAAATTCAACAACAAAAAAATCGAGTATCAAAACAGTTGCAAAAAATCAATTTTACTGAGTCAAAATAACAATGAGTTACATAATGCTTATGAGAAATTGCAACTGTTATTAAATGAAACGGGTGAGTTTTAATTTTGAAAGTTTTAAATAGTTCCTATTTAATAATTTCTTATATACAAATTGTTACTTTGAATGAAATAAGCAGCAATTTGTATTATAGGTTAATAATTATTGTTTCTTTTAACCCTTTGAAACCCATATTAGACTAAGCGCATTTTTAAAATATGACCTGGATGGTTTATGTAAACACACCATATTGAAAATGTGGGACACCAGTGTCCCATAGTTGTTAAAGGGTTAAATAACACTATGTATCAAAATATTACCTCATTTTTTTCCAAATAACTTTTCCTGTCTTTTTAATTTTTTTTTCTAATATCGATTATATCAATCTAACAACCTATGATTTTATTATCCGTCATTATTTATTGATAAAAGTGAAAATAAATTTAGTGAGCAATTTTATGGAACTTTATTTATTTTTTAACTTAATTTAGCAGTTTACAAAACCAAGGGATTTTTAAAAGTAAACTTGAAATCCACTTGCTTAGCGTGTGTTCTACTTGTTTAATATAAGTTAATGTTTTACTTATACTGATTATTTATTTATAGAGTCAGAATGTATGATGTTGCTTGACAAAGTTAAACAGAAAAAAGTACAACTACAAAGTCTTTGTTTTTGACTATGTACAAAATACTTTTGTACATAGCCAAAAAAATGATAAACTACTTACAAGTTATATGCAAGTTTCTATTTTATTTGAGAAGAAAGGTTATGCACAAACAAGAAAAGAAAATGTGCC
Source organism: Hydra vulgaris (assembly GCF_038396675.1). Classification (NCBI taxonomy): domain Eukaryota; kingdom Metazoa; phylum Cnidaria; class Hydrozoa; order Anthoathecata; family Hydridae; genus Hydra; species Hydra vulgaris. The sequence continues at coordinate 11,720,368 of NC_088934.1, read as the reverse complement.
AACTGATGCCTCAATGATATACAGTAATACAAGATCTGCATAATACAGACGATGCCATGATACGTATAATGTTATGAAATATCTCCATGGTGGCCACTGAGGCCTGATTTATGTATGTTGGGATTTATGAGTTACTTCTGCCTCCTCAAAAAATATGGAAGAATCTATTTTATCCTACAAACATGGTCAGTTTCTTCAAAAACTTTATTGCAGAATAAATACTAAAGGAGCACAGACAGAGCATGCAATGAAAGAAGCTGTTGCCACAAAGTACACGGTACATCTTTCTAGCCATAAGTACTCACTAATGTGTCGTATTCAAGTACACAGCTTTCAAAATCATACTAGTAAAAATGTTATTAACATTGACTATGGTGAATACAATATTGATATTAAAACAAAGGCTATATCAAACAAAGCTGTTTGATATAGCCTTTGTCAACATCTAAAGAATTTACAAACTCAGTTTGTAAATTCTTAAGATATTGTTGATGTAAGTGTAATTGCCGAATGTTGTGGTGCCTCTCGAACTATAACAGGTTTAATTACAATGATTGCAAATCTACATTCCTAAGTTGATTCATTAAAATCTAAGCTGAAATGGTTTAATGATAATAGAAATCACTATGTTGTCGAATTCTCTGATAATGGAGCTCCTGAATCAAAAGAAAAAACTATGTCTATTGGAACACTGTCATTTTTAAACTTTAGTGAAAGAGTTCGAAACCGCCAATTTCACTATCTTCTGCATGCAGTAACAGCTGGGGAAAAGGATGACGTATGCATGATGCTTTGGAGACAACACACTGATGAAATGTTGCTTATTGAAGGAAACACATTTGATATCAACAATGAAAAATCAACATTTGAATTCACACCATTCGCTGATACTGCATGGGTTATATTTGCTAGTAATTGTTTATTATGCATTGCAACTTACCCATCACCATTTGCATATGTGCATAAAAATCAATTTAATAAATGTGGTGCAACAATTAGTCGTGGTAGTGATACAACATATACAATGCCCACTACAAAATCATGGAAAATTGAAATAAAAAAGTTAGAGCATTTAAAAAAAAAACGTTTTCTTCTACTTCAAAAGAAAAGTTGCAGCACAAAGTGATATTAGAATTTATGGCTAGCAATGGGATAAGGCAGCTAGGCGATCCTGTGATTGGCAAGTTTACTCATCGATTTCAGGAGAACCTCTACATTAAGAAATCAACTGTTGGCAGCAATTGCTTGGTAATATTTTAATCTCCATTTTTAGCATAGTCATAAGAATAAACAGTCAGGAAAAAAAGGTGGTTTCTATTGCTATACTGTTTTATGTTGAAACTCGTAACAACGACTCACTGAAGATGAGAGTAATGTTAAATAAAGTTTTGTTTACCACAAAAAGGTAAACAAAACTTTATTTAACATTACTCTTATTAAGAGTTTGAACTGAAGATTGGTTTTGAGATTTAATGAGAATAGTTTTAAAAAATTTTAATATGAATTATTTTTCTTATCTGTTAGAAAAGATTACTTTATAAGTCTGTTAGAAAAGATCAGCTTTAAAAATTTATTTTACATAGCTGAAGTAGTTATAAAGAATTTTATAATAATATATAAAAATATAAGTATATATGCATATATTTAAGTATATATGTATATATATATATATATATATATATATATATATATATATATATATATATATATATATATATATATATATATATATATTTAATGTAGTTATATAATATATATCAAAGCATATTACATATTTATGCACATTGATATATATTATATAGCTACATACATTAATATATAGAATACATCATCATTTAAAGTAATATTATATATATACATATATAATATATATATATATATATATATATATATATTTGGTTTTCAATACAAACATCAATTTTGGTTAACTATATATATATATATATATATATATATATATATATATATATATATATATATATATATATATATATATATATATATATATATATATACATATATAGTTATTTTGGTTTTCAAAAAAATTTACAAAATAACTATATATATATATATATATATATATATATATATATAGTTAATAAATATATATATATATACATATATATATAAATATATATATATATATTTATATAAATATATATATATATTTATATATATATATATATATATATATATATATATATATATATATATGTATATATATATATATATATATATATATATATATATATATATATAAATATATATATATATATATATTTATATATATATATATATATATATGTATATATATATACATATATATATATATATATATATATATATATATATATATATATATATATATATATATATATATATATATATATATATATATATATATATATATATATATATATATATATATATATAGTTATTTTGGTTTTCAATGCAAACATCAAGAAAAAGTAATTTATCATTTTGTTCATGTTCATAAATGAATTTAATATTCGGGAGTTTAGAATTAATATAATTAAAAAAATTTACACTGTCATTTTTAGATGGAAAAGATGCGAAAATGTCATCAATGTATCTCCTATAAAACAATGGCTGAGTGCCGTTATACTTTTCAATCCATTTGTTTTCAAATTCACCCATAAATAGATTAGCTAACACAGGAGCCAAAGGAGAGCCAATTGCAACTCTGTCAATTTTGTCATAATATTGACCATTAAAAAAAAAATGTGTATTACTTGTGGCAAAGTGAAATAATTTAACTAAGTTTTTTTTGGAAATTTTTAGTTCAGGGTAGTTTTGAAATATTTGTAATACTGCTATTTCAATAGTTTCATCTAACTATAATGTTAGGTATGTTAGTGAATAAATTTTTGACATCAAATGAAACAATACGAGTTCCTTTAAAATTATTTAATTTAAGGTCATTGATAAATGAAAAAGAATCTTTAGGTGAATATTTATTGTTTATGCATGGTTGAACTAAGTTGCTAAGGAATTTTGCTAATTTATAATTATAAGATTTTATAGAAGATATAATAGGTCTAAATTTTGGAATATTATTGAATTTTTTATGCATTTTGGCTATCCCATAAATTCTCACAGGATGAGAATCTGTGGGGTACATATTTTTTTATATTGTTCAGTAGTAAGAAAATTTTCTTTGTTTAATTTTTAAAGAAATTGATATAATTGTCCTTGCGTGAATTTTGTAGGATCTTTGTCAAGAAGTTTAAATTTATTTCCATCATTTATAATTAAATAGATTGCCTTATCGTAGTCAGTTCTATTTAATAGAATCACACCGTTACCTTTATCCGGTTTTACAATAACTAACATTTTATTTTTTCTTAGTTTTTTAATAATCCCATGTTTGCGCAAAGTGCTTTTAGATGGTTTATAATTAAAATAATATGTATTAGCAATATGTGTTAATTCTGTTAAAACTTTATTAGAATTTTTTTTTATTAATAATATTTTCATTTAATGACTGATAAATCATTTCAAAAGAAGTAAAAATATCACTTTTATTCAACCTTTCTGGGGGTATGGAGTGGTTGAGCCCGCTCCTTAAAATTTCTAATTCATCCTAAGTTAATTAAAATTTAGATTAATTTTTTATAATTTGTTCAGAAGTAAAAGGTAAAAGGTAAGAAAGTCTTTATATAAAATGGCACAACCCTGAGTTAAACAAACAAGTTAGGCACAGAATTATTGAATTGTTCTAATTTAATTTATATTAACACCCTGTCCTTTTGTGTAATAAATTATTGTACTATTGTAATATTTATATTGTACAATACCTTTTGTGTAATAAATGTTAACTATAAATTTGAGTATATTTTTATTATTTCCTTTGTATTATATTTTTTATTTTAGTTATATATTATAAAAAGTTTTTTTTTGAACAGCACTTTTTAATGAATTTTTAATTACTTTGTAACCTATATATTGAAAAATTTTAAATTGGTCATTTTAAACTGATAATGAACTTTGTAAGTTTGAAACATGTATTTTAAACTAAAAAGTGTTTTTTATTTCACTAAAATAATAATATCATTTGTGCTCACCAGACCTTTCGGATATCTATATATATATAAATATATATATATATATATAAATATATATATATATATATATAAATATATATATATATATAAATATATATATATATATATATAAATATATATATATATATATATAAATATATATATATATATAAATATATAAATATATATATATATATCTGTATTTTTTTTTTCATCTTTAATTTTCATAGTTATTTTAAAAGCATTTGTTAGGCTGAAGAAAAGTTATTTCATAGGCTTTTGAACATCTTTTAGTAATATTAGACAATGTCTAATTTTACTAAAAAATAATTAACTTATCATTCAGATTCTGTTAACTTTATCAGTTATAAATGTTTATTCTTGCAAGTTAAATAATTAATAAATCTTTTTTTTTTTAACGATGCAAAGCTTGCAAGAGTAAATAAGAACAAAACAAATTGTATTCAAATAACAGCAGTTTAATTTAATATAAAAGTAAGCAGAAAAATGAGATCAATACTTTTGTAATGAAATATTTTTGTTTGCACCTTTGGAAGTTAAAAACGAGTAGTTTCTTGAAGAAAAACATAAACAAAGTGCTATTGTTTGTTTCCAGACTATATATTTCTTATGACTAAGTTTTAAGTTATTTTAAGTCTTATACTTTACGTTGTCTCATAAAATTTATATTTTAAAATCTAGATCTTTTATACAAAGAAGCAGTGCGTCCTAATAAGTTTAAAGAACTTATTTCTGCTTTAAGAACCCCGTTAACAACAAGGGTGGAGAAGTTGGGTGTGGCATTAAATTTATTGCTAAAGGCATAGAAGAACATTATAGTGTAGTAAATAGTTGGTTCAAAAAGTTAAAAACTTGTTTAATTGGTGCTCAGGCTATATCACTTAAACGGTATAACAATCGAATTGTAGATATTTTAGCTATGGAAAATGAAACTGGTCCATTAAAAAGTCCATTAAGATGTTTAGCACTCTCAAAACTTTGTGAAATGTTGCGAGATATTGGTGTGTTAATAAACACAGTTGATGTAAAAAGTACCAGTTATCCTGCTGATGTTTTTACAGTGTGTCAACGATATTTTGATTTGTTTTTCTTGTTTTTTGCACAAAATTGCAATGTTACCGTTTCGACAGTAGGTTCTACTATTCCATTTTTTATTGCAGAATCTTATAAAAAATTTGGCATTGGTTACATAATGATCTCAATTCAAGGTAAAGAGTCAAAGCACTCTGAAATCAAAATGCAGTTACGATTTGAAAGTAATAGATCTGATTTGCATGATAATAAAAATAAATGGTTCCAGTTAATGCGAACTAACTTAGTATGAAATTTTTATATTCCTTACCATTTTCTGTTCATTTCTACAAACCACTCTCATTGCGTATCTCAAAAGCCAGTTCAAAGTAATAGTATGCAATGTTCCTGTTCTTGTACTCTCAATTTTGATGAGCTCTGTCAAAATTGCATTGACTGTTTTCCTTTAATGGAATGTGTTTTAAAAAAGAAATATTTGGATTAATCTTTGATATGGTAAAGCCTGTTAGGTGCCCATTATGTACACAAGTGTTTCCCAATGATGTTCTTCTACAAAATCATAAGTGTATAACTAACGCTTAATTCTAATTGTAAAGATCTTGTACCTCAGGATATGACAAACGAGGACTTAAAGTCTGAGTTATCTAAATGAAACCAATCTTCGGAAGGAAGTAGAGCCATGTTAATACGACATTTAGATAATTTATATAGTAGTAGTTCTTGGAAACAAAAAAACTTAAAAATGGCTATTTTCATAGCCACAAATTTATTTAAAAGCATTTCAATGGTTTATGTAACAAAATGCAATGCTAAGTAAATAATAATAAAATAATACCTTCAAATTTTGTTACTTGATTCATAAAATCTTTATTTATCACTGCATCACTTAGTTTATGATTTAAAAAATAAACATCCAACAGATGTTAAACTTTTGAAATCATTTCTAAAAGTGCAGTTTAGCTTGTACTTTCTTGACTCTTGTAGCATCACTACAAAGAAAATATAGTACCTAAAAATTAAATTTTAGAAGCTGAATAAAAACTATTTTTAAAAAATTACATAACTGCCTATTTAGAAAAAGGAAAGAATCCATAAATGGAGGGCTAACCTATAGCAACAATACTTTACATATATATATATATATATATATATATATATATATATATATATATATATATATATATATATATATATATATATATATATATATGTATATATATACATATGTATATATATACATATGTATATATATACATATGTATATATATATATGTATATATATACATATGTAAATATATTTATATATATATATATATATATATATATATATATATATATATATTTATATATATATGTGTGCATGTGTGTGTGTTAATTTAATCTTTGAGACTTTTCTCAGATGATAATGCTAGTGGTTCATTAAAGATTGAACTGTTCCATCAATAATAAAACTATTTGCATCATACCTTTGAATATAATAAAAAACTTTTACGTTTTTATTTAAATAATACTCAAACTTTAAAGGGGTTTTTGATGTTATGAAATAATTGCTTTTCCAGTAAATTCATGTATTGTTTTGTTACTGACACCACTTTTTCTTTTTTTATAAACTCGCTTTAATAAATAGTTAATCCCTTGCAATCTCCATGGATCAAAAACTTTTTCTATAGTAGCCTTTTGATTAATTATAATAACCAACTTTTTTATAGAAGCTTTTCTCCTCCATGTCACTATCTCCTTCTTTCCTCCGTATGCTGAACACAATGCAGCAATAGATCTATAGATCTGCAACGAAAATAATTGGCATTAAACAGGTGGCTTGCCCTTTTGCCAGTTTCCTATGGAGAGCATTAACTGTTCCATATTGGAGTGTTCTTTATAGTCCTTAAAACATAATAAAAATTGTTTGCATAAAATCCAAGATTGTTTATATTTGTTTTACCCACACACACACACACACAAGCACACTCATGCACACAAACACACACAAACACACACTCACACACACACAAATGAAAATGTGTACATAGCTATCACAGAAAACATAATTACTGACATTATTATGAAATAGGGAGAGAACATGCAAGGGATGTATAAAAGTTGATAGTTTATGGATTTAAATGTGCAAAATGTATTAGTAGACTGCTAATCTAAAAACCAAAGGAAAGTTATAGATCAACACTAAATTACTTGTACATATTTTGATGTAAACTTTTCAAATACATTTTAGACACCCAAAGTATATAATCCAACCAGTTTTTCAGAAGAAGAAAAGATTAAAATGAAGAATAGTTAAAAAACAAACAAATTAAACCCTCAGAGTGTGTGTGTGTGTGTGTGTGTGTGTGTGTGTGTGTGTGTGTGTGTGTGTGTGTGTGTGTGTGTGTGTGTGTGTGTGTGTGTGTGTGTGTGTGTGTACATATATACATGTGTATATATATATGCATATATATATATATATATATATATATATATATATATATATATATATATATATATATATATATATATATATATATATATATATATATATATATATATATTTAATAATAAATGAATGAATATATTCAATATAATTATAATTAATATAACTATAATTATATTATTATATATTATCATAATTATTGTTATAGTTATTAGGATTAACTAATTAACAATAGTATTGCGAAATAATACTACATTTTAAAGCTATAAATATTCAATTCAAATATAAATAGAAAATAAAACTAAATAAAACACCACCTTATTACTATTACCAATAACATCGGCAAACCAACGTCTTTCAAAAGTTGACTTTATTCCAGAACCCTTTGTTTCTTTCGACAGACATAGTGTTAAATCTAAATATAAAAGTTTAATGCAAAGCTTTTTTAACTTGTCAGATCATTGGGAAAAGATAACCGATTTACAATAAACACTGGATTGGTCATAAACATTAGTTGTTAAATCTTTACAGTTGTTTCAATCTGGTTTCCGTTGAAATTAAGTTTAATTTAAACACGCTTTTTTACTCGCAAGTGTTAAAACTGACAATCGGGGGGTTTATTGCTGATGTTAGCGCCGCGAGCCAAATAAAAATATAGCATTCTCTTCATGAGAGAATGTAAACAGTAAATGTTTATACATTGTCCTTAAGTTCGCTTTAGAAAAATGTGAGAGACTTTTAATCTCAATCAAAAAAAAAAAAAAAAAAAAAGTTATTTTAATCTTTTTATTTATTCTTTAATTCTTTTGTAAGTAAAGACTTATAAATAATAAAATGACGACGACAAAAAGGTTTAGTATTGTGCAACCTTGTAAATAAAATATTTTAATTCCAGTATTTTCTCGAAATTAAAAAATGAAATAAAAATTTAAATTAATAAAAATTTAAATTAATAAAAATTTCGAAATTGTACCATGAAATTGTACTCTAATGTAAGTTTTATGTGAAAAATATATGATCCTTCATATTATAGATCAGTGCCGTAACCACAATTTTGATATGGAAGGGGGGGGGGGGAGGGCTGGGCTTTCTTCCATTGAAAAAAAAAGGAGGGGGTGGGGGGAGATTTATAATTAAGAAAAGATTTGAAAATTATAACTTATAATAACAAACCTTTTTATATTAGTTTTTGGGTACACTTATGGTAGAGTTCAGAGATGTAATTTAAAAAGTTTAATGACCATCTAAAACCATATACTTTTAAATATCTATATATATTCATATATATTTTAAAAATATAAATAATAAAATATAAATATATATTTTAAATATCTCAACAACTCTTATTTTCAGCAAAACAAACAAACAAATAAACAATTGCCTTCTAATAGAATGCCGATAATAATTCGAAAAAAATGTTGATAATAACATTATTCGATTTGACAATCGAATTAATGATGAGATGAGTAAAAACCTCACGCGCATTAAAATAAATACTTCATTTTTTGCAATTAAAAATGAGAAAATGTAAGGTTTTCGCAGATTTTAAGCTTATCTCAAGAAAATAAATGCTATAGAAATAAAGTCATTCTATATATTTCACAATAGTGGTTTCTTATAAAAATAAAAAAAATTTAATTATTGGGGGGCCTGGGCTTCCCTGGCCTTCCCGGCGGTTACGGATCTGTAGATGGCAAATTAGTTAGCTAAATTGGTTGAGGTTCAGGTTGAGAAACTATATATAAAACAACGGGATAAAGTATATACAACAATTTAAAAAACTTTACTACAAGAATAAATATTTATTTTCTGAAAGTTTCTATACTTTCCGAGAATTTAAAGTGGAAAATTTCCTTGCAAATACCCAGAGATAAAAGTTTCCATGAAATTTTAATTCTAATTTAAAAGTTGATTAAGGGGAGTTAATTAGGTAAATTAGTTAATTAATAAGGTAAGGGTAAAGTTTAATAAAAACAATGGCTAGTAAATAAAGTTTAAAGTACATAAAAGTACAACATCAACAAATGTCACTAATTACTCAAATATGCCCGTTTAATCATTTTTTTAAATTATACTTACTACCTTGAATCGTATTTGTTCATTTATTTTTACAATTGTGTTTGTTTGCTTATTCATTTGTTATTAATTTGCCCTTGTTTTTGTTCACAGTTAAAAATTTGCTGTGTTTATAACTAACCAAGATGTAAATGATACTTAAATTAGTTATAAAAAAGCAAATAATCAAGCAAGAACAAGAAAAATTTAATAAGTTGACGTCATCAACCCTTCCGATGAACACTGTTTATTAAAAACAAAGCATATATTGAGGTTAAGTTTGACAACTTAAAATTTCAGCTAAAAGAAGAGGGTGTACTAGAAATGTGCAAGACTGTTAAAGAAATGCGTGAGGCCTCAAAAGAAATGTCTGAGGTCAACTTTGTTTATTATTATTATTAGAATTTTGTTAACATTTTTTTACTGTTTAACCTAAATACATAGCGTAAACTTTACTAATGGAAAGTTACCAGTTTATAAAGCATTGATTTGATAAATATTTGATTGTAGACATTGGAAGAGATGTCAGAAACAAAACCAGTCGAGGGTTGTACGAAAGAAGCTAATGATTGGGAAGCTCCATGTAGAGAGATGGTTGTTGATGACATTTTAATTCGAATCGGACAGTTTGAGAGAGCTCAGATTTCGTTGTTAATTTTATTTTTTCTGATGTATGTTCCGACAGCATACCAGGTTTTAATAACATCTTTTGTTGGTTATTTATCGCCATGGAGATGTGTTAAGGGGAACAATACAGACTGTAAAATGGATGGCATTTTTTCTATTGGAGACGATCTTTACGACGCAAATTGTCACATGAATCGTAGCTCTTGGGAATTCATCCTGCCAAAAGAGTTTTCATTTACTGTAGAGGTAAACAATCTAAAAAGAAATTATTATATGTTTCCATTAAAAAATTTAATTAAATGACTAAATTAGTTTCCATTTGTCGTAGAGGTAGAATGAAAAATGTGCAAAAAGTAATTTGCACATTTTTCATTCTACAAAAATGACATACATTCCATAAATATTTCATAATTATTGCGTAAGTCTTCCTTAAAACGATAAAAAAAAAAAAAAAAAAAAACATTTGTACAAACATTGCGTAAAAAATTTCAAATTTCTTTTAACAACAAGATTTACCCACGAAGTCTCAATATTTATTTGATAAAACAAACTTGGAAAAATATCTCCGAGTTGGTTTTTAGTTGCTTTGTAAATAATTTAGTCATTTTTTGGTTCTTTTTCAGTCGTTAAATAAAAAATCGATACAAATTTAACTATATACATAAATATACTTATATATATATATATATATATATATATATATATATATATATATATATATATATATATATATATATATATATATATATATATATATATATATATATACATATATATATATATACATATATATATATATATATATATATATATATATATATATATATATATATATTTATATATATATATATATATATATATATTAATAGTATACATTTTATATTCTATGGGGCATCACATATGCCTTAAAACAATTATTGTAATGATAAAAAATTTAGCTGATGGCATATTTAAAGATTAAGCAATTTTTGTGTATTAATTATGTTCTTGTTTTAAACTTTGTCTACATTTAAAATAGGATAATTATTACTTTAGAAGGTTTTCATTTTCCATTGAAACGCACGCGCTTTCGTTGGCATCAGTTTGCATCAGTTTGCATAATCAAGTAAAAAGCGATGAAAAAATTTTATTTTCTTACTTAACGGTTTTTAAAAGTCGAACTTTTAGTTATTTAACTTATTTTTGCTTAAAATTTCCATCCCTGTGGATACTATTGTGCGTGTATATGTTTTTGACTCATCTGCGTTTTACTCCGACTATATTTTAACTACGAGGAAAACAAAAAAATTAAATACATTCCGATTATATTTCGACAAGAAATTTATCTTCAGCGGATATTTACTTACTAAGTACTGACTTTTGCACTGCGATTAATAACACCAAAGTTATTATAAAGTTTTTAATTTTTAAAATTTAAAAATTTACTTTCTTTGCATCGTCATAAGTTTTAACATAAATAATCAAAGACATCCACGATTGAACCAGTTGTCTGAAGCCGCTGGGAAAAAAAGGAGCAATGATTTAAAAAGAAAACGAATCCAAAAACAAACGAACACTTTTAGATTGCGTTCTTTGAACAAAAAACGAATATAAATGCAAGCAGGTAGTTAAATTATTTTTAAACCTTTTGACATCCATGACAGAATAATTAAATTAGTTCTATTTACCAATATTTATTTATAGTTATATGGTATAGAGATCGGTATCATTGACTCTAATGAGTTGTCAGATCATAATTCCGACAAACCTTTTCTTGCCGGTGATATCAATGACCCCAAAAATCGTCATCCTTTAAAAAAAAATCAGTTGAATTTTGTAGTTGTTTGTCACAATAACCAACAAATATATAAAAGTGATCTTTCTATACAAACTAGACCCACCTTTAACGATCCTGCTCTATGGAAATTAATATCAGACACTGATCGAACGAATATAATTTTGATGGGGTCTTCTAGCAATTTTCTAAGAGATCAAAAAAACGCAAACTCCCTACTTACATCTTTATAGAGGTACGAAGAAACGGAGAAAAAGTTAGAAGAAATTGGTTCGTTTGGAGTAAGGCTGTGGCATCACTCTTTTGTTTCCCTTGCTTCCTTTTTGGATTGCTTCTTTCAACCAGACCCGGTGTTCAATCCATTTTGTTGTCTTGGAGTGGAGGTGTACATGAAAATTGGAGAAAACTTTAAGATTGCATTAAAAGTCATTAACTAACCAATATTCACCAAAATTATTCAATACGATTCACTTGAAAAGTCTAAAGTCCATTGAGCATTAGTTAAAAAAACAAATCGGAGATGAAACAAAGCATTGGAAAGTAATTTTGCAATGCATTCTTGACGCCACAATTTTTCTAGCTTCAAGAAGTTTAGCTTTTATGGGAAAGAATATTGTTTTTAAATTTTAAATTATATTTTGCATTATTTAATATTTAATTTAAGAAATCAAAATTATAAGTTATAATTGAATATAAATATAGATTACTATTTTGGTATATTTTTGTTTGCAATTAGGATCCAATCAAAAATTGTTCAAAAATGGGAATAGAAACTTCCCTGGAGCGCTCGAATTAATTGCTCGCCACAATAAAATGTTACAAAATCAAATGTATCTTTTGCTAACCATCAAGAAGAAAAAAATACGCATGCATGCTCATTACTTATCCTGGAAATCACAGAATGAATTTATCAAGGAGTGCGGAAAATTTATGGTTTGAGAAGTTATTCCAGAAAGAGAAAAATCAATATATTTCACTATCATCACGGACAGCACTCACAACTCGTCCCACAGCGAGCAAATTACTTTCATTTTTTGTTTTTTGCATTCCAGCGATAATCAGCAGTGGGAGGTCAAAGAAAGTTTTCTTAAGCTAGAATAACTTGAAAAAAAGAAGAGATTTGATATAACAAAGTTGATATTGAATGTTTTGAAAGAGAATGAGCTTGGCATCAAAAATCGTTGTGGTCAAGGCTAATACAATGGCTCTAATATGACAAATATTTACAATGGAGTTCAAGCTTTAATTAGGCGGAATAATCCACAAGCAATTTTCATTCCTTGTTCTGCTCACAGTTTGAACTTATGTGCAGTACACGTTACTGAATCGTCGGCTCCTCCGAAATCCTTTTCTTGAAATATTCAAATGCTATACAATCTGTTCAGCTGCAGCCCAGTTTGTTTGAAAATTCTCCAGGAGGAGACAAGCCAATCATTACATAAACTTTCTGTTACACGATGGAGCTCAAGGATAGAAGCAGTCAAGTAAAAAAGCTTAGAGAGATCTTGAAATCATTACATCGTCTAAGAGAGTTCGACCTTTCAGGCAAAAGTAGTAATGAAGTGCATTATCTAATTAAATGGATGAATTCTTTTGATTTTTTTGGTTTGAGGGCAGTTAACAACGTGAGTCTTCTGCTTTAATCCACTCAACTCACTCTCGATGATAAAGTTAAGATTCTAAATGGCCTTTTGAAGGATCTGGATCAAATCTGGTTGTCTTGGGACCTGATTTTGATAGAGACAACAAAAGTTGCAAAGAACTTGAAACTAAATGAAACTATGTTTGCTGTGAAGAGAACGTTAAAAACATTTACTGATAAAACTGCTAGTTACAACCAGGAAGAATATATATATATATATATATATATATATATATATATATATATATATATATATATATATATATATATATATATATATATATATATATATATAAAATCCCTAATTCATGGCTCTGACTCATTTACATACATTTGGGAAAGCAGTAAAGTATCAAAAAAAAAGTTGCTCGAAAAATGGATTAATATGGAAATATTTTTGATCGAAATGTTTTTTTGGGATTAATATCGAAAATTAATTTTATGAAAATATTTCGAAAAAAAATCGAAATTCATTTAAAGAGAATAATGTCGAAAATGCCTTTACGGAATAATATCGAAATTTGGATTTAGGAGTAGTATCGAAAAACTAGCAAAGAGGTAGAACATGTGAGGAGTGTTGCTACATCGAGTGACAATTAGGTAAAACATGCAGAGAGTGCTGCTAAATTGACTGAGGGTTTGGTTTATGCAGGCAGTCAAGCAATTAAAAAATTGAATCATAATCTTTTTTTTTAATTTTCGATATTATTCAATTTTTAATTATTTTGATGTTAATCAGTTTCATCTAATTTCGATCTTATAATACTTTTAGGATCTTTGATATTATTTCTTCACAAATTCGATTTTATTCTCTATTTCGATATTAATCTGGAAAGTCCCTTTACAGTTTGGCTATTTTAAATACTGTTACTACTACCCATACATTTTTATTTTGATAATAAATAGTTTTAAAATAAATTAATTTGAATTTAATATAATTTTCACATATTCTAAGTTGTTTTACATAGTCGATATACAATTTTAAGATGAACCATTGGTTTGTTAGTAGATCAAAAACAATTAACAAAATGTCACTGATTTTATGCGTTTTTTAAATATAGTTACGAATTATTAAAAATCAATGGAAGGCACTGTATACGATTCAAAACAACGTCGCATTGCAATCGTTCAGCAAAGCTTGTTTGCCAGAAAACAGTTATTGTAACTTTTCCAACCCCCGGTTTCAGCTGATATATACTTGGGCGGTACGACAGAACCGGTGCTGCATTATCATATATCATATGATTATTTTAACTTGATTTATTAAATAACTTAAAAGAATATCAGTAACAGCAGCAACTAGCGTTGAGTTTGCAATTGTTGACCAATTTATTTATAATGTCACAACGTGGTTAAACTCTTTCTCCTTTCTTTAAACATAAAGCAATATTTTAAACTAAAAAGACTTTTAAAAAGATTGATGGTTGAGTTAAAAAGCACAGATGTTAAACTAAAAAAATAAGACACAGTTGTTAATCCAAAAGAAATTAGTTTTAGTTTACAATGCATTATTTTAATACCCATATCTTCTTAATCTATCTGTATAGACTAAGGCCAGAGTGCGATGAGTTTTTGTTGATAAAGATGAGCATTAATATTGTCCCAGTAGTAACCAGTTAGTAAACAATATTTTCATTACATAGGTCATTAAGTAAAAAAAATTAATTTTTTTATATTGTTAAAAAATTTATTTATTTATTTACATCTAAAAACATATTTTTTTTTTAGTGGAATCTTGTTTGTGAAAAGAAAACGCAATCCTTTCTTTTAAACTCTGCACTTTTTATTGGCTGGGCAGCTGGCACAATAGTATTAGGAATACTTTCAGATAGGTGTATTTATCAGCTTTTATAATTTTGGTTCCAAATCATAGCGTTAAAATAATATTTTGGTGTTTTTTAAATTTTTTTTATATGATTAAGTGTAATGCTGTTGGAATAGGTAATCTTTACAAACTTTGCCTTATAAATATTAAAAAATTACAGCACAAAAATTAATCTGCTAATTATTGTAAATTATGAACCTGTATTTATTATGACAATACTAAGATATTAAATAATTGGTTTGAAAAAATAAGAAACCTTTAATATCAAAAGTTTTATTTGATTTTGATTTTTTGTAACTATAGTTGTAAGAAATACTTATTATTTTATATTATACAAAATATTTGATGTAAATAGTGCTCGCTGGATGTTTATAGTTCTCTTCTAAGTTTTTTAAAAAACTTAGAAGAGAACTATTAACATTATCAAAAAAATGTGTGGTGGTTTAGGGTTGAAAAATTTCAAAAATCTTCCGATAAAAAGAACAATAAAATTTCAAAAAATACATGCGATAAATTTTTTTTCTGGTTATTTATGTAAAAATTTTTAAGAAGGACAAGAGGTCTTGTCAAAGAGCACCATGGCAGAGAATTTAGTTTATAAAGTTCACACCACTTGCCTTACTATTATGCATTTACTACTAGAGCCGGCATTAAACCTTGGAACTCTTAATTTCAAAGCAAGCGTAAAGCAAAGCAAGCCGTTGCACCACGAGTGCTCAAATTAACATTATAGTATTACATACCTTTGCCTTTGTTTAAAAGCAATTTTAGACTTTATGGTGACTTTTAATTGGTTAGTAACATTTTAGTTGTTTAGAGCTTAAAGTGAAGTTTTTTTTTATTAATTTTAACGTAATCTGCTGTAGTTAATGTTTTTTGATAATAGTTAGGTTGTCATTTTAAAGGTCGTTAAGGCTGGTCATGATGTTCTCATAGCTTTTAAATTAGATAGTATATATTGTATGTCTAAATATAGATAACTGAGGTTAGCTAATTTATATCTCAGTCTAATTGGTCTTTAGGAGTTGTCATGATCGTTCAGGTAATCAATTTAGGTTAGTTATGGGATGTTCTGATGTTTTTTAAATTAGATAGGGCATGTTGTATGTTTAAGTATAAGTAATTGAGGTCGGGGAATTCAAAGTTAGGCATAATTAGACTCGAGGAGTGGTAACAATTGCTCAGTTGGTCAATTTAGGGGTAATTAATGATGGTCCAGGGATGCTCTAATGGTTTTTCAATTAGATGGAACATGCTTATGTCTAAATATTAGTAATTCAGGTCTGGGAATTCAAATCTGGGCAAATTTGGTTTCTTAGAGTGGTCATAATCAAATAGGTAGTTATTTAAAGTGTGGTCATGGGTTTTCAAGACAATATACTTTTTCTTTTTGTTACATTTTTTGAACTTAATTTCTATGATATTGTAAATATAAACATATAACGTACAGTAAAAATGAACTTTATTAACACAACCTTTTTTTAAATACGAATTTAGATGATGATATATCATATATTCGTACATCAAGGTCTCATCAAGGTACATCAAGATAAATGCCAAGACAAGCCCTCAACTCTATTTCAATCCGTTTTTATTTTAGCATGAGCAGTTCCTTATCTTCTCCCCTTACCATACACTTTTTAAAATCCAGCCTGTAGGCTATGCTAAGGAAACACTCCATGCTCTTTATCTATAAATAAAGTGTGAATAGGCCATGTATAATTTGATATCTGAAAGATCTGTTACAACTCTATAAAGCTTCCGCAGGTTATTCATGTTAAAACTGGTCAGACTGCAGAGGCAGCAACTAGTAGTTGCGTCATTCGCTTCACTACGAATGGTGGCAACTCTTCTTTTAACTATAACCTTCTCCATCTCGTTTATGAATTGACTAACCAGTACAACCATGACACTCTATTTTAGAAATCATAATAAGAACTGAAGCCCTTATCTTTGAGCTAATAGGCTTTCCAATCCAACTTTGAAATCCTGAATATAAAAGAATCATTAAATATCATTAAAAAAATAAATTGAAATATCTATATTTTTGTTTGCAGCCTAAAAAACTATATAGTTTGTTGTGAACACTAATGTTTACAAAAAAGTATTAAATTTTAAAAGTTAAAAAAGGAAACTATTTGCATAGCAGTGTGATTGAGATGCAACTGCAATTTAACTAGGGTATTATAATCCCATGTTATGATTTCATTTAACTCTTCTTGTGTAGTTGAGTCTGGTATACAAATCTTTTTCACTTCTTGGACATTGTTTCGGCGGGGTACAGCTTGGTGCCCCTCCTCATGTCACCATTTTTCTTAATCTGGTAATTCAACTTTGAAAGTCTGAATATAAAAGAATCATTTAAAATCATTAAAAAAATAAATTATAATAACTATACTTTTTTTCTGCAACCTAACACTAATGTTCATAACAAAATGTAAAGTTTTTAGAGTTAAAAAAGAAAACATCGTTACCTTTGGAATATGTTTTTGTTATCCATTATAAACATGCAATTTATATATATATATATATATATATATATATATATATATATATATATATATATATATATATATATATATATATATATATATATATGTATATATATATATAGATATATATATATATATATATATACATATACATATATATATATATATATATATATATATATATATATATATATATATATATATATATATATATATATATATATATATATATATATATGTATTTATATATACGAGTATATAGTTCTGAGGCCAAATCTATAACCGTGGTGTAGCCGCTACACCACGGTTGCTCTTTAATTTTTGAAAGTTTTATCTAAATTAGTTATTTTGCCTAGAAAAGTAAATAAAGTTTTTATTCACGAATTGACATACAGATTTTAGTTAATCTATATAATATTTTTTACATTACGTCAGGTCTCAATTAGTTCCATTTTTAAAATATGTTTAGGAAAAAACGGATTTGGTTGTCAAACCTTTGACGTTATAGACTGAAATATAAGCATATTTTATATTATTCCTTAAATCAATACCAAACTTTGCACAAAGTTAGTTTAAGTATTTCCGGTATGGATTCCAACAATTTCATGACATTGAATTAAATATATTTTGTTGCAAAATCATTTTTCAAAGACCTCTGCAGTGTGAAAACCAACCCCAACCACGGGTTTTGTTGTCACAATTCTTGGCATGTTTGCAGAATAACCAGTTAATGCAAATTTGAGTACAACTTAATTTTGTTAATGTAATTTGAAGTCAGCAATTTCTTTTACTTCCATTCATATGAAATTTAGGATTTTCAGTCTTACTAGTTTGCTTGTTTTTATCATTAGTAAGCCATGCTTTGAAAGGGTAGTTAGTTAGAATTATAGTTGAACGCTTTTTTTTTTTTTTATCTCTTTTCGATGCTAACTTTTGACCTGCTTTAGGATAAGACCTAATACTCAAAGGTGAGCCTATAGTTTAGTGGTTCTAGTTGAACTGAATGCGATTGGCAGATTTCTTTATTTGAATCAGCATATGAAAAAGATGGATTTGGCAATCAGTTACATAATTAGAATAACAACTAGCATCAGTAAAAGTATCAGGATTTATTGGGTAAATACCCATTGCAGCAAAATCACTCAAAATGGTAGATACAGCCTGTAATACAGCTTATGATGTCGAACTTTTCATGACATTTTATAACTCTAACCAAGAACTTGAATTAGCGGCTAAATAAAACAACGCGCGCAGTCGAGGCAAACGTTGTATTATTATTATTTTGATTATTATTACCAATAACTGGAGTTTTTATTATTATTGCCTATTATTATTACCGATACTTTTAATACTATGTTATTGACAATGTTGTTACTGTATATTATTATAATCTACTTCTCTTTTATTGCTATATTTTAATTAGGTATATAAAAGTCTTTTATTCTAGATAGATGTATAAAAGTAATTTGAATTTTGTCCTAAATTATCAAACTTCTTGCTTAGTTATTATTCCAAAACTTTTTCGTTTAAGTATTGTACTGTTTTACGTTTTTTGTTTTTTTTTGTTTTTGTTTGTTTGTTTGTTTTTTGTTTTTTACTTTGGTGTTTTAGTTTCTTATTATGGCGTTTACTTAAAATTAGTACTTGTACTATAATGTAAATATTCCATGAAATGTAAAATCTATTTCATAATACATTTGATTTGATTTGACAGCCGTCTGCATTTATTTTGTGACAAGTAACCTCTTCTATGTAAGTAGAGTGACACCTGTAAGTTTACCTAAATGCGTGTGAATTACATGATATTTTTTAATAGATTAAGTTTCTAAAATGAATAATAAACATTATAAATGTACATTCATAACACAATAAAATAATTTCTGTTTAGAATAAGAAGAACTCTAAGTATGTGAAAATTAACTTATGCATCAAAAACATATATAAACAAATAAATTATTTTATTCAAAATTCTAAATCCTATCTAGATTTTTTCGTAAAAATCCTTGTGACAATCAACCAGCGCGACAACCACCCCACTCTCCCCTATACTTTATGTACAATTTAGGCGTAACGTTACGGTATGTTACGGTACGTCTACACTTAGGAAAAATATATTTTGAAAAGTTTTATTTACTTTTTGTAACAAAGTAACCAAGTAAAACAAAACTTTTGAACGTTTATGACATCAAGTAAAACATAATAAATAGCAATATGAAAAAGATAAACAAACACTTATAAAAGCTTTATACAAAGCTTTATAAAGTTAATTTAGCTACAAGTAAAAAAGTGTAACCTAGTTACCCGTGGTAACCAATTTGAGACAAAGAAATTTTAAAATGTTATAGGGGGTACAAACATCTTAGGCGAAACGTAACAATACGGTGAGATTTCTCAAAACGATACAGTGACTCTTAAGACATCTCAATTGGTTTAAGTAAAACATGATTAGGAGTTGTCCATAAATAACGTCACGCTGTAGGGCGGAAAGAAGAAAGGGTTAGTCACTTATAGAAGGTGGTGAGGGAGAGGGCTTAAAGACTGTTATAATTTATTTACTTATTAGTAAAAAAGTGTAACCATGAAACTGATGGTATACAATTTGAGGCATAGTTAGTAATTACGTAATACTTCACATAATTTCAAAGTAATAATGGAGCTTGTTACAATTTACATATCTGCAATGTAGCTGTAAAACAGGACTTAATAGCGTCAAGGTATCTAAAGCGGGCAAATTCAAGATTTTCTGTTCATAAAAATTGAACCGTACCAGAACCAACAATAATACAAACTTAGGATACAGAAACCAACCACATTGAAATAAACTGCTACTTACAACATGCATCATATTGCTATGTTATTTGTAGTGTTTTATGTGGGCTACAATTTGCAACCATGTTACTGCTTGCTACCTCTCCTATACATCCTTTGCAGAAATAGCTTAGGCTGGTTTTAAGATAAGGTCAAACCTATTTTTGGTGTGCCCTGGTTTGTTAATATATCTGAAAAGGTGCCATAACTCTAGTATGTATATAATTTTTTTCCTGGCAATATTTGTAACAAGTATTTGCATAATTTAATAATCTAGTTTGTATATAATTTTTTTCCTGGCAATATTTCTAACAAGTATTTACATAATTTATGCAATTAAATTTTGTTATATTTATTTTTACAGATTTGGAAGGAAGCGAATTCTTTTTCCCTGCTGGATAGTGGTTGTTTTATCCTCCTTCGCATGTGCATTTGTTAATAACTTTTGGATTTTTTTTGCTTTGCGACTATTGATGGGTTTACTACAAGGTGGAATTTTTCTACCCATTTTCTCGTTAACAGCTGAACTAGTTGGTCCAAAATATCGTAGCTTGGCATGCACAACAATATCACTCGCATATTCTTTTGCACAATCTACTATAGGATTACAGGCATGGCTAATACCAAACTGGCGACATCTTTTAATAGTTTGTTCAATCCCATATATTCTTCTGCTTGCATCTTACACGTAAGCCATGTTTTATTTTTTTAATTAAAATTTTAGTAAATTTTTTTGTTAGCATTTTGTGTTTAGCTTGCATCTTGTGCTTATCTTAATAATTAATAAAAAATTTTTTTAATAATGCATTTCTGAAAAGATTGTCTTTTCCAATATAAGTTATCACATTATAAATAAGCAGTAAATTAACTCTTATTTTTACATTTTAAAGGTATTGATAGTTTATTTTGCTATTTATATATTTCTATATACTAGATATATGTTATATAAATATTATAACTATAGCTTTTACTGATTTTATTATAAGTCAGTCCAGTTTATATAAAAGTTTTTTTTTTTAATTTATATAGAATTTTTTTTTTTTTTTCTTTTAATTATCATAATAAGCATAAGCTTTTAATTTCAGTAATAAACTTGAAGTATGCTTTGAAGTCAGTAATGATGGCCAGCGTTTGGTTATTTTTCAATTTTTTTTTTCTGTTAATATATTTATAACTGTATAATTAAGTAAATTAATGTTCTTTTTAAGGAAAAAAATTACAGCTAAAAAAAATTGTTTTTATTCATCTACTTTTTTAAATCTATGGGCGATTTCATCAAAATGTCAACTTAGATATCCAAAATTAACTTTTAACAAATCCCAATAAATTTGGTATCAAATGCAAGCCAAAATTTGTTGAAAAAAAAGTGTCATCTATGTAGCAAATTTATTTCGGTAACTATGTTGAACATTCATAGCTCTATTGCAAGCTGCTATATGATACTGTACCTTTAACTGTTAGTTACAAAATAAAACTGGCTCACTGGTGACTTTAAAAATAGAAAGTAATTCATGTTCTACCGCTTCTATGCTTTATAGTGCACAGTTTAACTATAGTACAACTATACCGTCACGTCTGACACTTTTTATTATAAAAGTTTTTTACCAGCCATAAAACTTGACACTGAAAGGTACTGACTCATGTGTTCAATGTTGACTCCGTTAGGGTAGTGTATGGGTAGATTTTTTTAAAGTAAAATATCTACATGCTTAGCAGATTTTATAATGTCAGATGTGACAGTGCATAGTTTTTATGTGTGGTGCAGTGAAACTAATTGTGAAACTAACTTAATACTTGTGTACATATAAAATTTTTAAATAGTCAAGTCTAATGCTCAGAAGTGCAAAGAGTACAGAGAAAGACTGAAGCTAGCATGAAGATTTGACGCATATAAAATCAAGTACCAAGAGAAGGACAATTTACAATTTCTCAGAACTATTCTTAATTGCATCAAAACAAGTCATCCCAGTGTCGAGAATGTGAACTTTTCAGACGGTGCAGCTTCCCTGTTCAAACATAAGTTTTTGTTTATAAACCTTACCTTTATGAAGGTGGATTACATGTTGAAAAATCTTGTCTGGAATTTCTTCGCCACCAGCCACACAAAAGGGGCAGTTGATGGGGTGGTAGGAACAGTAAAGTGCATTCTTTGATCCAGAGTGCTAGCAGGTAAAGCAATTGTTACAAATGCAAACTCATTTTATGAATGTGCAAAGGCTGCTGCATCAAGCTTGCGACTGGTGCTCATCTCTCCAGATGAAATAGAATGTGAAAAGGAGATGCTAGAAGCCAGATGAGAAAATTGCAAGTTCTTGCCTCAGACATAATCATTTCACTACATTGAAGTTTAATAATTCTACATATTTGTTTGCAAAAGATATTTCAGTGATACAAAACAAACACTGTTTGATTTTGGAAAGGGAACGGTGGAGCTGTCAGAGACAAGCACAACCAGTGGTGCTGGTAACAACGAAACTGATGCCAGTGTTGGTGTTGTAGCCCAACAGGCCAAGTTTTTAGTCAGCCTGTGTGCTGGCAAAATTTGCTACAAAACGAAAACAGGTCAACTATGTTGAAGTCATAGAAACATGTAATAAGGATGGTGTTGAGGTTTCATTCTTCAGAAAGTGGTTGAGCATGTTTGTGAAGCCAGCTAAACCAGACAAAAGTTGGTTGCCTAAAACTGATATTTTGAGGGTCTTATCAAATCCTGGTTTTGACAATCAAGGTCATTATAAGTTTGATGTGGACCTGGATGCATCTTAAACTGCAGTAAACATCAAAGTTGAGAGTTTTTGGTTTTTATTTCATAATCTTATTCACAGTGGTGTTTTTTTGCTGCACGTTTACACTGGTAATGGCAGACTGTCACGCCTGACACTAATTATTTAGTTAGCTGTATTGGATGCAGTAGTTAAGAATGGCTCAAATAAACACATATTACAAATTTTATGTATCTCAGTAAGAGTTCTGAATAAATATTTTAGCAGTATTGTCCTTACTTTCACAGAATTTGCATTTAGAATAACGAAGGGTGCACAGCCAGTATTGTAAATAAAAAATCATAATAACATGATTAGTAGCACACAGCACCATTGTATTAACAATAAAAGTATATTAGCAAAGCTTCTTGATTTTATAACAAATGACACTTTTAAGCATGTCTGAATGTCACATCTGACACCATGGAATTGTCCCTATATAATATTTTTTACTTTTTTTTCTACCTAAAACCTAATACAAATTAGACTATATAATACTAATGGTAAATTTAATTTATCATAATATATATTTTCAAATTAAAACTTTGATAGTAAATTCGTTTTAGACTTTTTAAATAAAGTTTGTAGTTTAAATAAAAATTATTTGAGTGAGTTTTGACATTTTTCTTTCTTTTAAATGATGTTTTTTAATAAATTAATTTTTGAATAAAAGAAACAAAATTAGGTGGAATAAAATATCTATCGCGTTGTTAAAAATAATATTTTTTTTTCTTATTGCTTTCTGGTAAAGATAATATTACAGTGAAGGGAAATGTTTTTGTCATTTATTTTAATTCTGTTTTATAGTTCAAGAGAATAAAGAAGATTTATTTTGTTCCATCTTATACTCTAGGTCTTGTTTTATCCAAATTTATTACAATAGAGAATATATCAATGTTTAAAGACTAATTTCTAATTTGACTACTTTTATGTAGAACAGTATGCACATCCCCTTAACTTAGCATTTGTTAATTCTCGTTTATTGGTTTAGTTTTTGTTTCTTTAATGGTCTTTCAATGAATATTTATAATATATCAGTTAATTTTTTTAATTAAGTGTATAGAACTGTAGAAGCATAAAATCTCAGAAATACATCAAAAAGAATTTCATAGACTAGTTAAAAGGCATAAATTGATTGAGCCCTAACTTACCAATGGTAGTTATGAACTCAATTTGTTGCTTTGTTCATGAGCCTTGTTTGTTAAGTTTTATGTTTAGGAGTTATGAGAGTTGGATGTTTAGAAAAAGACTAAAATCGGGTAATAACAATATTAAAAGCCACTGCAAAAAAAAATTTAAACACTGTTACATAGAACTTAATTTATTAATGTAATAAAATGATCAAAATCATTATATTTTGTTAAGGTATATACCAGAATCTGTAAGATGGCTGCTTGTACACAAGAAAATGGTGAAAGCTGAAAAGATTCTTCGTACAATGGCTGCCAGAAACAAAAAAAAATGGCCTCTTGCTACATTAAAACCAGTAGTTTCTGTTTCAGATCCAGGCTCATTTATAAACTTGTTTGTTCCAAAAGAAAATGGAAAGAGTACACTTATACTATGCTTTTCTTGGTAAATTTTATATTATTAAATAAAGATTTGTTCTGATTTAAACATATATGTTAGGTATATATACAAAATGCACTGTATATACTGAAATTTCTTACTTAAGAATTATTTGATTTACAATAATGTGCTACCTTTAATATGGGTCTGTTCAATTTGTTCAGTAATTATTTTGTTGTATTGTACTGATTGTTAATTATGATAACTAAGTCTAAATATCTGTCTATCACTTTCATCTTAAAATCACTTATTAAAAACATAATATTTATAAACTTTTTTTGGTTTTTATATATTCTTTAAAATCTTAGTCTTTTTCAATATAATTACAATCACTTTTTTTTGGCTAAATTTTCTTCTCACATTTCGCAAGTTTTTTGCAGAATTAATTTGACACAGAAGGAATATAACTCAAGCACATCTAAATGAACAGTACAAATGAGGTAACACAAATAGTTTACACAAATTTTGTTAGCAAACATTTTTATACAAGATATTTTTAAAAAGCAATGTGTGCATCAAAAAGCACCTGAACTTCTTAACATTTTGATTTTCAAGTTTTTATTCTAATCTGGGATTGTAAAATTTTAGTATTGCTTGTACTTCCCTAAATTAACTTCAGTATTGCCTTCTAGTTTAATTTCAGTTACAAAGCTGTCCATACTTATCATAAACGACTACTGCTGCATAACCTCCTAAAATAACAGTATCAGTATGAAGCATATTCTGTTTCCAAAGTTTGAGAACTAATGTATAACTACTATCTGTAATACAGGCCCAACCCTGTTATCCCCAAGATTTATAAACTACTGAAAGCTACAAGTACCGGTTAGAGTTTTTACAAAATTGTACCTTTCTCATTATTCTTTACGTTGCAGTTGTAAGTCTGATCCTTATATGTAAATGAAGTTAACATCTTTGATTTTTGTAGTAAAAACATCATACTTGAAATGT
Source organism: Hydra vulgaris (assembly GCF_038396675.1). Lineage (NCBI taxonomy): Eukaryota > Metazoa > Cnidaria > Hydrozoa > Anthoathecata > Hydridae > Hydra > Hydra vulgaris. Next base: position 11,694,321 of record NC_088934.1, on the reverse strand, counting down.
TAGTATTTGGTTTTAGTATATTTATTTCAAAATTTCCTGTTCCATCATTATTTTTACAGTACTACTGATCCCATCTTTCCATGGAACATGGTAAAAAATTATCATTCAGTTTTAAGGTCAAGTTCCCTTACTTGTTGGCATAGTTTGTAAATGATTTTAAAAGTTTTGCAGTATCCTGGATAACTATTAGTGGAAAATATATATATATATATATATATATATATATATATATATATATATATATATATATATATATATATATTTGACAGATTTAGAAATTTTCCATTTGATGTTGTTATGATTAGTTGAAAAACTTAGTACACAAACGTTACATTTTGTGTGATAAAATGGTTTCACCATACTCTCCTCTTCTTTATCACTGATGTATGTAAAAAGTTAAAGTTACTGATGGATGTAAAAAAATACTTAGATGTTTTATTGGTAGCTCTGTATTTCATATTGGACTATGAAAGCATTATTTTTATGTAAATTTTTTATTTGTTAATTAAAGTACTGTTATCAAGAGCAATAAAAATATGAGCAAGTAGCTTTTCAATGCAAAAATAATAAAAGTTATAGGCAGTGAGGGTTTCTCATTCTTTAGAATTTAAAATCTTTCGCGTCACTTTGAACTGCAGTGATAGAATGTATTCAAGGTGTCAACCAATAAATGGGTTTTATGAAAACTTGTAACTTGTTCAGTACTCTTAACTAAATATCTATAGGGTTATTCCATATCAAATCACCTAGTTTTTTGAAAGTTCCCCAGGGTACCATCTCAGATTTGCTTTAAACTTTGACCACACACAGATCTTATGAAAAAAATACAATCCAGAAAATTCCAGCTTGATTGACCGATTTGTTCAAAAATTATGATTGAATTAAAAATGACCAAAATCCGAAAAATTTGTGTATCAGGAGCTTACAGCAGTTTTTTCGATTTTTGACAGACCATGACTTTTTAAATAAAGATGGTGATCACGTGAAATTTTGTAGGGTAATAGTTTTTTACCCAAATAATCCATTATTGCAGTTGTTTTGACTGATTTTTTACAGTTTTTAAGTTATTGTACCTTAAAGTTGCTAAATATTGCAACATTATAAATATTTTTTTGAACTTAAACGTGTTACAGTTTAATACTTACATACAGAAAGTGGATTTTTTTGTTACCTTTGTGTACTTAGGGTCACCACTTGTTAGAATAATCAAAATTATGCATTAAAAATTAATTTAGCACATGCAGCAGCCTATTGAAATCCCTTTTTTTTAAATTATGATAAATTACATTGACTTTGCTGGCATAGAAAATAGCGTAAACAGTTGAAATAAATTATGAAACTTTTTAATGTTGAGGTTCTATATTATAGACAATCACCAAAAAAATTTTTAAGACCTATACTCTAACTTATGACATGATTGTAGCCTTTTGAGAGTGATGATATTTTTAAAAGGAGAACAAAAAAATACCACTTACCACATTTAAAATATATACCTCAAATTTTATACAAACTATACTGTAAAAAAGTGCATTCAAAGAGTAAGATAATCATTTAAAAGAAAAAGTATGTATACATGAAACTAATTAGCTTATCTCTGATTTATATAACTCATAATACTGTTATAGTCATTACTAGCAAGAATATAGTCACGAGCACTTATACTTTTAATCAATGGAACCCAACACTGACTTGATCGTGCATCATTTGTCCATTTTAAATTTAATTTGTTTCTTTGCATAAACTTCACATTAACGTCTTGGTTTTCATTACAAATATCTACCACAAGCCCTATGTACCATTCTTCATTGTAAAAGCATGCAATATATTTACCGGGTTGAAAATTTGAAGGATTTTTTAAAATCAAATTAACATCATTTAACACATGAGTATCATAGGCAGTATCAGTAGAGATTCTTCGTAAAAACAATTTCTGTTCATCTGGTACAAAACAGTGATAGCGTCTTGTTCCCGGAACTGTGCGCATCCCTTTGTATTGTTTCTGAAGGTTAAAAGTTGTTTCATGGTTATTGATATCATCACTTGAAAGATAAAATATGTTAACACCTTTGATGTTTTTTTGAGCCCATGTAAACAGATCTTGTGGTGTGAGAATCTGATTTGTAATTGCTGCTCGTATACTAGCTTTTGCTGCTTCTCTTTTTATAGTACCTCCTATTCCATCACATGGACTTTTGCCATGTGAGGTAGCAAAGAAGTGATGCTCAGCATTTATTTGGTGATCTACAATGTGATAAATTAAGTTTATTAGACATTTGTAGTTTTTATACTGTGAAGCAGCACCATCACTGAAGTATTTAACTTTATTCACTGTGGGTAATTTGATTTTGACCATAGGGAGCAACTTTGTGAGAAAACAATGGACTCCTGATTGGTCATGAAAAGATGGTCAGAAATTAAGCAATAGCATTCACATACTCATTAAAACTCTGATTGACCTTCAAAATCAACAGCAGCTGGGTAAGTTTTCATCTAGATGTTGTAAAAATTAAATAAACTCTCCAAAAAAATTCTTTCCAAGGTGATCTTTTTCATCTTTGTAATAAACAGCAAATGGGTGTAAGGTAGTTTGATTGGCTTGCCAGTAAAACCCTTGTATAGAATCTTGTACAAGAAAACTATAGTTTTCTGCAAAATTCATCAGAATAATGCTGGTATATTGGTCTAATATTTGTTTTGCCTCTGATAAATAGGAAGACTGTGCTTCTTTGATAAAGCGGTAGTGGTGTTGTGGTAAAGCGCTCGCTTCATAAGCGAGAGGTTTCGAGTTCGATCCCCACCACGTCCCTGGTAGTACCGCGCTCAACTTGTTTCTCCGCGCAGCGGCCTTGTTCGTCGAGGTTTGTGTTTCGGAGTTATAGAGTTGAGAGAGGGTTATAACCACTATTAAGTAGCCTCCTCATCTGTAGTGGCCTTCTTGGCCTTGAGGAGGTGAATAACAAAAAAAAAAAGTGGTGGTGACAAAGGCCATAAAAAGTTTCACTTAAAGTTTCAATAAATTTACTAATGCTTGTTTGGACTGTAATAAGTGCAATTCGGTCAGTTGACACCCATTGTTTATATGTGATCTGATCATCAAAATCATTCTTTTCAAACACATTTTCTAAGTAAGTCTTCAAATTTATTTTACCAGGGCAGTTGGAACATAAATGAAACATGCAGTTTTGACTATCTATATTACAAACACATACTTTCATTAAATCTTTGTAATATATTAAATGGCTGTTAGGAAGAGCAGAGCACATCAACTTAGCATTTTGATGGTAAGAACATACACAAACTGAGTGGCTTTCACTACTATCAACAGTAAGGCACCACTTTGGCCACCGTTCACAGAACTTGCTGAATCCAACTTTGTGTTCAGGGTATAACTTCTTAAATTCCTGATGAAGTTCTTTTAAACGAACTAATATTAAGTGTTTTTGTTTATGAACTTTAACATTATTTATATGTACAGAAACAAAGTCTTTTTTTCCTGGACATTGTCTAGTGTATTCGTCAGATTCATATATTTCAATCACTCTCTGCTTAACAATATCCTCCAAAGGATGTCCTTTTTTAGCCTCAGGTTTAGCAAGTATTCCCTTTTCATTTTTCAGCTTTCTGGCTTTCTTAACAAGATGGTCTGAAACTGAAAATGCACAGTAAAGTAGCACTCTTATTTAAAACTGCCTTATTTAGGTCTGAAGAACTAAACTCCTCATCATCAACATCTTTGTCTTCATCTTCTTGACTAAATTTTCCTGTAATTTGTTCAAGTTTGAATTCATTCAAACAGTTGGTGCAAAGTTTTTGACCAGGTTTGATCTTAAGTGGACTTGCTGTTAAAATATCGACTTAACACAATCCCTTAATAATTTTTTTCTTGTGGATTTTAAACAGATCAAAGCAGTATTTTTGAGGCGCTTCATATCTAGAAATATAGGCTTTTTCATGGTGAAAACATATCTCCTCATTAAGTTCAAAAGTGTGTCCACTATTTTTATTTTTTTATTACTAATCTAAAAAGTTTAAAAAAGACATAAACATTAAATCTCTAAGAAACTAACATATATCAGACACTGATTATGACACTGATTATGTCATTATTATTAGTACAAATTAAGACATTATATCATTAAAAAGAAAACTGAATATATATTCATTCACAGATAAATAAAAAATATGCTACTGTCATCCCTATGACTAATTATTAGACTATGACCTAAGGCTAGCTCATAGTCTAATAACATTCTCCTTTTGAAAATATCATCACTCTCAAAAGGCTTCAATCATGTCATAAGTTAGAGTATAGGTCTTTAAATTTTTTTTGGTGATTTTCTATATATAGAACCTCAACATTAAAAAGTTTCATAATTTGTTTCAACTGTTTACGCTATTTTCTATGCCAGCAAAGTCAATGTAATTTATCATAATTTAAAAAAAAGGGATTTTTCAATAGGCTGCTGCATGTGCTAAATTAAATTTTAATGCATAATTTTGATTATTCTAACAAGTGGTGACCCTAAGTACACAAAGGTAACAAAAAAATCCACTTTCTGTATGTAAGTATTAAACTGTAACACGTTAAAGTTCGAAAAAGTATTTATAATGTTGCAATATTTAGCAACTTAAAGGTACAATAACTCAAAAACTGTAAAAAGTCAGTCAAAAACAATGCAATAATGGATTATTTGGGTGAAAAACTATTACCCTACAAAATTTCACGTGATCACCATCTTTATTTAAAAAGTTATGGTTTGCCAAAAATCGAAAAAACTGCTGTAAGCTCCTGATACACAAATTTTTCGGATTTTGGTCATTTTTAATTCAATCATAACTTTTGAACAAATCGGTCAATCAAGCTGGAATTTTCTGGATTGTATTTTTTTCATAAGATCTGTGTGTGGTCAAAATTTAAAGCAAATCTGAGGTGGTACCCTAGGAGCCTTTAGGTGATTTGATATGGAATAACCCTATATTTTGAATATAAATTACGAGGTGAGAAGTTTTTTCCAGGACAATCATCACACTGTGCAAACATGAATTCTTTATTTCCACAGAGCTTGCATTTTTCGTAAATAAATCCTTCTGTTTTACCAATATTTGTTGTATGAACTAGCAGTTTGGGATTATAGAAACTGCATGTGTACTACTTGCACTTAACAAAATGCACCACTTTGGTCTAAATTACTCAAAGTATAAGTATTTTATTTGAGTTATGGGTTATTTTCTCTTGACAACACATACATCTCCCTAAATTTATTCAAAAAGTAGTTTGTTTTTTTAATCTATGATCTTTCTGATGCTTTCATTTTTTTTCTTTCAGGAAAAATTTTTTTCTCCTGTTTAACAAAGAGTCATTTTAAAATAATTTTTAATAAAATCTTCTTTGCCTGGTATTCTATAACTGCAAAGTTATTTTGTACCTCTAATATCAAGCAACTTGTGAGTGCCAGTGTAAAAAATTGAACAATAGTCTTTTTTCCAGAACACAGAAATTTCTCCTTTATCAAGCCTATAATTTAATCAAAGTTTTTAGAACTCTTTTTAATACTATTTGTTTTATCACACATTTTGTCTGAGTAAAAACTGACATGACTTTCAATTTTACTAGTTACTTTCTTTACCATTTTGTTTGATGCATGCAACTTGAGCGTAATTGTTTTATATAAGATTTTGGAAAAAATATTATTATTTAAACTACTTCTAATCACGGCTAGCCATGATACACAAGCCAAGAGTCACAAGCCGGCTTGTGACTCTTTTGTCCCAGTAGATAGTTTACAAATATTTGTTAGCAAAAGTAGATTGTTTTTTTACCATACTCTAATGATTGCAACGCAACTAATTCCCTTTGGACAGTTGTTTAGAATATTCTCTTTGAATAATCATTAGTAATTGCTACACAAATAATTCCCTCCAGACCAATATTTGTCACACACTCTTCAGACAATCGTAATTGATTGGAAAACTATTTTCTTGGAGACAAATTCAGCACAAAGAATTTGCACATAAATGAAATAAAAAGATGTAGCACTAAACTTATGATAGTAATGATACAAGAAACTATAAACAGTTGAACAGTATATAATTAATTTTAATATATTTAATATCTAAACGTAAATAAAAGTTACAAATATCAATATGACTTTCTTTCTTTATATTACGCTAAAAATATTACACTTACAAACTAAATAAGAATAATAATGCATAAGTATTGAAATCATTGTTATTTTTAGCTCTTTGTAGAAAAAATAAAAATGCCTACATTTTTTAAAGACCATGATGGTTGCAGAAGGACAATGTGTGTTATTTGTTTGAAGAAAAGTGGCAGAGAAATTTCAAAACATTTTATTTCTGAGATTCATTGCTTGATTTCATCAGATGTGAATTTTCAGAATGAAAGAGTGCCACTTGGAATTTGTGTTACATGCCGTTGCAACCTGAAAAAATTGGGTGATAGAGCTAATGCCTTAAAGGCAATACAACTCTACAGTTTTGATTCCATTGTTGTGAAGCCATTAACAAGACTTACAACATGTTGTGATTGTATTATTTGTCAAATTGCAAAGGTGAAAGGCAAAGAAAAGCATCCATTTGAAAAGGGTCTTGCATCAAAATCTTTGCAAGAAGAAAGAAAGTCAGTTGAAAAACGATGCACAAAATGCTTGTCTATCATTGCTCGTGGAATTTCTCACAATTGCAGTGATACAACTCGCCGTGCAAACTTATATCAATTTGCATTGGAAGACTCTGTGAGCGCAAAACAAGTTGCTTCATCTATCATTGCATCGAAAGAAGCATCTTTGGGCGGAACAATTCGTCTTGGTCAAGCTCATGGCAAACCTCTTCCAATAAGAAAAGGCTAGTTATTTTATTATTCTGTACATTCTGAGCATTGCAATTTATATGTGAAGTAACTGATTTAGTTTTCTTTCTTAAAGAAAATCTGCAGCTCATTCACTCTTTCAAGGCCCTTTGACAACAAAAAGTATGGTTGATATTTAGCAGAGTATTGGGCTTTCAAATAATAAAATCAGAAAGCTTAGATCGTTTCTAAACCAAATTAGTCCAGTTTGTCTTTTTGAGGCAAATTTTCAACAGAAATTTGCATCAGCAGGATCTAGTCGAAAAGATTTTTTCATTGCTACCAATGTAAAATTGCCTGATTCTAATGAGATTTGTGACATTGTTCATTGTATCAATTTAAAACCCTGAAGGAAAACATCACAGTTTCAAAAGATTTAATGAGCTCGGACACTGTGAAACTGGGCCTTGATGGTGGAGGATCCTTTTTCAAAGCTAGTTTGAGTCTAATTTCTGAACACCAAACAGAACAACAAAGTCCAGTGAAAAGTCAATTAAGTTGGCTTCAAGTGAAAATTTTAAAAGCACAGGTGTCAGAAAGCAACTAATTGTAGCAATCTCTGAAAACACCCTTGAAACATTTGGCAATATCAAACTGATTATGGATCTAATGCAAGTTAATGAATTAATTGACAAATTGATTCTGTCATGTGACATGAAGCTTGCAAATATTTGCAGAATTCAGTCTCACAGTACCAAGCATCCTTGCTGCTGGTGCAACATTGACAAATTTGAACAAATCTGGCCAACTCAGAACATTTGGAACAATCAGAGAGCAACATCAAAAGTTTATTTTATCTGGTGCTAATCTAAAGAAATCAAAAGAATTTGAGAATGCTGTTGATCCACCAATACTTCGATTCCCAGATAAAAACCTAATCTTAAAAGCCATTCCTCCAATGGAACTTCATTTGCTTCTTGGCGTTGTTAACCATCTTATTAAGCACTTGGTTCAAGTTTTGCCAAAAACAAAAGAATGGTTGACTTCAATACATATGCCATTACAGCCATACCATGGTCGTCACTTAATTGGCAATGATTGCATGAAGTTGCTGAAAAAAATTGACACTCTGAAGCAGATAACCGTGGCTCATAAGGCATTTGAAGCATTATCCATTTGCCATGTTCTACATTTGTTTCTCCAAGTTGTTAATTCTTGTTTTGGATGCTCACTCTCACCAGACTTTGAAAAAAAGATTCAAGAGTTTAAGAGCAATTATCTAAAGTTAACTGCTTCCGATACACCAAAAGTTCATGCTGTCTTTTATCATGTTCCACAATTTCTAAAGCACCATAAAACTGGTCTTGGAGTTTACTGTGAGCAAGCAACAGTGGCACTTCATTCAAACTTCAAGCCTCATTGGCAAAGATTCAAAAGGATTATGTCTCATCCAGATTATTCCAAACAGTTGTTGAATTGCGTTGTTGATTACGATAGCAAAAAATTCTAAGAAACACAAAAGGGTACAACGAAGATATTTGTGATAATTAAATTCAGAAATGTTATGAATAATAATTTTATATATTTATTGTGCATTTTTTTATTGTTATCTATTAGTTTTTTTATAGTAATATAATAAAATATATATTAAAATTATTTGAGCTAATTTAGGCTTTACAATTTCGAAACAAAGTATTTGAGTAAGTGAGAAAATTCGTGAAAAATTATAAATAAAGTAAAAAATTGGATTTTATTCCAGGATTTTAAAATTTATTGTTATGGAGTCCCCAATATATATAGAATCAACTCTCGAAAGAGCAATTTTGGGATATTTAGTCGGCAAAAAAGTCAAAATTTTCAAACCGCATTGTTTTAACATCCAGATTTTTAAAAATAATAATGAAAATAAAGGGTTTTTATACTTTTATTTTGTTGGCTTTAACATGCTCTGATATCATAAGACCAATAGGACACATTTAAGTAAAATAAATTACTTGGTATAAATGGTAATTTAATAAACAAATTTATAATACGCAATAACCCATTTTCACACTTGGTAAGTTTTATCTATAAAAATTGTTATATCAAAGCAAACCGTGTGTTTTTCAAATCAAACAATGTGTTTTTAAGTTGTTAAGGTAATTAATTGTCATACTTAACTATTTAGGATATCTAAAATTATAATAAAATATTTTTTACTTATATTAATTGTTTAAATCAAAATTAAATGCTTAATCAAATTCCTATTTGCAAGCTTTTTTTTTTGTTAATTTATTGAAAAAGTGCTATATTTTTGCATATTGCTATATATTTACAGCTATAGTTTTATATATTTCTGTTGTTATTTGTCTTCTAAATGTATTTTTTGAATTTTATATTAAAAAAGCATTCTAGTTAATTAATTTTATAATTTTGCTAGTCTTTTTTTTAAGGGAACGTTTTTTTAAGCAGTGTTATGGAAGCTAAATCATTTTGGAAAAATCAGATCAATATTAAAATTGCAAATCTCAGAAGCTGTTCAACTGTTTTTTGCGTGTCAATTTTTTTCTGTGTGAGCATTTCTTTGTCAAAATTTTTAAAAATTTGAGTGGTTTGATGTGGACATTATACTTGACTTGATTACCAAACCACTCACTGAGGGGTTAAGTATAGATTTTCTGCATATGGATGTCGCAAAAGCTTTGATTCAGTTACACATCAACCACTCTTGGTGAAACTATATGAAATTGGTATTTGAGGTAAACTATTGAATTGGTGTAAAGGTTTTCTTAGCAATAGAATGCAGTAAGTGTTACCTGGAAAACATGTATTTAAATGTAAAGGTGTTTTAGATAGAGTTCCTAAAAAATCTGTTATAGATCCATTACTATCTATTATATTCATAAATGATTTATGTATTAGCAGAGGCGTGGTGGCCCCAGAGGCTAAGCGGGATTCCCGCATGGGCTTTTCACTTTTTCATCTAAATATGGGCCTTTTGGCAAATTTTAATTTTTTCTACATTTTAAAGAAATTCCAGAATCATTTAAAATATTTATGTTAGCACAAATTAAATTTTATTAATCACTTGATTTCAAACTTGATTTTTTAAAATCAAGTTTGAAATCAAGTGCAAAATGCTAATATATTTGCGCTCAAAGTTAAAACTTTGTTTTAGTTAAAACAAAGTTAAAACAAAGTTTTAACTTTGAGCGCAATTATATTAGCATTTTGCATAATAATAATATTGCTCTGAAAACAAAGTAGATGTTTTAAAACGTATTATGATATTTTTTTCATGAGAAAAATAATGAACCCATAATCGGTTTTTAACGATCGTAATGTTGACAAAATAAATTTAAGAAAGTCCGCAGACCCAACAATAGTAATAGCTATTATTATTATTACTTAAATTAATTTAATTTAAAATTTAACCCCAAAACATTTTTCTTAAATGAATTAAATCGCAATACATTTACTATATAGTAATTGTATTGCGTTTTAATTAATTTATAAAAAATATTTTGGTGTTAAATTTTAAATTAAGTTTTATATAAATAAGGATCGAACTCATGTTTTACATTTTTGTAACCTTTCGAAACAGATATAAACTTCTTTAATAATAAATAAAGTTTTTTATTTTTATACAGTTTATATTATTGTATGTAAATAAAGAAATCACTCCGCAATACCCTGTCCTCAGACAGATTTAAAAAAGGATGATGAACTGCTAAATGAAACTACATTATAAAAACTTTTATGTTTAAACTATGTCAATAACGGCACAAATTTTTAGAGCGGCATTTTAGTTGTTGCAAGTTTATCCTAAAATGTTAAAAAAAGTTATAACACCGAATTAAACAAAAGCATAAACTAAAAAGAACTTTCTCATAAAATAAAAAGAATTTCTTAATTTTCAAGATTTTCGATATTTATTTTAGAAAAAAAATTATATATAATTTAGAAAAATTTATATTATTGTACAATAAAATAAATATCATTATATAGTAATAAAAAAATTAAAATCTTTGATTTTCAATTTTGTGTTAGGCTATGTTCTTCCAACAATAAAATACTTATCGTATTTGCTTGCGGTAAAGTTGTGTTTTAAGAAAATCAAAACATAAGCGTGGTCGCTGCATCGCGTAGTTACCATTTTTTATTTTGAAGTATTACAAACAATATTATTAATTACAAATAGTATTATCTCAACTTTTTGGTTTGTATTAATGATTTATTAGAATAAGGTCAGTTATTATATATATATATATATATATATATATATATATATATATATATATATATATATATATATATATATATATTTGTATATGGTTAAATCGTATTTTATGTACGTAAACTAATAAAGTTAAAAGCGCAACTTTGCGTATTTAAAAGAAAACGCACAATTAATGCATAATTATGCAACAATTGTTAAAATATGTTTAAAATCCATTTCTTTGAGTACTTCTAAGTTAAAAACTATGCAAACTCTTTTGTTTAAAAATATTCCAAAAACAATAGAACTTCTTAATTACTTTTTATTACGCAATGAAAAAGTTTCGCTTTTTACTTTTTTGTTTACGTACATAAAATACGAGTCAACCTATGTATATATATATATATATATATATATATATATATATATATATATATATATATATATATATATATATATATATATTTTTTTTTTTTTTTTTTTTTCGTATGGGCCTTTACATAAAGCATATATGGTAAAATCCCGCATATATAGGCCTTTTAATAAAAATCCCGCATGGGCTTTTTAGAGCCACCACGCCCCTGTGTATTAGTCCAAACAGCGTTGTAAAATTCTTGGCTGATGGTACAGTATAAATCTTTAAAACAATATAGATGAATTAAACGAGTGGTAAAATGAGTTTTAAATTAAATTTAATGCAAATAAAAATAAAATGCAAAGTTATGCTTATGACTCCATCAGAAATTAATCTTGTTATTACCATAAAATATGATTTAAAGTGGAAATCTCACATTAAAAATGTGATAAATTAATAAGTGATTAGTAAAACAAATTAGTTTACAAAATGTTTGATCTTTTTGCACTCTTTTAAATATGTAAGGAAACATTCAAAAAATGTTTATATAAAATATTAGTACAACCTCATCTTAAATATGGCGCAGTAATATGAAATCTTTTTAGTAAAACTGAAATTAAAAAAATCAAAAAAATTCAACATATAGCCACAAAAATGGAGAATAAAGAGCTCAACATATCAAGATAAGATAGATTATCTAAAAATTGAAACATTAGAAAATGGAAGAAAAAGATTAGTTCTTATTCAAATATTTAAGATATGCAAAAGGTTTGATAAAATAAATTTCCATAACCATATCATTTTGTAACAACTGCACGATAACACAATATGAAAGTTAGAAGAGAAATATTAAACAAAGACTCAAAGAATGAATCAATCAGACACAACTTCTTCATAAACAGAATATCTAAAGATTGGAACACCTTGATACAAAATACTATAAGTTTAGATACACCTAACTCTTTCAAAAACAAAATTGGTTTGGTATATTAATGCAGGGAAGAAATAAAAAAGTGAAATTATATAACCATTATTGAAAAGCACATATTGTTCATATCAATAACATTTAAACATTGATGTTTTTAACACTTTCTTAAAATAAAAGGCATTTTGCTTTTTATTTTGAGAAAGCGAATGAAATTTTTTGAGATTTCAATCTCAACTTAATGAGTTACACCAATAATTTATATACTATATACTTTACATGCATGAAGTTTTTTATTTATAATGAGATTTTTTAATATTACTAATTCTCTACTGTTTTTATATAAACAAAAAAAAATGAAAAAGTTGTGATTGGTTTTAAAAAATTTAAAGCAGTTTTAACTATTTTTTATTTTTAATTTTTTTTTCCTGTTGCTAAAAATGTTACCATGTCCTTTGTCATTCATTAGAATTTAAAATCTTTTGTGTCAGTCTGAACTGCAGCAATAGTATATATTTAAGGTATAAACTTGCAACGCTAACTACTTTTGACTAAATATCTTTATTAACGCTTTAATCTATATTTTCTATCAACAAAAGTATCTTTAAATATGATTGTGTATAAACATGTAAATGTTTTTTTTTATTATTCATAAAGGTTTGTAAATGCATTGGTGTATTTTGGCTTATCCTTGGCATCTTCAAATTTGGGTGGTGATCGTTATGTTAACTTTACCATGACAAGTTTAATTGAGTTTCCTGGTTCATTGATAGCAATATATTTTAGCAACAAGTGAGTTTTTCACTTTTTACCAATCTGACATTTACTTAAACAGCACTACTTTGTATCATCTCATATCCAACACTGATAATAACCATATCAGAATTGTTGCAACGTTAATTTAACTAAATTTATTAAAAAATTCAAAACATAAATTACTGATAGAATAATATTATTTTGTTGTATTAATTATTTTTAAATTGTATTATAGCGATCATGTGTTTATAATCATAATTTAGAATCATCAAAATTTTAAACTTTAATTTTCCTTCAATTGTTTTTAAATAATAGTTTAAAGTGTTAACTTGTTTTAATTTAAAAAAAAAATTCCTTTTAGTTTAAAGATTTTATTCTTAAATTATATAAACATGTTTATTATTACAACCTCAATTACTATTGTTATTATTGTTGTTGTTGTTGTTGTTATTGTTGTTGTTGATGTTGTTGTTATGTAATAGTATGTAATAATGATAATGAAATCACAGTTTAAAAACTTTATGTTTTAATAAAACATAAAGTTTTCAAACGCTGAAAGGCAAAGTTGTAAACATTATATAAAACAGCTTGTATAAACTATATAATATATTACTTATATAAAAGTATATAATATATAATATTCTATACAAACACTTACAAAGAATAGTTTATGTAAGCTGACTGCCTAATTTTTATTGATGTAAAATGTTTTAAAAATTATGTTTATTGACTTGACCATTTTTTGGTGAGTTTGTCTGTTACAAACTTTTTGCTTTTGCTCTACACAAAGAATAGGTTGCATCATTCAATATATCTAGAGCAATTGTTATTTCCTCATTTCTCTATATCTAGAGCAATTGCTCTTTCCTCATTCAGTATATCTAGAGCAATTGCTCTTTCCTCATTCAATATATCTAGAGCAATTGCTCTTTCCTCATTCAATATATCTAGAGCAATTGTTCTTTCCTCGTTTCTTTATATAGAATATTAATCTAATAAAACTTTTATGTTGTTACAGTTAACAAATCTGCAGTAAAATGAGAGTATCAAAAACTGCATTGATTTTCAAAATGTAAGTTGTTAGAATCAAGATATAGTTTGTTGACTTTAAACTAATTTAAAGCAAAGGTCTCGCTACCAATAGAGAGAAGCCTGATTGGAAAATATTTTGATAGCTATAGTAACTGACTGGGTAATAGTTTTAAAGTTTAGAATAATGGAGTCTTTAAAAATACAAACTAAAGATAGCATTTCCCAGCAATTTCATAGAAAGGTCCAGCAATTGCAGTTTATTAGATTTAAGAAGTACAATCGAAGAAACATTTCATGCAAACGATTGTTATTAGGAGAGGTTATAATATCAGACCAAAATAAAATAGAACTTATCTAAAGTAAAGACTTATTTTTGTTGATGACAGAATTACTCTACAGTCTAATTTCTGAGATAAAATATGAGATTTAATCATCTGGGAACAGTAAAACTTAAGTAAACAAAAAAAAAAACATATTATGGATACTATTTTAGGAACTTTTTGAAATTAGCTTTAAGTTTATTTAATAAATTTCAAACTATTTACTAATTTATAACATGCTATTTACTAATTACTATTTACTAAACTACTTACTTTTTGTAACATGATTTTATACCTCCTCACATAAACTTTTAAACATATAGAGACAGAACTCTTTTATTCTAATATTTTATTAAATTTGTTTTATTATCTATAGGATGTTTGGTTCAAAATATGACAAAATGCTAGTAAGCATTAAATTAATAAAAAATCCTTGTATAGTGCAAAAAATTAAGTTTATTCTTCAAAGATTAGTTCGAATAGCAAAATTGTCCCAAGATTCACATAACAATGTTACTTATACTTGAATTTTGAAAATACATTATTTAAACCCACCATTTATAAAAACCCTGTTTACAATACATAACATACCTTAAGAGCTTTATGTTGCAAAAAATTTCTTTTACCTCCCTAAACCTCTAAACACAAGGTAAAATACTAATTGTATTAAGTATCTTCTCAACCTTCTCCAAGCTCATCCCACGCTCTACATTATCTTAAATAAATTTTACTGCAAGCACAGCAAAACTGATTTTTTTACTACGAAATACTTTACTAAAACAAAAAACATATATCCTCCTAGCAAATGATTTTTTAAAACAAGAAATATACTTCTTGTTTTGAGTAATAAATTTCTAAAACTATGGTCAAATGATTTACAATTTTGCTGAGTTACGATAAGTTTTTAGCAACTTTAAAGGATTTTACAATTTTACATTGCATCTAAAAAGTCTGAGGGAGTCTCATACGTAGGCACTTTTTTATACTATAACCTAGAATATCAAAATATAACAGGAGTCTGGTGACTTATACAACTAAAGACCTAGTGGCTGGTCTTTATCAACAAAAACTGCTTTTAGAAGGATTTCAGCTTCGATTTTATTCGTTTTTACATCATTTTAAACCTCCTCATTTAGAAACACAATGTATTAAAATATATTATATATATATATATATATATATATATATATATATATAGAGAGAGAGAGAGAGAGAGAGAGAGAGAGAGAGAGAGAGAGAGAGAGAGAGAGAGAGAGAGAGAGAGAGAGAGAGAGAGGCTTGGCCAGGAAGGCGTGCGATCTCAAGCCTTTATATACCACGCAAATAATATTTTGTTTTGACGATTTTACCACGGTTTTTAACAAATGCGAAAAAAAAGGTTTTTAATTATGTTGTAAATAAATAACTTCGAAATGTTTATCTTTACTAACATTTTTATATTAACAAAATGCTTTTAAATAAAGTAGGTAATGATTTTAATAAAAGTATCATTGAAAGTTGTATAAATTTTTGTTTATATTATTTAATTACATAAACAAAATTTTTATAATTAAAACAAAAATAAAACAAATATATTTAAAAAAAGTTTAACTTTTATAAGCAACGACTATAAACAGCAATAGTCTATTTAATAAACTTTATATAAGAATCATTAAAGTTAATTCACTCGAAAGTAGAAAGATTTTGTTGGGAAGATAAAAACAGACTAATTTTTTTGAAAGCTGTTTGAATCAAATAAATTTTATCTTTACTTATGTTTTTCTATTATTGAAACGCATTTAAGTAACGTAACAAATCACTGCTAATGATTTTTTACAAAAATATTAATGAATAGTATATATATTTTTATAACTATCTATTTATTATTAAAAAAATGTCTTTAAATAAAAAAAAAATTATATCGACTTTTTAAATAAACGATTTAATTATTTTTTCTTTTGCTTGCAAATTTTTAATGAGTAGCTGTAGAAAAACAATGATATCTGAATAAAAAATCATTATTTTAGATAAAAAATTTCAGAATATGTTCATTAAGTGTTTAGTAATCTAAAAAATAAAATAATAATAATTAAACTTAACCTACAACTGCAAAAAATAGTTAAGAATCTTTTTTTTTTAACTGTGCGCATTTATTAAATAATTGTTAGTTGTAAGTTGTTACTTTATTTAAAAAGAGTTTCGCATAATATTCTATTATAAAAATGTCAGTAAAGATAAGCGGTTCAAAGTTATCTATTCCAAATGTATTTGAAATAACCTTATCATTATAGTTTGTTATTATTATTTTAATAAGTTTTTATTTTATTTTTTTATTTTAGTTTTAGTAAAGTTATTTTTATTTTATTTTCAATATTTTCTTTAACAAAGAAGCTTTGCTGCTTTTATGAAAAGTTTATTTTTAAGTTTCTTTATAGTTATGTTAAGATTTTTTTATCAGCATGTTTTCAAAATGTATACAAATTTTTAAAATATATCAACAGCCGTGGTCAAGTTTTCAAAATCAAATAGTATTTGTGTGATCATATTATGACGTGCACGCCTTCCTGGCCAAGCTTATATATATATATATATATATATATATATATATATATATATATATATATATATATATATATATATATATATATATATATATATATATATATATATATGTATATATAATGGCATGAAACTTTAAGTATCGTAAAAAAGTTTTTTTTTTCATGTAACTATTTATTTATTTATTTGGAGAAAGAGTTTATTAATATCATATAATGAAAACAACAATATATATGTATGTATATATATATATATATATATATATATATATATATATATATATATATATATATATATATATATATATATAAATTATTGTACGTTACATATAATGAAAAGAAATTAGGATTTGTTAAGTATTTTTCAAGTTTTAGCTGTATTAGTACTTAATTGGCCATCCTTTGTTTCTTATGACTTCTGCGCATCTAGAAGGCATACTATCTACAAGTCTTTTTAATAAGGTCTTTGGCAAAGCATTCCAATCAGTGAGAAGAAGCTGGAACAGTTCATCTTCATTTGTTGCCCTACAATCTTGTAATTTTCTATCCAATATAGACCAAAGATTTTCTATTGGATTTAAATCAGGAGACTGTGCTAGCCAAGACATAACTGGTATCAATTTCCATTCCAGATATCTTTTATTCAACCGCTCTGTATGTTTGGGATTGTTATCTTGTTGAATGATGTAGTTATTATTAAGGAAAAGTTCTTCTATACTTGGTCCAAGTTGATAAAGTAAGATTTTGTGATACAAATGCTGGACCATGGTACCCTCCACCCGGTAAATCTTTTCAACTTTGTGTGCACTAAAACAACCCCAAACATTAATTGTTAAACCTCAGCAAATAAAGTTAATTTAGTTTTTTTTTATTTTACTATTTAAAATCGGGATTAAATTTACTTTCAGAATAATTTATCTGAATAAAAGTATTTATTAGATACATTTATTCTTTTCTGAAATAACCTGACAAAGTTTATCTTTAAAAATAAAATGTTTTGTTTAGATAACAGTTCTCCAAATCTAGTGTCTACTTTAATGTTGTTGATATAAAAACAATTTTAAATTTTTTTTTGCTTGGCATTGACACACCAAAAAAAAATTATTTTAGACTATAATTCTTTGTAATATAAATAAAGCAAAATTAATTGCTATGCACATTAACAAGTAAATTTATGTTTTACCTCATTAATAAAAACAATATTTTTACTTTTTTGTAATTAAAATGTCATTATGATTTTTTTTTTATCTTTTTTCTTCTGGTGCCTCTATCATCTTGGCGCCCGGGTCATGTATCCCCTTTTTTTTCCCTCCTTCTCAGCGACCCTGCCTAGAAGTACAACAAAGTTTTTGACAGCAATAAACTAAGCAATAAGAGTAATAAACATGTTCATAAATATTAATTTACTTTTGTTGACATATTTTAGCACTGTGCTAATATATTTTGCACACTTTAAATTTTAAAATGCAGACCTAAATCCATGCATTTTTTTGTCTAGATTTGGATCATGTTTTTATTTGCTTTTTATTTATATTGTTAAAACTTTGGTAATCCTTCAGTTAAACAGTGTAAAATAATTTTTTTTTTTTTCACTTGTTACAATTACATCTGAACATGGTTTTATTCATCTCAAATAAGTATGTCTGGTGTGACACTTTTCCACAGATAAAAAAAATATTTGTTTGAGGATCAGAGGGTTTATGGTTAATTTTCAAACTAGAACAACCTGGTTCTTTCCTTAACCCTATTTTGACCAGCCATAATCCTAAGTCTGAACCTAGCAATAGTCTTCATTACCGTCAGGGGCAGATACAAAGGTGGTTAGTTGTTAAATAAGTAACTTCCCTCCTTCTACCCAAAGAAATTTCAAATGAAATTGTTCATTTATTGGTGGTGCTGAAAATAATGAAATTAAAATAAAGCTTAACCTTTTTTTACCTGGACCTGAACTTGGTTTAACTTTCAGTTCATAGTTCAGGACCAGGTTGAACTTGGTTGAACTTGGTATGGGAGCTGTAAATTCTGCAAATAAAGATAATATAGTCTATGAAAATAATAAAGAAGATTCATTAACACAACAACAGATGATAACTGTTTGCCAATAGACATTTTTGACATGTAAGGTAACTGAACAAGATAAATACCAAATATTGAAATGCAATTGGTTTCCTGGTCTAAATTACAAATATCCTTATTCTGTGCATTCAAAGAACTGTAAGAATGTTAATTACTTTTTGTCCATGAAAAATATACATGTATTTCAATGGATAATTGTTTCAGAATGCCTTTATAGAATTTTTTGTAAAAATTGTTAAATAAAAGACAAAAAAATGAAGAAAAATGATTTTATTTTATGCCACTTAACTGAACGATTACCAATGGTTTAATACTATGCTTCCATTATTATCGTTATTTTTGAATAGCTTGCTTTAGTTTCTAGAAACTTTCTAACTGATTATGCTACTTTTTACTGTATTATGTATAGTTGGTTGGTCAAAACTAGTTTGTTTTTATGCTATTTTTATGGTAATCTAAAAACATTTTAATATTTTGGTCAACAAAATATTAAAAGATTAATTATTAAGACTTTTATTATAAGATTTAATTACTTAATTAAGTCTTATAATTAAAGTCTTAATTAAACTTAAGACTTTTTATTTAAATCAGATAAAAGCGGCAATTTTTTTTTAAATTTTTATATAAAAAAATTTAGAATAGGAAGAAGACTAACAGTTATACTTTCAATGGTTGTGTCTGGTTTGTCTTGCATAGGTGTATCATTAATACCTCAAAGTTCAGGTAATTTTATGACCTAATTTAGTATTACAGGACAGTTTTTTTTTTTCTTATTTATTCAAAAAGCTACAAAAAAAAAAAAAAAAAAATAACAAGTTGAGTGTTGTACTTGCAGAGATATGGTGAGGATCAAACTAGGAGTTTTTTGTTCTTTGAAGGAAGTGCTTTTCTTTTTTAATTTATTTTTGTTAATTGTTATTATTATTTATCTTTTATGTATAATATCGAAAATGTTTGTTTTGTTAACTATGAGATTTTTCTAAGATTTAGCAGGGGTTGATAGCTGGGGCTAGAAAAAAATTTATAATACTTAATATATTATAATTTTATGCTTACATTTACTATTTATTAAATACTGGCATACATTTATATATTTTTAAACTCTAATTTATAGCCAACAAAATTGCAAGCAACCACTATTAAGTTATAAATTACTTTAAAATAGAAAATAAGTTAAAACACTAGGAAACATATAACTAAAGACTTGAAAGGTTGTAAGTTGTATAAAAAAGGAAAACATAAAGATCGGTAACGGTTATTAGGTTTTTTTGTTGTTTAAGGAAAAAAACTGGATTAATAAAAGTTTTTTTAGCATGAAGGGACAAATGCAGTAAAAAGGCTTGACTTTTTATTTAACTTGTTGAATAAAAAGTCAAGCAAGAATGAGTTTTGGTTTATCATAATAGAGATTATAGCTCGTTTGAGCATTGACCATGATTGCATTTGTAGAAAAAAAGAAATAAAATTCAACCTTACAACAATGGGAGAGTGGCTCAAGCTTGGCAGATAAAGCAAGTCTAATTACATTTACAATGTGCTTTTGACAAAGAGGGCTGTTATTTGTCAATATAGGAATGCCAACATTTTTTTGCAGTAAATAAATGAGTTTTGTTGTCTAACAAAAGTTGTAGATTTTAAGTCCAGAACTAAAATCCATAAGCCACTGCAAGCCTTACAGAAGAGAGATCAAATTTAAAATCGGCTGCTTGTTCTAAGCAATTAAAAAGTGAATATTTTAAGTCAAGACAAGAGTATAAAGTTGAGTCGTCAGTAAATAGAGCCACTTTCTATGAAGATCGTTATTGTAGATAAGACTCAATACAGGAGCTAAGATAGAACCTTGTGGTACCCTTAGAGTTACTTAAAATAAAGAAGAAGGTAGGCCTTTAAAAATAACTTTAATACTGCAGTTAGAAAGAAATAATTTAATAACCTCAAAACCTTTATATAAAGAAACTAATAACAGTGTGAAGACTAATCGTAGGATAGTTAGAGAGGTCAAAGTGTTTTTTAGAGTTTTGAAATATTGGAACCACTTACTTAGCACTTTTTTAAAGTTTAGCAAAAATTAAAGAGAGTTCTGAGAACACTTTTTTAAGACAATGATGGAAATCTTGCCTGAAGCACAAACTGTAAAAGTGATTAATTGAGAATTAATTATAGCATTTGAAAGCCAGAGTGATTTGGATGCTTAACAATGGGTTAATCTGTTTAACTGTCAGGAAGAGTATAGCCATTATATTCAAGAGTCAAATTAGAGTAAGATTTCTTTATAAATAACCCTGCTTTATTATGGGGAGAAGTAAAAAAATCAGACCCATGAATAAGAGATTAAATGTTAGACTTACTTTAGTTAATGCCATTGTTGAAGACTAACCAAAAGTCTCTAGAACCTAACATCTGATATAATATACAAGATTTAGTAAAATGAGAATAACAGAGCTTAACATCAAACAGGACTTTTTTTACATTGGCTTCTTGCAATAATAAAAGGTCATTTGTTCTTTAGAGGGATGTTCTTGTAAAAAAGATGAAAAAAATGATTAATGTTTAATAAAGCAACTGCTCAAGATGGTAAAAAATGTGAAGTAGAATAAGGCTTGACTTAAAATTGAAGAGAAGTAGTTAAAGTTTCCAAACTTTTATTTCAGAAGGAATAAAAGCTTCCAAGATGCACTTTATGCATACATATTGTGGATATAAACATATGTTTGCTATTTATTTAGACTAGCAGTAGGCAACCCGTGATATGGGTTTTTAGTAAATAAATTATTAAAAACAATTTATTTTTTATTTGTTTACTCTAATGAAATATAAATTTATTGATACTTTTTTAGATTCGCTTACTTTTAATTTTCTTGGCTTCTTAGTTAAACAAAACTGTTAGCTTCATTAAAGATACAATTAACCATTTATTTTGCAACGTTCGAACATTAAATGCGCAAATCACAACAAAATCATTTTGTTAAAATATGACTTGAATTATATGCGTAGGTCATCCAAGTCTTATTTTAAAATATTCGGAATATATTTTCCCTTTCCTTCCTCTTAATTTTGCTTTTAGCTTAGTAGTTTCTAATTTTTTTTTATTTTTCTTTATTTTGCTAAGAGTGATGAGTGAAGCTTAAAAAATAAATATTCACAGAAATTATACCTTAACTTGTATCTTTATATAACTTATTAATATATAACTTGTAAACTTGTATGAAAAGAATTTTTTTTGGATATCCGGAAAAACTATAAGTTGAAAAATATATTCGCAATTCCGGAAAAGGCTAATCCCTGTATACTGCTCCTATAATATTAAAGCTTATTACTCAAGCTATCTTTTTTTTTTTTAATAATCCAGCAGAAATTAAAATAATAAAAAAATACGGTAAACAAATATGTTGATTTACTTTATAGTTATGGTATATCAACATATATTTATTTCAGCATTCATCCAATCCAAATTTATACTAATGCAGAAAATATTTAGCGAAAAATGTCCGGAATATATTTTGGCTTGCCGTTTTTCTTAACTTTGCATTAAAATTATTAGTTTTATTTACAACTCTTTATTAATTTTTGTATAAGTCAGGTTGTTAAAAAAAGCAATTGCTTTTAACTGACATTTTTGAAGTAATTGTTATGCTTTACATTAATACAAATATGAGCAAAATCGATAAATGTTTTCACATTAAGGTGAGCAATTAGTCTAAAAGCGTTGAATAAAGGCAATTGCTTTTTTTTTATTCACCCGGCCTAATGAGCTGAAAAGGCTATAAAAGAGATGTTAAAACCATATAAAACAGTTGTAAAAATTAAATATTTAAAATTGTGTTCACTTTTTTTTAAAAACAAATTTATTTACATGATAAATAGTTAAATATGTAACAAAAATATTAGAAAAAAATCTATATAACACATATTTTTCTTAAAAAAAAATTAACTTTGAAGGCACTTTTCCAAATGAGTTATAATAGCCGCCATCTCCAGGACCACGAAGTCAAGCATAGCCTATTGTAAAGAAAACCATATTAAAATAATTTAAAATATTTATTATTGATAGGGATGACGATTAAACATTAAAAAAGCTACGTGATTCCATGCTAATAGGAAGTTATAGAAAAATAAGTAAAATGTAAATAAAAAAAAAATTAAAAAAAAAAAATTAAAAATAGAATAAAATAGAAATATTTTAAAAACTACTTAATTTTGTGAGCACTTAGGCTATAGTGTTAATTTTTGAAACCAATATCTTTATCTTTAATAAAAAGCCATCTCGTTTAATCTCATTAAAAGAGCCAAAATAAGTAACACTAAGAATAAAAAAAAAGAGATATAAACAATTGTACCATAGTAATATCAAATGCTATATTGGCTTTTAGTGAATGAATAAAAGCAGCAAAATATTACAACAATAACATCACAACAGTTACGCAAAGCAATAGCAAATAGCTTAAGATATTTGTAGGATGAAATTACACAAAATATTTTCAGACATTTTTTTAATATATATATAGCTATAAAAGGCTAGACAACAGACATTAAATATAACAGTAAGGGATTGTTCATAAATTACGCAATCCAAAATATATCTAAAAATAGAAGTTGGAGATATTTAGGTCTTTTACGCGTCAATTTTCATTAAATTTAATGCGCTAGTTTTTCTAAATATTAAAACTCTGCGAGGGAAAACTTTTGAACTTTTTTGTTTTATTGTATAAGTTTGCGTTACGTAACTTATGGACGATCCAAACACCTTTTGGCACTAAAATTCTTGGCTGGAAAAGTTAGCAATCTTACTTATCGCTACTTTACTTTTTTTTTTCTTTTTAAATAGATTTTTAGTTATAAAGAATAGCCGGCTAGCATAACAGTCTAGCTCTACACGCACTGCAAGTCACTTGCTTGCCTAGTTTAACAGCCTAGTTCTACACACACTACAAGTCACAACACTTGTTTGGCTAGTTTAACAGCCTAGCTCTACACACACTGCAAGACACAATACTTGTGCTTGCAAGATATGAACATTTAGAAATGTGAAAAATCTAGACTATAAATTAAGAATATTAGAAAATATTACATTATTTGTGTAACATTTTTCACCGACCATACCTTGAATAGTATGTTTATCAATTTTGAAAAACAAACTATTAAACGCTCTAGTTTTTGAACAGGCAACATATAGTTGCCCATGAGAAAAACACTATTTTTTTAGATATACACCAACTCTGTCAAATGTTTGACCTTGACTTTTATTAGTTGTCATTGAATATGCCAATCTGACAGGAAACTGACAACGTTTCAGAACAAAAGTTAAATTAGAATCTAACGGAGCCAACTGAGTTCGAGGAAAAATACCTGTTTACCACCAGAAACACCTGTCAAAACCTCATCAATATAATTATTTTGAAGAGCACAAACTTTCATTCGAGTGCCATTGCATAACCCACCTTTGAGATCTAAATTTCTAAGTAGCATAATTACACAACCAATTTTCAATTTTAAACAATGAGGAGGCATACCTGAAGGAGTTAAGCTGTTCAAAAACTCAACAGAAAAGTTATTTCTTTCATTTGATCAGCACTTAAATAAATTTTGACCTCACCTGGTAGACATTCAAGCACTTCTTCATTAATTGATAATGAATCCTCATTTTAGTGGTGTTAAAATGACACGTTTAGAATAATCATTTTGCTCAGCATTTCTAAAAATCTTATCAACAATAGAGACATTTTCTCTAATAATGCACTGATGAGGTATTTCCATGCATCCTTTAAAAGGATCCTCTTCTTTGACAGGCATTGTTCCACTACCAAGTTTGAATAGCCATTGGGAAAATTCTCTTTCCCCATCATGTACTCTCATATTTTCAGTTCATGTAAATTTCTGCACCTGTTGCCACTGTAAGGAACATTTTATACAGATTCTACAATTTCAGCTGGTTGTCCTGTTTTCACAACAGGCAGTATTTGCCCAAAGTCACCACCAAAAAGAATGATTTTTCCTCCAACCGGAAAGTTGTTGCAAACATCTTTTAACAACCTATCAATTGCATTCAAGGCATGTTTAGGTATCATGGATGTTACATCAAGCAAAAACAAATTAACTTGTCTTAAAAAATGTCCATGTATAGAGTTAGGGGTTGCATTACATGTGCTGTTATCCAATATTGGGACAGGAAGTTTGAATAAACCATGCAATGTAGATCCATTTGTAAGAAGAGTTGCTGCTATGCCAGTCCATGTAGCTGTAGCAGATTTAAAGCCCTTACTTATGGTTTCAGCAATCAAATAATTATAAGTAAAGGTTTTTCCACTACCAGCTGGTCCATCCATGAAAAACAATCTAGAATGTTGATTTTCTACACTTGGTTGCTCATTCAGTTCAGCAAGGATAACATTACATACATTTAATTGATTGACATTAAGCAACAGTCTCATTCGATTGGCTTCGTCAATAGATTGTTGAACATTTTCATCCAAATTTTCTAGATTTAAACCTATAAACTCATAAATAACAGGCAGATTCTAATCAGTCAGCGTTTTACCACTTTGATTAATAATCTTTTCAATTTGATGAAGAGTAGCCTGTTCAGCTATTAGAAGTGGGACTGAGCGGTGAATGAAATCTTCCATCATAAAAGCTTTGTATGTATTCCAGAGATGTAAAGGATTGTCAGGTTTACAAAAGGTTAAAATAATTGAAAACAACTGTCTAATTTGCTTTGGCATACATGTTAAAACTGCCTCAGAAAGAGTATTCTGCCATTCAGTGTCATCTTGCAAAAAACCTTTCAAATCACATGCTTCACGAAGAGGACAATACAATTAACAGTACTCACATCCTCCCATGATGTTGCTCCTTTTGCTTGCAAAAGTAACAGTCTAAGAAAAAACAATTCTCTGGTTGGATTAACTTTATACATTCTTACTATCACCTTATTACCACCCTTTTGTCTAACCTTCCATTTACAAAGTTTATCATTAAAAACAAAGTGATAAGGAATGTCTACATATCTCGCACCATTTTGGATTGCTGGTAAAAGTAATAAAAAGATCTGGTTTACTGTATTTTTTAATTATAGCCATTGTATCTTCAAAGTTTTCTTTTAAAGCTCTAGGACTTCCTACATAAGTTGATGGCTAAACCACTACACGCCCTGGTCTAACATTATGATCAGTTCCAAAGTTGTTTATATGTTCATATAAGGCTTCATACTGCTCGCTTCTCATTTTGTTTTGGTTATTTTTGATGAAAGCAAGGCGCTGGCCTTCAATTTTGACATATGCATCAACAGCATATTGTTTCTTGCTGTAAATGGTCGAAGAAAAAAATTGTCTAACTGAAAGTCTATAATTGTAATACTGAGATAGAGTAACATGATTTCTAACCAATGTTGCATGTTCAGGGTTGTGAACCAATTGATTATGCTAACCAGCATCACCTCTTAGGAAAAACAGAGGATAAACCATAGGATCTAAGTTGGCAGACATACTTGGTATAGTTTTAAGAGGATGACCTCTTGGGTAAATAACAACTTCTCTGGAAA
Source organism: Hydra vulgaris (assembly GCF_038396675.1). Taxonomy (NCBI): domain Eukaryota; kingdom Metazoa; phylum Cnidaria; class Hydrozoa; order Anthoathecata; family Hydridae; genus Hydra; species Hydra vulgaris. Next base: position 11,667,777 of record NC_088934.1, on the reverse strand, counting down.
TAGGTGGTGCACCATCTTCACCAACAAATACAACTGCAACTTCATTATGCAAAGGGAGGTTATAGCGACGTCTATCTTGCCCTTCAAGTAAAGATATTTTTACAACTGAGACTAAACGACCCTCTAAAGCTGCTTGACGAATTTCTTCATCTTCTACTTCATAGAAAATGACTTTCATCTGGAAATTTTTTAGCACCACAATGTTGACAGATCTGGTTCGTTTCTTCTAAATAATTATTATCTGGAATAGTATTACTTATTGCATTACAATGCATTTTACCTTGTCTTATAGCATTTCATACATTATTCTCATTAGGGTTCAAATGAATTTCTGCTTGTCTAGCTCTATTCCTCTCATTTTGACGACAATTAATTTCATCTCGCTCTATTTCTCTCATTTCAATGACGATTATTTTCAAGTTGTCTAGTAGCATTTACACTAACGACTTCATCATCATCTATTTTAGATTCACTATTATTATCAAGTGACCTATTAGCATTTACACTAACAACTTCTTCAAGCCCAACATCATCCATTTCAGTTTCACTATTATGAAACATAATACCAGCAGTATTACTACTGTAGTCACAAATGAATGTAAAAGAAACTTAGGAATTGCAATCTTTTCTATTAAGTTACTTACTATTAATCTAAAGTGAACAAAAGGAAAAAATCAAGTAACTTTTATAAATGAATGTTATTTTAAAAAAATTTAAAAAGTAAAATAATCTAAATTATTAAAGACAATTTTAAATTATATAAAAATATACATTATTTTAAAGTTGACAATTATTTTTAAGTTGATAGTATTTCTTCTAATATTTTATTTAAGCCTAATATCGACCATCCAAAAAAAGAGAAAAGAAATTAAATAAAAATATCAAAAATAGTCTAAAGTGGTAAACATATATACAAAGTGGTAAACATATCTACAAAAAGAAAAATCAACAAAAACCTGCAATCCTAATAATAAAGATATTATTTGGAAATAAAAACAAAAACACAATGTTGAATCTTACTTGGTTTCTCATCTATAAGACAATTTTATTTAACTATTTGAAAGAAGAAAAAAAACAAAACAAAAATCAAAATGCCTTATGTTAAGCACTGTATTTAAAAAAAAGAATCAAATGCAATTACTTTAGAATATATATGATATATAAACCTCTACAATTTAACTCATTAGCTTAACCACTGGTTTACCATTGAGGTCAAAAATTAATAAACAAAAATTAAAACAATTTATTACAATTATTATTCAAAATAAAACCTCTAACAATTTAATTTAGGATTTATTAATATCCATATTTTTTTGGCAATGTCAGTTAATATATTTTTATTTAAAGTAATAAAAAAGATGAAACCATTTAAAAACAAATTTAAAAATCTAAATATATATTCAGATACCTTAAAAAGAAGCATAACTCAACATTCTTTTGACAACTTCCAACATAATTTTTTTTACTTTCTACTACTTTTTTCTATTTTCTATTTTACTATTTTCTATACCTTATTATTTTTTTTATCTAAAAGAAAATATACATAAAGACACAGAGGAATATAAAATATACTGAAATATATGCAAATTTATGTAAATACACTTACATGTCCACAAATAACAGTCTTAATTTATTTAAAGAAAAGGAAACAGGCTATAAAAATTAGAAAAATACGAATAACCAACAACAAACAAGCATTTATTTAAATTTTTATTGTAAAATTAAACAATGAACAACATCAATTCCACTTGAAACTAAAAATTTATCAGCTCTAATTGGCCTGTAGACCTTGCTTGAAAGACCACGTGGAGTAAAGAAACACTTTTAGAAAAGTCTAGAAATTTCTTTATTTAAAATAATAGTAAAACGACACTACTACTATTAAATTAGCGTATTCATGTTAAGACACTGACATACAATATCCTTTCATTGTTATATAAACAATGGTGTTTATATGGTGTAGTATTTGCCAAAAGAGAAGATGATCATATGGATGTGTGGTGTGACTTTAGCAAGACAAGAAAGGGAGGCACAATCTTAGACAGATTTGAAAAAATGTTGTATTGAACAATGCTTGTTAGAAGAAAAAAAATGGTAGTGGTAGAAGTAAGAAAGCTTAAAGAAAGTGCCTAATATATTGTATGAATGAGCTTTAGTTAAGAAAAAAAAAAGTTCTAGATTGTTTATATTATAGAAACAGCTTAGAAGAGGAAGACTAAAGCCTGATGATGATTATGATGATGATGATGATGATGATGATGATGATGATGATGATGATGATGATGATGATGATGATGATGATGATGATGATGATGATGATGATGATCACCATCATCATCATCATCAGGCTTTAGCCTTCCTCATTTATGCTGTTGATGATGACGATCATGATAATAATGATAATGATGATAATAATGATGATGATGATGATGATGATGATGATGATGATGATGATGATGATGATTATGATGGTCATGTTGATCATAATGATTTTTATATACGTATATATGTACAAAATATAACATGAATTTAGAAAAAAGTATACTTTAGGATGTATAAATGTTTATGCAGCCCCGGTCACAAACCCAACCCCGGCTGTATTCTATCAAACCCGGCCACGGCCCCGGTCAAATATCAACCCTAGTCACTTACTTTTGGCAATAAGATTATTGAAATAAGTGAGTTTTATATTTTGAAGTACTATTTTGTTATATAAGTAGAGGTCACGGTATACAACTAAAAATACAACTACTATTGCATTATATTAGTTTTTAATTTATGCAAAATCAAAGCATAATTTAAACATCATACAAAAAAAGGGTATTTTAATGTAATGTTAGTAGTTTGTATGTCAAAGTATACAAGGATAAGAAATCAGCAAGCAATATTTGTAATGATAAAGACTTGGCTACAGTATTGCTTTAACTTGGGGAGTTTCAGTAAATTGATTGACTAAAAGTCTGTCTTTGGCAGTATTTACCTATAAAAGAGGTCTTTTACTTTGTGTTGACCTGATTATAAAACAGTGACCCAAACTTATATGCAGACTATTAAAATATTGACAATAAAAATACTATAGATCAAATAAAATATATAAAAATAGATCAAAATCATTATAATTATAATTACCCTGCTACTGGTAACATGTAATCTAGTATCATCTGTACATGCCCACTGCATTGTAGGACTTGGATTTTTAGCAATGGATAAAAAAGTTATCACTGACTTTAAACACACCCTACCCTCACGCTCGATCTTCTTGAGGCTTCTCTTTGGTACCTTCTTGACTACCTTTTTGGTAGTAGCTATGCATTTTTTTTTACTTTTTATTGAGGGCACAGATCAAAAACTTAATTCAACTCTGTAGTAGCTCTTTGACAGGCTATTTTTATTAAGAGCTTAAAAGTATTAAAGTAAAACAGTGCAATGTTACCCATGAATGGTGTCCTTGTAAGTGCATTATCAAGATCGCATAAGGAGCCTTTTATACAATTTCGAACTATTTATACAATCAGGACTCACATAATAGGATTAAATGAAATTTACTTATAATTTATTAAATGGTTGTAGTTGCTAAAAATCTTACTCATAAAAAAATCATTATTATCAAGGTGTTTTAATTCATCTTTATATTTATTTGAATTAATATTAAAAATATTTTTTTTAATACATTATTCTTCAAAGTACCTTTTTATCCATTTAATCTTACATCGTGCAAAATTCACCGAAATTCACTTTCTCTTTTTATAACTAATTTAAAATAGGGTCTTGTCTTAAGTTATTGGTGTTGGTTGCTATTATTCTTACAACTTCAGATTTTTTATAATTTTTTGCTTTTAAGTTATTATTCTTTCAATTTCAGGCTCCAAAAAGTTTTTTATCTCAAGGCCAAGCATGTAACAAGCATATGACAAGCATGCTTGGTCTTGAGTTAAACAACTTACTCTCGGACAATCAAATCAGAAAAAAATACAAATACTACCCAGTAAAATTGTATTTTTTATTAGGAAATATTTATCTTAAAACAAGAAGTTTATTTCTTTTTTTAAGAATTAAATTTTTACACCCTGAAGTTTATTTCTCAAAACAGGAAATTTATTTTTAGGTTTAAGGAATAAATAATAAATACATTCCCTGTGTTTATCAGGTCATACTATATGGCTAGATTGTTTTGACTAGTTGTTTTTTTTTTTTTGTTTTTTTTATATTATTTCTTGTTTTTTAATACAAATTAAACATAGATTAAAAAGATAGCTGTTTATTAACTGTTAAAAAAAATTAATGCAATTAAATGTTATTATTCTGTTTAGCCACCTTTAGCCGCGTTTGCAGCTTTAATTCTGTTCGGCATACTATAAATACAAGACTGTACTCTCTTCTGCATTTAAAGATATTGATTCTACACATGAATAATCTTTTCTAAGAGTTGCGACCAGCTTGTTATCAGCTCCTTCATATTTTAAATAGGGTTCATATCATGACTATTATCCTACCAATCCAACAGAGGGATATTTGGCTCTTCCAAAAATGCTTTAGCAGACTTTGCTATGCAGCAGGAGGCTCTATCTTGCATAAAAAAAAACGAACATCCTAATCATCATTGCTTGTCTTTATTTTATAAAAAATGGTATTTAATGTATTATTTGTGATGAAATAATAACAATTTATTGATCTCCAGAAGTTCTCATCTTTATTGTTTGGCCCACTTCACATGCTTTCATTGGTAGTTAGAGTTTTAAGCCTAAAATCTATTTAATAAAATCCTTTAATTTTCTTTTCACAGGCGCATTTACAATAGCATCATGGAGTAGCAACTTTATCATTTTGTAGTAGCTAGTGTGTTTTCCAGGAAAATTTTCTTTAAACATCTTTTTGACCTTAAAGTAAAAAAAGGCTTTCTGCTGCATCTTTTTTTTCGGGTTTAATTCGTCTCCTAACTCAAGTTTTTTTCTTTAATCTTTGTTCACTAGCTTCAGAAATTTTCAATATTTGTGGTATTTTGCAATTTAAAAATATTTTAGTATTATTGAGGGCCTTCACTTTAGCTTTTTTATGTGGTGAAAAATCACCTTTTTTAACCACAATGAAAGTTTTCTTTTGATTATTTAAACACTGCACACAAAATAAACAAATAACTGCATAGTACAAAACTGCTAATCAGACAAACACAGCGCACAAAGCTATAGAAACACCTCTGCAACTGATGTGCGATAATGGTGTAGTGGTAGAGTGGTTGCTTTACAAGCGAGAAGTTCCGAGTTCGATCCCACCACATCCCTGGTAGTACCGCATTCAACTTGTTTCTCCAAGTTGAACGCGGTACTACCAGGGACTCTATAACTCCGAAACACGAACCTTGACAAACAAGGCGCAGCGGCCTTGTTCGTCAAGGTTCGTGTTTCGGAGTTATAGAGTTGAGAGAGGGTTGTAATCACAAAAAGTAGCCTCCTTGACTGCAGTGGTCTCCTCGACCTTGGGGAAGTGAATAATTAAAAAATGTACAAAAAAACATAACTGAAACCAGTTTTTACTTGTTTGCATTTGTGAATTAATCTGTTAACATTGTGATGCTATACTTAAAATTAAATATAAGTTTCAAGTATGTAAAAAACCTCATGATTAAAAATCTAATACATCTATGTTTAAATATAAATGCATTGCAGAATAAGTAAAAGCCCATGCAGAATGAGTATAAAACTAATAATTTAAAGTGCGTCTAATAAAAGATAAAAAGTGTGTCTCATAATTTGGATAAGGACTGCATAATTCCTATTATAAGAAATAATTATCTTCTACTATGGGCAATCAATTTACAACTTCGCTGTGTAGTGCCAATACCAGATCCTTGAGACAATTTACTAAAAAAAATTTTCCACAAGTAAGCAGTTTGATTTTAATTAAACTGTTTAAAATATAATTTAAAGTTTTAATTACACAGGTCAACAAAAAAAACCTTTTTTTCTGTGGCGAGCAAACAATACATTTTTCCTATAGCATTTCTCATTTTGATTTCAAATATGCAACTAACTTTTCACAAATCACGTCAAGTTATAAGATATTAGGATTAAATCTTTAGCGTTTGGGGTAAATTACCTAAAATTGTCAGAAAAAAAAAGTTTTTAAAGTATGTCAACTTGGGTCTCAAAAGAAGCTAATTTTTCATAGAGATTTTAGAAAACATAAATATTTATACTTACAATTTATTGGCAAAAAAAATATTGTAAAAAAATGTGTAAGACTCTCATAACAATTTCAACAAAATGTTTTAAGCAAAAATATAAAAAGTATTTATTTTACATTATTATGAATGAATATTGTTTTAAAATCTCTGTGAAAATTTGCTTATTTTGAGACCCAGTTTAACTTACTTTTAAATAATCTTTTTTTGACAATGTAATTTTACCCCCAATGCTAAAGAAGAAACATTTTGTTTGCTCGCAACAACAACAAAAAAGTTTTTTGTTGGCCTGTGTTATATTTCAGTTACATAACTTTCTTTTTACAACTCTATATTGTTTCTTTGGTATTAGTTTATGTTTTAAAATTATCTTGTTAACAATCTCTCACAATACCTTCCATTATTTTACTAGGTATAGATGTTAAAACCAGTTATGATGAAACCAGTTATGTATAGATGTTAATGAAACCTGTAGTTTAAAGCATTTTTAACTGTAAAAACATCTTAAAATTGTTTATTTAACAAATTAACAATTTCTTTTGTCATTCAACAAATCAGCAATGTGTCCTTTAATTCATTCTGTTGTATCATTTGTTAAAAAAACCTTTGCCATAATTTTTATAAGCTCTGAATATATCAAGAAAATCTATCACTTTTGACTATGAGAATAGAAATACATTTTATTAGGCTCTAAAATTTATAAAAGATTTTTTTAATGTTTTTCGTCATGGTCTTTAGATTAAATTTAAACTTTGCCTATAAGCTTTTATTGTTATTTGTTCTGCAGTGTATAATTGGGCTCGCATTTCACTTGCATTGATTGGAAAATTATTTATTGCTGCATCGTATGATGGCATTTCAATATGGTCTGCAGAGTTATATCCAACAATTATTAGGTATTTAAAACTGGCAAATTTTTTAAATCTCATTAAAATAAAAGTTTTTTGTGAATTATGAGAATAAGCCTGTTTTTTTTTTTAGGAATCAATCTATTGGTTTACTATCAACTATAAGTCGTATTGGAGGAGCAGCAGCTCCTTGGGGATCGCAATTTCTTAGTTATTATAGCAAATCACTTCCATTTATTATAATGGGATCATTGACTATAATTAGTGGTGTATCTTGCTGTCTTTTAAGAGAAACACGAGGGCTGGCTTTGAAAGAAGTTTTTGGAGAACTGGATGGTAATAATTATAAGTTAAAAAATTTTTTGTTACAAGTTTGTTTGTTTTACACATGATTTGTATAATAAATTGTGACATAAATGTATTATTTTTTGGGGGCTTTATCTTTTCTATTAAGGTCTTAAAATGACATTTTGTTTTGTTTTTCTAATGCTAACTAATAATATACTTATTTAGCTATTAAGTTACAAGGATTTCAATTTTTTTTAAAGTCACCATATTTAAAAAAGGAGGTACAAGTACCTCCATATTTAAACAACAACATTTCTTTTTTGAATTTTCACCAGCACTATTTTATATTGAATTAGAATCCTGGGCAAATATATTTTTTAATTACTTTTTTAAGTTTTTCTGAATATTGAAAGGTTTTTCAAGACAAAAAGGTTTAGTTAAAGAGTCAGAAAAATCAGAAACAATCATAAGTTAACAAATCTTTTTTACATTAAAGGTATTGCAACTTTGACAAAGGGGTTGACTGTTGCTTTATAAAGCTTTTATTGAGTGCATTGATGATAACATATACAGTTTATAAATATTTTCCCTATAAGTAAACTCATGTCTGTTACTTATGCTTTTTAAATATAATTTTTTAATAAATAGATGTGTGAAGCATTTTCTATAGACTATTTTATCAAGTCTTGCAGTCTTTTATTAAAACTTGCTGTCTGAAAAATTATGTTCTGTGTCTGATTGTTTATCTTTATGGAAATGCTGATCTTTTCTTTTTCATAAACTTGCTTTTGATATAGTACTTCTGCCAGTTGCACACCATGCTCAAAACATAACTGTTGATTTTCAGGAAATGATCTCCTAGTATTCTTTGTCACACTTGCTCCATCAGTTCAAAAACTTCTTTTTGAAAGCTCATATTCTGAAAGCTTCTGTTTAAATAGCTCAATACATTCATCTTCAGATAATAATCCTATTGTACAAGTTAAGCCTTAACTCCTGCTTATCCGTGGTAAATAGCCTCACCTGTGAGTTGCCTCAACTTACCTAAGAGAAGAAAATCTCTAATGGAAAACCTCTTATTAATTGTGGTAAAGGTAAACCTAGGATGCTAATCCTTCTTGTGGTAGAATATTTAGTCCTATTCTAATACAATATTTTGTGGATCTGTTAGCGAATTTGTGCGGTGCATATTTTGTATCCACGCATATATAATTATTGTTACAAACAACAACTTTTTAGATTATAATATAGCATAATTAAGTTGCGGAACATTTGATAAAACCATAAAATGTATAATACTTGATATTTGTGGTGACAAATAGAATTAGCCTTATTAATAATTGTGAAATTATAAATGAATTGAAAGTATGCTATTAGGTCTAGGAATTAATTCATGCGCTTTTTAATTGAAAATTGAAGGTTTATTTCAGAAACTAAATGGATGAATACATTAATGAAAATAGTGTCCATTGCTAGTCACTACTTTTGCCCATCTTTCCGGCAATTTACGAATTCCGTGTCGAAAAAATGCTTCATCCTTAGAAGTGATCCAATCAGAGAACCATTTTTCGATATTTTCTGAAGTAGTGAAGCGCTGTCCAATCAAATCGTTATTCATGCAATCGAACAAGTAGTCAGAAGGAGCAATGTCCGGAGAATACGGTGGGTGGGGTAACACTTCCCGTCCGACATTTTCCAAATAGTTTTTGACAGGTTTTGCGACATATGGTCGAGCGTTATCATGCTGAAAAATGAGTTTATCATGTCTGTTACCCCAATCTGGTCGTTTTATGACCAGAGCTTGCTTCAAATGCATTAATTGTCGTCGATAACGTTCTCTATTAATAGTTTCACCAGGTGTCAGAAGCTCATGGTACACCACACCTTTCATATCCCACCATATACACAGCATAACCTTTGCACAGTGAATATTCCGTTTGGGTTGTGATGGACCTGGTTCACCTGGCTTTACCCAGGCCTTTTTTCGTTTAGGATTCTTGTAATAAATCCATTTCTCATCGCCAGTAACGATTCGATGCAAAAATCCCTTTCTTTTCTGTCTTTCAAGAAGCAATTCACAAATGGTCTTTCTTCTTTCCATGTCTCTGTCTTTCAATTCATGTGGAACCCAATGAGACATTTTTTGAATCATACCCATGGCTTTGAGGCGTCTGGAAACTGTTGATTGTTCAACTCCTAACGATTTTGCAAGGTCCTCTTGCGTTTGACAAGAATCCTGATCGAGCAATGCTGCCAATTCTGCATCTTCAAATTTTTTCGGCTGTCCTGGTCGCTCTTGGTCTTGCAAACAAAAATCACCACTTTTAAACTGTGCAAACCTCTTCTGACACGTTCACTCAGCTAGAGCATGGTCACCATAAACTTCAACCAAAGTACGATGACTTTCGGTAGCACTTTTCTTCATGTTAAAGTAATGAAGAAGAATCCCCTGCAAAAACACTTTATCAGGAACAAAAATCGACATTATCAGTTAAATTAAAAATAGTGTTGTTTACGCTTAAATCAAATGATTTATAATGAAAATGATGCGCAATAACAGTGATCTTCGCACGCATGCGTGGCTAAACGATACGCTAAGAAAATAAGCTAGTTTTGTAATCCCTTGTCAAACCGCACAAATTAATTCCTAGACCAAATAGTAAACTGAAAATAATTTCAGTTTACTTGCATACTTTGATTTGGTGATACGCATTTGTGAATTAATTTTTTATTATTATTTGTAAGTTAAACAAAGAATGTGAAATCAATGCTCATAAAGTTTTTAACATTTGGTTTTTGATACCTGAATTTAAAACAGGGCGTGGTAAGCGTTTAACAAATCAAGAAATAGCTATAATCAAAGCATACAAAGATACAGGCTTATCTAATCAGGAAATTGCAAAGAAAATTAAAAGATCTCCCAAAGTGGTTAATAATTACCTCAAGATGAGCGTTAGTTATGGAACTTATAAGGGAAGTGGTGGCTATTGTACGTCGTGCTGCTGCTCAGTACATGATTGCATCTCGAACTCGTGCTGATTTACAATCATCTGTAACTGTTCAACGTGTGAGACAAATCTTACATGAAGATCCAAACACGGTTTGGAAAAAGCGTAAACCAAAACCAAAACTTACTGTTCGTCATGAAGAAGCTAGAGTACAATTTGCAAAAGAAAACATGTCTGCAGGAAGAGTGACATCAAGTTCTCTTTAGTGATGAAAAAAAGTTCAATCTAGATGGTCCTGATGGCTGTCAATATTATTAGAACGAACTTTGAAAAGAGGAAGAAACTCAGCTAAGTCGTGACTTTGGTGGTGGAACAGATATGTTATGGGGGGCTTTTTCCTTTGCAGGAAAACTTCCACTGGCATGGATTTTAACAAAAATTAATTCACAGAACTACATTGACTTACTAGAAATTAGTTTGCTTTAACATGGTGAAGGATTTTCAACAAGACGATGCTACTATCCATAATTCAAACCTTACAAAAGCTTGGTTTAGAAAAAAAATATTCACGTAATTGAATGGTCCGCATGCAGTCCAGATCTAAACTCAATTGAAAATTTATGCAGAATACTTTCTAAAAAGGTTTATAAAAATGGTTATCAATTTGAATCCACATTTAAGCTGAAAGCTCGTATCAGAAAAGCTTGGAATAAAATATCTATAGAAACTATTCAAAATCTAGTGACTAATATGTCAAGTCGCATATTGGAAGTCATTCATAATTCAAGAAGCAATACTAAACATTAAATGAGCTTAAAAACAAAATATTTTCTGTATTTTCTTGTATATAACATAAATTAGGTTAATTCTGTTTTCTCCACAAATTGAACACTTTTAATTTTTTTTCCATTTTTAATTAATTAAACATACCAATTTATAAATTTTTTAATTATAATAGAAGATAATAAGAAATAAAGTAGATTTGATAATTGTTTCACTGCTATTTTTGTTAAATTAGAACAAAAAATAAAGGTGAGGCTAATTCTATTTTCTCCGCTGTATATGTTAAAATTTCAATATTTATTTATGTTATTTGTTATTATTTATTATATTTATATAATAATTAATAACAAATAACATAATAATTTTAATTTATATTAATTAATAATTTTTTTAGATGATAAAAAGACAGGGGTAACAAATAATGGGTATAGCAATCAGCTCGATGTTGCGGTTTGATTTATGACTTAAAATTAATCAATAGTTTTTTGAATCTACTATGTCTGAGATTACATGCGTTATAGAATGGCGATCTCGTTTAAAACGTACCAAGTGGAAAATAATCTTTCGGATTGCACTTGCAAAATGCAATCTTTTAAATATAACTTGACTTGTTTGATTATTTGTATGCTTTAATATCATATAGAAACGTATTTTTATATAATAAAGCATGCAAGTTGATCAACCTGCAGAAATAAACAAAATATTTAATTGTAAAAATGAAAACAGTTTTTTTTTTATAAATATTAAGAAAATTAAAAAAGTTTTTTAATGTTTTTATACTTTTTATCAAAAAAATTTCAAAAGTACACGAGCTCACTCTCACACATATATATTTATGCTTGTGTTAACATTTTTTATTTATGTAAATTAAAATTAGAGGCTTTATGTTTACTTTGTTTATGCTTATAAACATATTTTATAACATTGAAACAACGAATCTTATTCTTTTTTAACTAAACGAGGCGAGACAAAATAAACTCAAAATTCAAGTAGGACTTAAAAAAAAACCTTGAGCAAATGCGTAAACGAAACTTGAAAATTTCAAGAACGCGAATGAGATAGTCAGACTTAAAAAGCGGAAGCAGAAAAAATACTTTGCGACCAATAACGGCAAAGTATTTTTCAAGGGAAAACTTTTTGAATAAAGCACATTATATATTTTGAAATAATATATCTGAGTTTTTTAATTATATATTTTGAAATAATATATCTGAGTTTTTATATTTTGAAATATTGAACTTACAAAATAATATTAAAAGATGTTACGAAAATAACAATTTTTACTTTGGTATTTATTTTTATTAAAACTAGGTGATTTAATAAAAAAACATTGTTTAATTGAACATGCTCGTGTTACCTTCTATTTAGTCCAAAGCTCCAACTATTTCGTAACAGCTGCTTAACATTCAAATGGTATTGGTAAATCATTACATATGCTACGCGACATATATGCAAAGCATATATGTTGAACAACAAGATTTATTATTTATTTTTCTTGTTGAAATTTGTATTAAAAAAAAAAATTTACTTCAAAAAAAGCTGCAAACCAAAATAAGTTAACAAAAAATTATTTTAAAAAATTAGACCAAATATGATAACAGTATTCTATACAAGGACGAATATGGCATATTTTCTTTTTGAGATATCCAACATCCAGACATGAAACAAACTCCAAAAATGTATATGTATACTTATATACTTATGCCAAATAAGGATGCTTTGCAAAAAATTGCTCCTCAACATGAGGAGGTTGCGAATTTTATCTGATCATAATTTTTAAACGCTGATAGGTTATAATATGAAACTTAAAATTTATTGATGAATGTAAGCCTAGTTAAGAATAGTAAAAAAAATATTAACTTTTGACTCTCACGTTTACGGCAGAAGAAGGAGAAAAAATTTTGTAGCTTTTTTTTTTCCAGGCTTTAATCATTTTTGGTAGAGCATTCTTATTTGACCTAAGACGCTGGATCCGCTTCTGGTATTAGTTGTAATAGAGTAACCTGTTTCTCTCAAAATTTTAAAAGTTATTTAATTAAAAATTCTAACACTGTGCTCATAAAAATAATAAGACTAATCGGGCAATAGTTAAAGGGTCAAAACGATCTTCAAAGTTTTCCAAGAATTGAAACTATTTTTCATCAGGTAGGAAAGCTAGATTTAGTTAAATGGTTGTTAAATAGAGAGAAATGAAGAGAGTTTCGGAAACACATCTTTAGAATTACAATGGAAATGTTGTCTAGACAACAAGCTTTGGAAGAATATTAGTGAGAAATAACTTTACTAACAGAAGCAGGAATGGTTTGAATGTTTAACCGTGGGATTGTATTATTGATATGACAGGAAGAGTGTGGTCATATGTATATTTAAATATTTAATATATGAATTAGAGCAAAAGTTCTTTGCACTTGTTAGGTTAATAATTTAAACAATTTATTTTTTGAATTTTAGAAAAGAAAGGAAAAGAAGACTAGCAAACCTTAATCAAACTTTAATACTCTAATAATAATAATAAAAATAATAATATAACAGGTCAATAATATAGTATTCTGCAAATGTTGTTACAAAAATATTTAATTCTATTTTAGCATTTATGGAGATAATGAAATATTAGAGTTTGTATTTTTTTTTGTTTTGTTTATTTTGATTCACTCCCAAAAAGGCTGCCAGCAACCACTATTAAGTTAGGAATTACTAAAAAAAATAAGTTATAGCAAGGCAATGGTTGGCAGAAGACTTACAAAGTTGAAGGCTTTATGAGTCAGGAAATCATGAAGGTGGAAGAGAATTTCAGAGATTTGAGGTGCGGGAAAAAAAACTATACGAATAAAAGTTTTTGGAGCATGCAGGGACAGATACAGTAAGAGAATGAGACTTTGATGAATGACGAGTCAGACTAGAAAGAGTTTTAGTTGATGGAACTAGAAACGAAAGCTCCTTTGAGCAGCAACCATGATAGTATTTGTAGAAAAAAGAATGAGATCCAACTTTACGACGATGGGAAAGAGGCTCAAGCTTATCAAACAGAGCGGGTCCAACTGCGTTTACAATGCATTTTTGGACTTTGTCTAGATGAGAAAGAGCATCATGAGAAGAACCAGTCAAATATGACAACAGTATTCCATATTGGAAAGAATAAGAGATTTGTAAAGGTAGAGAATGGAATCCGGAGAGAGAAAATAACAAGCACGATAAAGAGAAGCAACCTTAGCAGATTTAATAATTTTTCAAAAAGATAAAGATAATCCAAGAAGATATAAAGAAGAGGACTCTAGATTAATATAGAAATGTCAACAATACTGCGTTAGTTGTTTGCAGTAAATAACTGAGTTTTGTTGAAGCTGAAGCTTACAAGCCACTGTGAGCCCCAATCTGTTACAGAGGTGAGATCAGATTCAAGATCGGCTGCCAGTTCTAAGCAATCGAAAAAGAAAGACTTCGAGAAAAAGAGTTACTTTCGATGTAAGGTTGTCGGGAAGATCATTAATGTAGATAAGAAACAAAGTATAACCAAGGAAAGAACATCAGAAGTTGCTGGAAATAAAGAAGAGTGTTGGCCATCGAAGATGACTTTAATAAACTGGTTAGAAAAAACAATTTGACAATCTCAAAAACTTTACCAGATACCATATAAAATGAGCTTATAGAGAAGACCAGCATGCCAAACTTTGTTGTAAGTCTTAAATATATCAAGAGCAGTAGTCCTTGCCTCTCCACCTCCGTCTAATGCACGAAATTTTTTTTGAGTCACAGCAGTTGGCAAGTCAGCCGTAGAGCGAGAGGGTCAAAAACCGTATTGTATGTTTGAAAATAAGTTATTTTACTCAAGTAGAGATAAGAGAAATTTGTTTATCAAAGACTCAAATAACAGAAAAAAAAATGATCAGACAATAACTGGAGAGGCCAGAATGTTCACTGGGGTTTTGAAAATTGTAACAACAAATGCCATTTTTTAACAGACAGGGAAACAAGCCATGGTTTCAGTCAAGCACTTATTAAATAGTTTAGAGAGAATTGAAACGAGTTCTGGAGAATAATTTTGTTAGACTATGACAGGAATGTTGTCTGGACCACGAGCCGTAGAAGAGTTTTATCGAGATATGACTTTAGCTACGGAAGCTGTAGTGATTTGAATGTCAAACAATAGATTAACCTGTTTAATTGGATTGGAAGGAAGAGAACAGCCATAAGATTCGAGGGAATTAGAAGAAAATTTCTTTGCAAATAGTTTTGCTTAACTTTGGGAGAGGTAATAAGATCAGAATGAGAGATGAAATGTTAGATCTATCTTTGTTAATGACGCTGTTAAAGATTTTCCTTTTGAGAAAAAATAAGAGATTTAGTAAACTGAGAATAATGAAGCTTTAGCATCATCATCTACAGCACCTTTTTAAATCAATTTCTTGCAATAATAAATAGCCGTTTGTTCTCAAGAGAGTTGTTCTTTTGAAAAAGATGAAAAAAATGATTACGATTAGATATAGAAGCTGCACAAGAGGGTGAAAACCATAGAGTAGAATGAGGCTTAATATAGAACCAACAAAATGGAATAAAAGCATCCATTTTGACCTGAATCCAGGAGGGAACGTAGGAGGCGCATCTTTCAGCTGAGAGAGAAAAGACATCAACCCAGAGACCGTCACAAAGAAAATCATGAAAAGAATCCCAGTCAGCTTAAGGGTTGCAGTAAGTAGTGTAATAATAGGGTGAGTCCGAAAAGGATGTACGAGATACGAGATGTAAAGATTTAAAGACATCATTGCATGTTCAGAACCACCTAATGGAAAAAAAAGGAGAAATTGAACACAAGCTAGGATCAGAGACCAGACATAAATCAAGGAGTCAAAGTAAATGATTAGGGTTGTCAGGAAAACGAGTCACACTATCTGTTAAGTTAACTATCTGAGTAAGAGATTGAGAATTGCAGAAGTTATTGACTTTAGTGCCAGCAGAGTCAGTGGCATTAGAGCCAAGCTATTTAGTGTGAATATTGGCAGAGGGGTAAAGAGGTGTTCTTAGGTGGTTCTTTACATATAGCACTTTACAATATCAATTACAATATATACGTGTATCAAATGAGTCACTGAATATCATATTTAAAGTAAGGTCTTTTGAAAATCTCAGAAAATTTAAAGTACTAGAAAAACCAAAGTAACAAAATAACATGACATTATAATGATAATTTTCAAAAGATATTGACTATGTTACATACTATTACACTGACTTTAATAAACACAGTTTTAAAGATTATTTATTTAGAGCATTGTGTTTTTGAATGTTATTTTTATTTCACAAAATAATACCTTTTTTTCAGACTGAGTTCTTTATTTACTTACTATCAAAAAAAAATAGATTTTTTTGTTAGTTCTTTCGATTATTTATGTTTTCATTCTTTGATAAATTAAATATTTCACTATTTTGATTTCTTTTTGTTTATCCGTAGATGCTTCCAATTTACCTCATTATAATTATATATTTTATCGTACACCCAAAGATCATTTCGTAGAAGGGCAATGTTGAGAAGCAAAGTAAAATATAATAATGTCTCTAAAATTTTTTGGTTTTATTTGTAAATGGATACTAAGGCAAGCAAATCTTTTTTTAAAATTCCAAAACAGTATTCCACTGTAACACTTATGCTGGTAATATGGGACTTTGTTCCCTATAACTCGGACGTGCTGATGAAATTCTAAAACCTGTTTAATGACTGACTTGGTACAAACTAGTGATCCTTAAACACATCCAGGCTATTAAATAAAAGCAGATAAAACTTTTTGAACTAAATTTTTTTGAAGGACCTTTAATTACCTTGCAGTTCAAAGAACTGCTTTTGATACAACTTTCTTCTCTTTCTGTGTCAATATAGGTCTGCATTTTTTTCCCCATGACTTGTAATAGGATATGTTCTATTATATATATATATATATATATGCATTGGCGGCAAAAAGTCATGCACCCAACTGAAAAATAACACTTTTTTACCATTTACACATATAAATTTTATTTAAAAAACACTAATAACTGTCCCAAATGTTAGCAACATGAAATATAAATGTCTTAAAAATAATGATATGTTTAATATTTTATATGACCGCATTCGGCTTTGAGGACATGCATGATACGCCGTGGTATGGACTCGACCAATGAATGTAAGGTTTCTGGGGTGATGCTTTCCCACGCTTCATTCAAACACCTCAACAAATCTTCCAAACCAGTGGGTTTGGATACCTGTAGCTTTCGAAAGATAATCTCCCACAGATATTCAATGGGATTGAGGTCAGGGCTCTGAGGAGGCCACTCCAAGACTCGTACACGTTTGGAGGTTAAGAAATCACATACCCGCTTAGCTTTGTAACAGGGTGCGTTGTCCTGCTGAAAGACAAACTCACCTTGTCTGCCAAATAAAGCACCAGCTGAAAGGAGCATGTGATCTCTTAGGATTCCAATGTACTGGTCCTGGTTCATTGCACCTACACAGCGGTACAACTGACCTATCCCGGACCATAACATGCAACCCCAAACCATGATAGACCCTCCTCCGTGCTTCACTGTAGCATTAATGCAACTGCTGTGGTATCTTTCACCCACTCTTCTCCTCACTAAAACTCTCTTCCCAACACTAAACACTTGAAAACTGCTCTCATCACTCCAGAGAACCTGTTTCCATTGATCGATGGTCCAGCCACGATGTATCAGTGCAAATACTCTCCGCCTCCGGCGGTGATCACAAGTTAACAGTGGCTAAAAAACCACGCTTAAATAAAAAACAAAAATTTGCCAGGAAAGAGTGGTGCAAACTACATAAAAATTGGTCAACAGATCAGTGGAGCCGTGTGGTCTTTAGTGATGAAATGAGCGTTGAGGTAGACAACAGAAAAGGTCGCGTAATGTTGCGTAGACTTCCAAGCGAACGGTTCAATGAATCATAAATTTTGAAACGAACAAAACAAGGCAGTGGTTCAATAGGCATTTGGGCCTGTATGAGTGCCTGTGGAGTTGGCATTTTTCATTTATTCGATGGTAGACTCAACAAAGAGAGGTACATCGAAATTTTTGAAAACTCGCTTATTCCTAGCATTAATTTATGGCAGTTGCAAGATGGATTTATTTTCCAGCAAGATAATGCGCCGTGTCATAAAGCGCATGTTGTTAGCGATTGGTTCAATTCTAATAAAATTCAAGTGATTCCATGGCGTGCCAATAGTCCAGACCTAAATCCAATAGAGAATTTATGGTTGTGGCTTGATCACAAGCTTGGCAAAGAACAACTTTACAATTTGGAAGATTTGAAATCTTCTATCTCTCATCATTTGAAAAATGTGCCTGATGAAGTAATCAAAACTTTAATGAATTCAATGCCAGAACGAGTATAAGAGTGCTTGAAAACAAATGGAGGAACAACACGTTTCTAAATTATTTTTTATTGCTTTTTGAAATATTTTTGAAACTGGTCTTAAAATTTTGTCCAATTTTTTTTCCCATTTATATTTTTTACTAGTCAGTTTTTTAATTTTTTAACATTATTTTGTAAAAAAATTATAAATTCTTTTATAATAAATATAAAATACAATAAAAATTCTTTCTAAAAATGTTTTTCTTTTTTTGATACCTTTTTCTAAAATAAAATTATACTAAGGTTAAAAATAAATTTTGAAAAAAAAAAGAGTGGTCTTTAATTTTTGGCCACCCTTGTATATATATGTATATATATATATTATAATTATAATAATAGTATAAGAAATAGCAATGTTCAATATTAAACAAATATTCAGTACAAGAGTGTTTTCAAAGTGTTATGAATATTTTGAAACACTATAGCATTTTCCAAATTGATTTTATTCCAGTTAGTTCATTTTCTTTTATACATTGTCCCTACTCGCAATCAGATGTTCGCTACTAACATTCACTTATTCTTTTGTAAGATCATTTGATTGAAATTCTCTTAGTGGAGAAACTTCAATGCTGATAAACATCATTGCTGATGTATGTTTTACAGGCAATAGGTTTTGCACATCTGTATAGGTTATACTCATTATTGAGGAGCCCCTTTCAAATTCTTCATTTTTCACTGGTATGATCATTGATAAAAAAAAACAGACTTTTTAACCTTTGTAATCTAAGTGACTTAAAACTTATTAGCAGTTTCTGATAGAGGGTAGCCTAATAAATCAAAGGTTAATTTCTGTCTTCTGATATATTCACTTATAGTGGAAATATCATTTTTCAAGTGAATTATCAGAAGGCACATCTTACACATCTTGGAAAATACCATTTTCAATAGCCAGTTTGACTTCAGAAAGCTTGGTACCTCCTTAGAATTTTTTCCCTTCAAAAATAAATATGAAACAAAAGATATATGCTTTGGCAATTTTGGCATCTTTTAATTGTAGAATTTCTGAAGTTGATTTGATTTCGTTCAATGCATCAAAAAATAATGCCATACTTTTAAGAAATAAAACGCTCGCAAGTTTCTGTGCTAGGCTTTTAAATTTGGCTCTCTCTCTTTTGAGTCCCGTGTTAAATCAATTGAAGCATTTATGAAATTCAAATGTAAAGGTTTGTGCGAATTTTTTTTTACAGTTCGGAATGGTAAGGCAACCGGAATGGTAAGGCATCGTGTTCTGAAAACTTGCCAAATGCTTCAGAAAAGTTCTCTCTTGAATTTTGACTGAGTGTTGTACAAAACATAAAAAGTCATCGCTTATAGCGATGATAATTAAAGCAATGATATACAATAAGCCGAGGAAACTCCTGCTTCAATTATTTGAAGACATTATTTGACCCAGTCATAACAAAAACACCGTCATTGCAGAATCCTAGTAAGTTTTCGGATGCATAGAAATCCAAAAACCCATGCCAATTAAGACAGTTTAGGATCTGAGTTGCAATTTCTGCAGAAATGACTGCATTCAACTCGAGTAACTTCACAGTTTTTAGTCATCTTCCAATATCTGAAAAAAAAGTCTTTGTGCTCAGTTATAAAAAGCCTACAGTAGATTTAGAAACAGCCTCATTTTGCCAAATTATTACTAAAGCATTACCCTAGTAACGGTATAGATGAGCTTAGCAATGGCTACTATACAGCCTTAATAATTAGTACTGTTATTAAAAATTTTGATATAAATTATTTTTTATAACGGAACTGTACAAGAGCACTTGACAAAAATTACGTTGTAAGTTTTTTTAATGTAACTAAGTACTTAACAAAAGGTTTAAGTACTTAACAAAAGGTTTAAGTACTTAACAAAAGGTTTAAGTACTTAACAAAAGGTTTAAGTACTTAACAAAAGGTTTAAGTACTTAACAAGAGGTTTAAGGTGGCACACAACTGAAAACAAGTTTTTTTGTAAATAATCAAAATTTTGATTTTTTTTTTTTTAATGACAATTATTTTATATTAAAATAAAATAAAAAACAGATAATTTTTTTTTTTAATTAATTTTATTATCCATAATGGCCAAAAATGGGTTGTAAAACATGTGTTTTTAGTAAATCTTCAAAACCTAATAACTTAATTTTGCCTCAACTACTGAAACTAAAATTTTGAACATAGCTTCCTAATCATATTTCACCCTGTTTGACCGTGGGAATTTTTATAATTTAAATTATTTCATGAAATATTGCATTTCTAACAAAATCACCTAATATATATATGAAATATCAATAAATTCAGCACTATAAACATCAATATTTCACTTTCTATAACTTTTTATGAAAATTCTGAGGGTTAAATGAAGTATTATATTATGATAAACAAATCCTGAAAATTGTATTATGTAATTCTGTTTTGTTAATGAGAAAATGTGTTTCAAAGTTTAAAAAAATACATATTGAGAAAAAAGCAAAAATAAGAAAAAAATATATAACAACATAAAAATTATCAAAATCCACCAGAGATGTAACTATCAGTTGTTTCTTTTATTTGCTGATCGTCTATGAAACCTTTTTTAACTGCTCTTATTTTTTTTCTCTGCATTTTACTTTTATCCGTTGACTTTGACTTCATATGTCGAATTCTGGTTTTGTCAACTTTACTTGACGAAGCTAATGTAACAATTCCACTCAAGCCAAAGTATTTTAAAACTTCTAATACACCATTAGCACCATCATTATAATGCAGCACTGCTGAGTATGTTCCCATTTCAATTGTAGACTTACTAACAAATGTGTGCTTTGGTACGCGAGACCATATAATAGAATTTAATGCTTCATTGGCATTTTGCGTCGTTCCATGCAAACATTTAATTAGAAGATCATCAGCCTGAAGATCCTTGATGATTGGTAAAATAAGATTCTTAATCCAGATAGGTATACATGATTTTGATTTGTAATTTGTATTATTTAGAGCCCAATATTTGCACCAACTTGCCAATCCTCTTGGGCAAAACTGATGTTGCATTTGCTGGTTTTCAAAGTTGGTAAAATGAAATAAAATAGCATAAACTGCCTTTTTCATAGCATACAAGTTGTTGACATTTTGACGAATGGCCATGCCATAATAGTTTTGCATAGAATTTATACATTTTTCTGTTAGGTTACCTCTACCTGATAAAGGTGTTTTAGTGCCTTTGTGTGCTTTGACTAAATTTCTAAGTCGTGTACCCAATCTTTTTTGCACATGACCTACACATTCAAGTTTTATTGGAGTGATGTCAAAATCCTGGTAAGGGTTTGAGTTTTTGACATCTTTGAATGAAGAAGTGTCTCCATCACCTAGAAACTCTTTATAAATTAGATTATTTTTTTTAACCGAGCGATTAAAAATTGTTACTGCTCCTGCAGACTCCATACTTCCAGACGAAGATTTGTGATTTATTTCACATTGATGATCAATTATCCAACACTGATATTCTGGAGTTCCTTTTTTACTGTTCCACATTTTACAGCCCATGCAGTACTTAGACAAAACTTCAATACCAATGCATTTATCCCCAGAAATCGCAGTAACTACACCGTGCAATGAATTGTGACCGCGTTTCTGCCATGTACCATCAATTGAAACTCTTACACATGGTATATCCTGAGCAATGTCAACTTTTTTAGAGTCCTTAGTCGCTAATAACATACTTTTCTCTGAAGCACTTTTATAAGCTACCATAATAGTTTTGTTTAATTTTTGAAATCCATTTTCAGATATACATTTTAAGTTCATGCAAGATGAAAATGTTTTTATAGCTCCATAACCACAGCCTACTTCTCGAAAAGCTATTATTGCACGAATATTAACATCATATGGTGAGTTAGCTGTTACTGCATCAAATTTAGCATTTATTGATTTGTTTGATGAATTAAATCTTTTAACATAATCACAGTGTTCACATTTTAATTGAAACAAATGTGCAAATCCTTTTCTACTGGAATCAACATCTGTTAAAAGTAATGGCTGAAAGCAGTTGTTGCATGCAGTTTTAGCTATAAGTTCTTTAAGAATTGAAAAATTAATAAAAACAAAATAGTTATCTTTTCCAGAATCAAATGTATTCGAGTAGTTGGGTTTGATTTTCCTTTCACTAGAACAGCTACTTGCTGCTTGAGTTGTGGACGATGTCATCGTCGATGATAAGATGTAAGAAGAAGATGATTTTTTATTTCCAACAACACCATTCCATTTTCGTTTTATCCTTCTTGATAAATTTTGTTTAGTTTTATTTCCTTGTTTATTCATTTAAAAACAACTTTATTCCAACTAAATTGAAATCAATTTTTAAATTATTTGGTATAAAATGAGAGAAAAGTTACAGTATAAAAGACTAACATTAACAGATTAAAAACACTCTTGTTCGTAAATAAAATTTTGAATTATGACTTTTAAAACTGAAAACTAACAAGAGTCTGCGTATAACAAATTAAAACCAAGTTTGTGATGGTGTTTTACTGTTTTGAATTCAGAAAAACTCCTATGACTGATGGTTGCTAAGGCGTTGTTAGGGAATTTATTTTCAAGTGTCATCTACTAAAATGATATTAAATCAACTTTTATATCATTTTTGAGACTAATTTTTTTTTTATATGTTCAAGGAATGGTTATAGAATCAAAATACCCAAAAATCTAAAAATTGATTTTTTTCAAAAAACTTGCTTTTTTTCAGTTGTGTGCCACCTTAAGTACTTAACAAAAGGTTTAAGTACTTAACAAAAGGTTTAAGTACTTAACAAAAGGTTTAAGTACTTAACAAAAGGTTTAAGTACTTAACAAAAGGTTTAAGTACTTAACAAAAGGTTTAAGTACTTAACAAAAGGTTCAAGTGATGCATTTGCAAAAGTGTAAAATCTAAATTGTGGGAGAAATTGTTACATTCTATTTTACTATTTGTTGTAAACCTGGGGTTCGCAACCTTTTTGTACTCTAGAGCACATTCTAAAATATCAGTAAGGTGGCGGGCACCACCTGTTTTTAATCAACAAACTCCTTCCATAATTTCTCATTTTTCCATAGTTTATTTTCTTATATTTATAATTTATTAATAAATAGTAAACAAATAAAATAAAATTTATAATTCAAATTGCATACACACAGAGAAATGTATTTACATAACGTAAATAAAGTATACGAAAAACGCAATTTAAGAAAAAATTTTATTTAAAAAAAAAAAATCAATGTGTCAATTGGAATTACATATCATTGGCCAGTGCCTCATAATTAAGTGAGTGTGATGGTAATCCTGTTGAAAACAATCATAAAGATCCTTATCGGTAAGTCAAGATCTGTATCTCGATTTCATTAAGTTCAAGTTTGAAAACAATGATTCACATAAATATATCAAACTAAAAAATCATTCAATTTTATATGCCGCTTTTTTCAAAAATAGGATTTTTTCTTTATCCACTGTATTCCAAAAGTCCTCTTTTTGTGAATCTCAGAACTTTTGCAAAAAATTGCTCAAATTTTTATTCACGTAAAGTTGAGCAATTACTCCAAAAACGCTGAGTAAAAGCAATAGCCATTTTTGTTCACCCGGTCTTTTAACTTTTTATTTTTTAAGTCCTATTTACTTTTTATTTTTTTTAAATGAGTGGACCGAGTAAAAGGCAACAAACTAATAAATTTGACACAAACTTGGATGAACTGTATTGTTTCGTTAATTTGATAAGTAAGTGCTTTTTTTTATTGTGTGGTAGTAGTATTGCAGTGCCAAAAAAACATATTGTTAAACGACACTTTCAGACATTCACATTCAAAACTTGAGCAATTTTGTTCAAATTTTTATTAACGTAAAGATGAGCAGTTTACTCCAAAAACGTTGAGTAATTGCTCAGCTTTACGTGAATAAAAATTTTAGCAAAAGCGCTCAATTTTTTATTCTTCTAAAGCTGAGCAATTACTCCAAAAATGCTGAGTAAACGCAATTTGTTTATTTTTATTCACCCGGCCTATTGAACTGCAATATCGCAAACTTATGAACGTGTTTACTAAATCTAGACATTCAAAAAAATTAAAACTCTAACAAATAAATAAAAATAATCCACATTTTATAATAAACGTTTATGAAAAAAATCTTTTATTGTCTAATAGTGGCGCGCACATACGAGTTGTTCCGCCGTCGCCATAGTGTCCACCGGCACGGGGTTGGGAACCCCTGTTGTAAACCAAGTAAAGCTAACTTTACTTGATTACTTTATGATTTGTACTTTAAAAGGAATTATTTACACGGAATGTTAAAATACAGTGAAGAGTGCTCAACAAATGTTAATAAGGAGCCTAATATATATTTAAACAACTTTAAAATGTATTCTACAAAACAGAGTGCTCAATGTTCTTAAAAGTACAGAGCAATTATAAATTAGTAAAAAATCACTTAACATATTTTTTTTTTCATTTTACACAGTGTTTCATCAATAAAGACTCCAGAATACTTTTATTAAAGTTTAAAATGCATTAATTAATTCCATAATTTTATTAAGATACAAGTATAGGAGCAAAACTTTTCCATGATTTAGTTTTAAAAAAACTTCTTTATATAAACACACGTAATTGAGAGATCTGATTCTAAACTAATAGCCATCATCGTAGAACGAAGAGTCGTAAAGAAGGTGGTGGTAAAGCAGTGGTGATAAAGCAGGGTGGAAGTTTACTTAATAGTTTTATTTTAGATTTTTTGTTTTCAGTTGCGCTAAAAAAACTCAATTATACATATTCCTCAACCAAGAAATACTTTACAGTTAATTCCCGGTAACTAAAACTTTTGTTATCTCGAACTGATTTATTTAGTTCGTTGAAATCGTTTAATTGATTACTACTAAAATTTTCCGGATATCGAACCTAGCATAACTCGAACTTTTTATAAACGTGCGTTTATATTAGTCAAACCATTTTGTCGATCCAATTCAGCAACCTTTTTCGGTTAACTCGAAATTTTCGTGTAACAAAAAAGAAAATTCAAACTATTGCAAAAACTACCTATCACATAACATTAAATAAAACAAATTTTTTATTACTTGATATAGCTGTTACAGCCTCATCTTCTGTTATTGTACTATACAATCGATTTTTAAATTAAATGCCACAACTAATAATAAGGTATTATTACTATATTATTATTAAATCAAAATAACTTTATCTTTTTTAAAAACGTCATTCTAAATAAAACAAAAATAACAATGGCCTAATATCTTCTATATTTGTTCGTTGTATTTAGTTCTGAATAGAATTGATCGTTATTAGATGTAAAATAATGGTAATAATATTACTGTTACAAAATAAATCATAATAAAATACCTTTAAAAAAGCAATTATTTTATGAATACAATAATAATAACTTAATAAAAGTATATATAATATAAATATATTAAAAGTATATATTATAATCTAAATATAATAATAGTATATTTAAAATCAAAACATAACTTAATAAAAGACCGTTTAAAAAGTTTTTAGTCGCAATTATATTATCAGTTAATAAGAAAGCCATTGTGTTGCTATATTTCTCGATGTTATCTATTCATGCTTGTACACTCAGTACTATGTGAATATAAAACGTAACCTCTTTTAGTGACGGATCCAGGATTTTTGGTGAGGGCAGGAGGAGAGGGTAGGGGAAAGAGGGAATGTGGGAATGACCATTTTTCGTGGTCCCTTGGAGGTTTGAGTTATCAGAAATTGATTGCATTTCTTAAATTGTACATTAGTAGCGTTGAGAACAGTTCTAGTGCATACAAAGTTAAACCAATGTTTTATATGAAAGATTTTGAGATGGCATTATGATGTATTATAATAGTTAGAAAAGAAATCCCCAACAAAACATAAAATTCTTTACAAGATATTGTTTTAAAATTGATAGATTGCCTGCCCAAACCGAAACCCTCAGTCAATATAGCGGTACACCTTACATGTTCTACATAGTTATCATTCAATGCATACTCCTTGCATTTTCTACCTATTTGTCAGTCGATGTATGTACACTTCTTGTATGTTCTTTCTATTTGTCAGTCGATTTATGAAAAATGAAAGATTAAGGTTCTGTTTGTATTATAATATGTATAATATGTATATTTATCATATTGATATATCGTTTATTTTATGCGCTGTAAAAAAAAATCCTGTGGAATTTTTTCCGGGAAGATTTTTTCTCAGGCGGATTTTTTCCTGCTTCCTAAAATATTACGCTAATTTATTATTAGCAAATAGCTACTTTTAAAAGATAAAATAATAGTGGTTTTATTTTCCGAACATAACTTTAGAGTTTCATAAATTTAATTCCGATTCACCATCTGCTGTTGTTAATTTTCTGGCTTGCGTTTTTATGTGCTACTTTTTTAGAAAACGACTAATTAATATAATTAAAAAACAAAAAAATGAAAATAATGCTGAAACATTTTCCAAACTTTTACTTTAGATATATTGGAAACAGCTTAAAAGTTAAAATAACTTTAGTTAGGGCTCATAGACTTAAAAATGAGATCTGTAATATATATATATATATATATATATATATATATATATATATATATATATATATATATATATATATATATATATATATATATATATATATATATATATATATATATGTATATATACTTAGGTATGTACGTATATATAAGTATTTAAAACGATATAGTAAGTAGCATTTAGTCATAAGTACGAATCACAGGATGCGTCAGATAATACTTTTAAAACTTATTTTGTATAAATACAATTATAAAGCAGGATTATCATTTAGTTTTTTAAAGTGAATAAAATAACACAACTACTCTTGAAATGACTAACAAAAGAAAACATCAAAATCTTTTACTTAAGCAAGTTCTAATATTTTTAAAAGTGATGTAATACTTTGGAAAAAATGTATTATATAAAAGCAATATTTTGTTTGTTTACTATTCCTTATGGAGGTAAATATATATTTTTTCTATTTGTTTATTTGTTGTTGTTGTTGTTGTTGTTGTTGTTGTTGTTAACAACACTGTTGTTCAGTCTATAAGAGACCTTTTGTTTTTTTCATTTGGCATAAGTATGAACACACTTAAGTTTGGAGTTTGCACAATGTGTGAAAGTGTCCTGAGACAAAAAGTATCTGAAACATCATAAAATCCTGCAAGCGCTTATGACCATAATAAGGTTATAAGCAGATATTATCTATAATTTACTAGGAGCGGATCCAGATCATCTAGTTATGGTAGGGGTGGGGGGAGGGGGGGAGAAGCATTTTTTTTTCTTTTTTTCTTTTTTTGATTTGTTGGATCCAAAACATCCAGTAAGATGGTGGTTTTTAGATTTAATAAATTGTGTGCGGTA
>NC_088934.1:11462500-11635000 GCF_038396675.1 Hydra vulgaris | reverse complement strand
TCTTTTGCAAGAACTTTGAACTCTACAAAAAAAAAAATTAACTATAATCTAGTATATAAGATAATCAAAAATAGAATTAGGTTTTTGGCTACCACTTTTCAAAAAAATCTCTAAAAACCCAATTTTAGGTCCCCCAAAATTGTGAGTGCTAGGCCAAGGCTCTGACAGGAACTTTTATAAACAACAATAACTTTCGTCAAATTTTTTTAAAATTTATTTACATGTATGTTTAAATTATATCACTATTTTAGATGTTCATTGAATAATTTCCTACAAGTTTTTTTATATAATATATTTATGGAGTATTATTTTATTTTACTATCAGCTATCAAGCTGATTAAATTGACTTGATCACCTTCAGCTTTAATCTGAAGCTGATGAGTTAAAAGCTGCAACCACTACTTTATAGACAACATAGTTGTTTTGATGTATATACTTTATCATAAAACATGTGTTTTTTCTATACTTAATATTTATTTTTTTATTTTATAACACGTTTTTTTTTTTTAATATGTGTTTTTTTATAATACTTATTTTTTTATAATACTTAAATTCTTAAGAAAATATTGACTTTTGCCTAATATTCTTTAGATAAAAAAAATATTTTCTTATATTACTCTAATTGTGGTAATAAACAAAGGTAATATTAACTCCAATCATTATATTTGTCCCCAAAGTTCATGCAATTCTATCATATATAATTCTCTCACTGATTCTAATAAATATAAGTTATTACCATTATTATTATAATTATATTTACTAACCTGTCATTACTAATATTTATCAAAAATACATTCTGGTTGTTGAAGTCACTTTTACTCATATCAGTATGCAAATATTGTCAACAGTCAGTGTGCACCAAGCAGAAATATTCTTAAACATGCTGCAAAATGCAAGATATACATGAGATACAAATCATATGGGACCTATTTTTGTTCCTTTAATTAGCAACTTAATATTTTTATCTTAAGACTTTAAAATTAAGCTATGGAAAACAAAAACGGTGTTTAACTTATTTCAACTCAGTTATAATAAATAAGCATATGGTTATGATCTATATAATAACTATTATCTTTTTTTAGTTATTGTTATTTATGTTAAAGTTATCAAGTTAAATTAAAATTTGAATGCAAAAGTTTACATCAACAAATATTTTATCAGTATTGTAAGTATAAGTTAAGTATTATAAGTATTTATAAGTATAAGTATTGTGAGTACAAGTAATTATTATGTATAGTATGATGTTATTGTTGATATTACAAGTGTACAATTTTAAATCAAAGTCAAAAAATATCAATGATTTAAAAAATTTTTGTTATGCAACTGCATAACAACTAGGGTTGCCAGATGTCCCGATTTTACGAAGGAGAACTAAGTAAAAAAAATATTTTTACATATTTGGCGCAGAACTCTCCTTCGTAAAATCGGGACATCTGGCAACCCTATAACAACTAAGTTATTTTTCCATTTATTTGTAAACACTTGATATTTATATTTGACAGTGGGTAAAATTTTTTAACATAAGTCATTTAGCTTGAATAAAATATAAAAAAATCAATAGAAAATAATGGATCTGTAAAAACGATTCAAAAGTATTAAATTTTTTAAATTTAACCTATCCATCACAAAATACGCCAGTTTGCTCTTCTTGAATGCTTCTGACCATCACTAGCAAAAACAAAACTCTAAATTTTGATCATTTTAAAAATGCAAACAGTGTCTCAATGAAATTGTTACTACTGTTTAACAGTTATTGGAACATATGTTAAACATATATGTTAAACTTTGTTAACTTATTTAAAAAAAAAATAATTCTTTTATAATGGTAATAAATAAATGAAATTCTAAAACAACATCTTTTTAAAGGAGTTTCACAGAGAAAAAATACACCGAAAAAACAATTCCTTTTAATTAAAATGTAAATATAATGTTTAAATAAATATAATGCATTAAAGTTCAATTTTTAAATTCATTTTACACATAATACGAATTATATATGACAACCATCGAGTAAGTTTTGAAATGATTTTTCAATTATTAGTTTAAACCTTTGGGGAACCTTATGGGAAATCCGTCAAATCCCCAGATTTTTATCAGACCCTTCGACCCCGATAAATACCAGATAAGACCCAATCAAGCAAATTTGCCTAATTTTTTAACCAAAATATTACCCGTCAAAATCCCGTTCCCGTCAGCCTAGACAAATCCCGTTCCCGTCAGCCCAAACCTTACGGAACCCATTTGTCAATGTTGTCTGGGTAATAGAGTGTGTCGATTTTTATTTATTTTTTTTCAATTTCAAAAACGGCAAGATTAATTTTTATAAAAAATTTCATAGAGATTCCGACGTTGTTAAAAAAATTTAAAAAAATAATGTCTTGCAGAATTATTGGAATAAAATATGCCGAGGTCCATCTAACCAGGAATGTTTTATCTTTATTTGAAACCAGCAAGGAAAATACACACCAACTATAAATTCAATAACCCACAATCTACAAAAATGGTTGGCTGTAGTGAGCCACCTGGAATGAAAAACAGGACCTGTTTTAAGGTTTATTAAATTTTTAGGTAACACTCCAGATCTTATTACTGTTACAATTCTGTCTTCGTAAGCCTGATCAGCCCAAAGAGCATTAAGTATTTTGTCTGGCAAAACAATAAGTGGTTTAGCTAAAGTTACTTTTTTAAAGTTTTTGTTTGCATGTTTGCATTAGAGGGACCTCGGCAAATTTTATTCCAATTGAATTCCTTTGGCAAAAATATATTTCTATGGGAAGCGAGTAGAATAAATAAGAGCACAAAAAATCAGTAGGGGTTTTATGAGCACAAACAATGCTAAATACAACTTAGTTTGACTCACAAATTTTAAATAAAATTTATAAACTATTAATTGTTAATTATATCTAAATTTTAATAAAGATATCAGTATTATATAGTATATATTATTTTTTTGATTTTTAACAAAATGTGATATTTTCATAGTTCAACATAGTTTATATTGAGTTTATCAAATAATTAAAAAAAAATTTTTGATTTAAAATTTTTTCTTTTTAAATATTCATGTTTATTCATTTTTTCGTTGAAAGCTAAGCGTTACCCCAACAAGACATATTTTATTTTATTTTATTTTTTTTTAAGATTCAGATTACCTATAAAATTCCCCACAAAAACAAACTCCCCTTACTTTTAAAGCTCGATAAAAACAGGAAGAAAACAACACACTTTTCCGTAACATTCTTTGTCTAAAAATTAAAGAAGTGCTTGCTTTTTGTAAAAATACCCTTCACAAAAACTCTTTTTCTCTGTTTATTTTTAAGACTTTTTGAACCAAATAATCAATAAAATTAAAATTCAACATAACAGTTATTGAGTTAATCAAAAATTTGAGAAAATTTTTTTTTATTATTGTTTTGCCCGGTAAGTTAGTCACATTTTAGTCATTTTCCCGTTCAAAACAACTCTGACCCACCCAGCAAGACATTTCATAAAAATTTTTTTTTGCAGATTTGGAATCTCTATAGAATTCTTTACCTAACCTTGCCGTTTTTAAAATTAAAAAAAAAAAAAAAAATCGACACACCATATTGCAGCAACTTATAAAATAAGTTTTTATTGTTAATTGCATATTTAATCCCATCGAATTGATTACAAAAAACCGTAAAACCTGCAGCAGTATAGTTTACCCAGCGCAATGTGAAAACAAAATTAGATCACCAAAAAAAAAAAAGACGCAAAAAAATTTGGGTTCAAATGCATTTTTTGAGGAATAACTTTCAAAATTGCATATTGAGACTATTCGAATTATTTCTTTGTTGAATAAATATTTTTCACTTATTAGGGATAATAGAAAAGGGTCGTTCTTATACTCTTTGTAAAATTCTGATAAGACATGATGCTGCATTGGAACATTCTGTAGACACAACATCGTAGTCATGGTTAGCAAATAAAAGTGTGTTCTGGACCCGGAGATGCCCATGACGCTAAAATGAGTTTTTTTTTATACAACAAGTAGTAATATAAAATGAGGCAAGTCTTTTTTTTTTGTTATGTTTTAAAATATGATGGCACAAATGTGCCATCATATTTTAAAATATAACAAACACACAGTAACTTTATAGTCAACTTAAAATACCACACATGTTTTTTTTATCCAATCCGTTTGTATTTGCTCTTAATATTAGGTAAAATATTAGGTGAAGTTTAGGCTGTCTAATTATAATTTGATAACACAAACTAATTCGATCAAAAAAAAAGTACCAATACTAAATTGTAAAATAAAGCTACAGTAGAAGCGTTATTTTGTTTCATTTATTTGTTACTACGAAGTTTAGTATGCGGAAAACAAGTTGAGAGCGGTGTTACCAGAGACGTAGTAGAAATATCGAACTTCTCTCTGACGAAGCAAGTGTTACCACTACACCACTACCGCAAGACAAATTTATGAAATTAGACTGATGTGGTGAGCAACAACAACAAAAACAATAAAACAACAAAAGTTGGTGGTTTAAATATGCCGGCACTGCCAGTGGCGCACAGAGGGTGGGGATCCAGATCGGTCTTCATTAGGCATCGCTACCATGAAACATCACAAAAAAACTTAGAATCTTAATAATACTAATACTATAATAACATTATATATAGTAGTATAATATATAATAATGTTAAAGTTATGAAATAGAATAAACTTCTTGAAAAAGCGATAACAAACAAAATTATCAGGAACCTGAACAAATATAAGTTTTGATATTTTTAAGAAGAAACTAAAAAGTTTTTTATATAATTTGAGTAACAGAAACAATTGTTTGTCCTACAAGCTCAAAAAGTATTTGAATTCTTTTTCTCTAAATATAACATTTTGTAAATATTTATAATTAATTATTAACTAAGTAATTATTAGGTTTTTACATTTTCTTTCAAAAATATAAAAACCTAATAACTACTTAGTTATACTGTATAAAAATTACCCGGTGGGAATCAAACAATTCATTCTCAACATTATATCAACAAACATTTCATTCTCAACATTTTTACGCCTTTATATATAAAGGCGTAAATAAATTGATAGTCATGACTTATGGCCAAACTTGGTAAACAAGATCGTTGTTCCGATTAATTATCAGAGCAGCAATCAAGTAAATATTTTTACATCAAAATTTACCTTTGATGAAATAAAAACACTTTTAAATATATGCCTTTTGCATTGTTATTTTTTATTTGAACACGACATTGATGAACTAGAAGATTCTAAACCTATTGGTTTAGGACTTAGTTGTAGTAGTTGCTTTGTGTTTTCTACAGATTTACGAAAGTAATGCTATTGTACAAGCGATTTTCAATAATATTCATTTAAAGTCATTTAAAAATATGTCGATGACTCCATTTCTCGTTTTTACTTAATAACTATCATAAAAATATTCAGTACACCATGGAAATCGAAAATGAAAATAACACGCTAAACTTTCTTGACATAAATATTATTAACAATAAAACTGGTACGTACGATTTTAAAGTTTACCGTAAAGATGCCATAGCTAACGTTCAAATTAAACCTTACTAATGTCATGATCTAAAAATTATTAACGGAGTTTTTAAAGAATTTGTTCATAGGGCATTATATTTATACTCTGATAATAATATTGAACAAGAGTTATTATTTCTAATTGATGTTTTTGTAGAAAATGGTTATAAAAAAACAAGTCTAGAAAATATTATAAAAAACATTAAAGAAAATTTACATAATAAAAAACAAAATATTGAAACTCAACATTTATCAGTTTCATCAAAAAGTAATGTATCTTTACCGTGGTTAGGCTTTATTTGTTATAAAGTATTCTATATTATAGAATTAGGGCTGCCAGATGTCCCGATTTTACGAAGGAGAATTCTGCGCCAAATATGTAAAAATATTTTTTTTACTTAGTTCTCCTTCGTAAAATCGGGACATCTGGCAACCCAAATAGAATACTTTATAACAAATATGGAGTATTTTATGGCTTCTGATGCTGATTATCCGATGCCAATAGTATTGGAGCCTAACCACCAAATAAAGGAAGAAACTCCTGGATATGTAGCGGAAGACCCTACTAATCCATCTTTTTCTTCTACTATCATTTCTCCTAACAATGAAAAGTAAATATAAAATACTTCTATACAAAGACTTCATTACAATATGTCTTGTGCTCGAATAGTTTTAAAGATATAATTATTTTTAAATTCTACAAAAATTCTTGAAATTTCTTTTAGAAATTTTAAGAATTTATTTAGAATGTAAAAATTCGTTAGAAGCAGAGTTTGTAAATTATTCTTTCTAAAAACTTTAGATACCAGTGAAAGAAGAATATACTATAATTTTAATAACATGGTAAATAAAGTAAGCGAACTACCAAGGTTCCCAAAGAAAGGAAAAATGATTTGTAGAAAAATTCCTAATCAAGTCTTAGATAAGATCAGAGAATATATAATTAGTTTTCCATAGTTGATTCACACTTTTGCAGACAGAATACTAACAAAAAAGAGTAGTCATTTTTTACAATTAAAATGTACATGTTGCTTACACAAGCTTACCCAGAGTTCAATGTAAAAAAAGCTGTTTTTTATTCAACTTTTAATACAGAGTTTAATTTAACATTTCATAAACCAAAAAAAAATTTGTGTGATTTATGTCGAGTATAAAACAAAGAAGATGATCAAAAAATACTGCAGATGGAGATTTTAAAACCACAGCAGTTATGACTTTTGATTTAGAAAAAAGTATTTCCCCTTCCAATTGCTAATATTTCTGCATTCTATTATAAACGAAAATTAAATTCTATAATTTCACAACCCACTGTTCATAGAATAACAAAACTTATTATGCACTTTGGAATGAATTTATTGGCTGGTAGAGGTGCAAATGAACTTGAAAGTTGTCTGTATAAACTACTGAAGTCCTAATATATCAATTAATCGATTTATTTTGTGGTCTGATTCTTGTGTTCCTCAGAATAAGAACTTTGTTGTGTCTATGACAATAAAAAATTTTCAAAATGAAAGCGGAATACCACTCCTTGACAAGAAGTATAGTAAACCTGGTCATAGTTCAGTACAGAATATTGAGACTGCGCATAGTGTGGTTGAGAAAAAATTAAGACATTATGAGATTTACAGTCCTCCTACCTCATCCAAATTACTGTTATCTATTGAAAAAAACTACAAATGTACAAAGATGACTTCAAAAACTTCAAACTTACTTCCAAGTGTTTATATTTCCATAAAGTGCCTTTTGCAAAAGTAAAACTAAGGTGCCATAAAAAACATCTACCTTTTCATATTAAATTCAAAAAACCGTTTCAGTTAAACCGTTTCAATTAAACATAACACTTTGTAAAATGTTTTAATAAACATTATATTTATTTTTTTATTGTAAAAAAAAGGGTACAATAATGGAAATGGTTGTTTTTTATATTTTAAGGTTTAACTTATTTATATCATTTTTCACAGACAAATTAAAAGATATGTGTAATAAATTAGTTATTTTATTTTTCTATTATTCGAAAATAAATAATATTAATAAAAGTTGCTTAAAGTAACAAAAGAAAAAATTGTGAATTTTTAGTTATTTATAAATTGAGTAAGTGAAACCATACATCATACTCAATTTATTAATAAGTATATTTGTATGATAAGCTTATTTATTTCTATATAAGAAGCCTGCAGAGTAAAATCCGTATATTTCTAGATATAATGCCGATAAATTGGTTACCGGGAATAAATTAAAGAAAAAAATGCGAAGGATAGTGAATATAGTGATATGCGAAGGGGTCGTCCATAAAGTACGTACGCTCATAGGGGGGAGGGGGGAGGTCTTCAAAAAGCGTACGAAAGCGTATGGAAGGGGGGGGGGGGGAGGGTTCAATTTAAAAGTACGTACTTCGATTTTCTAATTTATCACAATTAACCAGCTAATCAATAGAAAATTTACATTCTAACTAAAGATTCTAGTTTGCCAACATAAAAATATGTATGGTATATGGAGTAGAGGGTATAGTTTTCCTCTATGCACACACATGTATGGGCGCCCTCAGAACTTTTTGATGTTCCAGATATGACACTTTCATACATCGTGCAAACTCATAACTTAAGTTTGTTTATACCTATGCCAAATGAGGAGGCCTTGCAAAATATTGGGATGGCGGAGGCCTGTGAACAAAAAGCCTTAAAACGCTTACCCTCTCGACCCCCAAAATGAGAGGGGTGTAAATTTTGCATGGTCATAACTTTTTTGTAATTTACAATATTTTTCTACAAAAATTAAAATCTGTCGATTAATTTAAATTTAGTTTTAGATGTTAAAGTTAAAAATTTTCTACTTATTTCCCTCACGTTTGAGCAGGAAGGGGGAGGAAACGCTTTAGGGCTTTTTGTTCCCAGGCCTCCGCCATCCAAGTTGTTTGCAAGGACACCTCATTTGGCATATTAACAAACTTAAGTTTGCATGATGCGTAAAAGTGTTCTATCTGGAACATCAAAAAATCCTGAAGGGGCCCATGCACACATGCCACTCCTTATATACTGGCCCTAAGTAAGACCTGAGGGCCGTGGTTGATGGGACGGAGTCACCCCAAAAAAAAACGTGTCAATGGCGTCTCAAAATCTTTCAAATTTGACCGCTAGGTTTTGCTAAAATAAAAAGCAAAAGGGCACAAAATTTGCATTTGAGGGGGGGGGGGTATTTGAGAAACGTACGTACTTTTAAGGGGGGGTAGGGACATAAAAGTACGCATGGCAACAGGGGGGAGGTGGGGTAGTCAAATTTCAAAATTTTTGGCGCACGTACTTTATGGACGACCCCTAAAATTATTTTAAAGTTTTAAGTCATTTCTAGTTACAAAATGAGTAAATTTAACCTTAATTCACCTACTATCAAATTAATTGCATCTATGACAATTGTATTCCGACGAAATGTTCTGATTTTGAAATACATTTGTCGTATTTGAAAAACAGTGCTCTTAGTTACGGGTGAAGTTTTTTTTGTTTTTGTTTTTTTAACAATTTAAACAATGACTTAAATTGATGTTAGCCAACTTTGTTAAATTTCAACATGTAATTAAATTTACATAAAGAGATTTTGTACTTTAAACTTTGAATGCAATTTCTCAATTTAGAGTTTAAATTTTAAACACAGTGTCGAATACGACGCTTGTCTTCCAGGCTTACGATATATTACATTAAATTCGTTCAAGAGTGCTTAGTTACGTGAAATAAACAGTTTTAGGACCTCAACGCATATCAAAAGTTAGAGTTATGAAGTTTTCAGAGATGTTAATTTTAACATCCTTAAGTGGAGCAAAATTCTCTTTATTCGCATTGTTCCTATGTCTAATTACTGAGTAACGCGTTACTCAGTGATTTGCCAGTAATTTACTTGCAAAAGCTTATTGCAAAATATCTGTCTAGATTATAGCTTTTGCCAGTAAATAGTCTAGATTAAGCTTTTGTCAGTAAATTACTATCTAGTAGATATATGAATATCAACCTTTGGCTTTAAACTTAATTCTCTGATGTCTTAAAATTCCCGAAAGTTGCCTCAGGCTCATGGGAACCAAGGAGACTGACCAATAATAATTTATTAGACGGCTATACTTATGACCATTTTTGTTTGTTTTGAGTCTGCAATAGTTAATATATTACTCAAATAATTTGGAAGTGAATGTTTTTAAAAATTGAAAGTGCTATAGTATTAACAAAACGTGTTTACTTTATTTGTTTATTTAAAAAAATTAAATAAGCTGGTCTAAATTTTGATATGGTGCATTATTTTTTAGTTAGTTTACTTTATTAAAAAAGATTTCATTATGCTGATTTTCCCAAATGTTCTTATTACTTTAGAGTTGATTCTCCCTTTTTTCTCTATTCCTCTGAATTAATTCAAAAATAGTTATTGTTGCTGAAAATTAATTGTGTTATGAAGCCTACTGATTCCAAAACTAAAATAAATAAAAAATCCTATTACGCCAGAGAATAAAAAGATCTAAAAAAATTAGAAAATTACACTAATTGAGTAGTGTTTAATTATTAGCCCGATGTAACATGTGCATTAAAAACAAAAGATTGTTGAATGCCTAGTGTCAACTAGGCATTCAACAATTTTTATTGAGGTCTAGGTAACTAAAAGGGCTTTACATTTTCTAATCTAGATGCAATCAGTTTCTTTACATAAAAACCAACTGAGTCTCTCGTTTTGGTTTGATCCAATCGGCCTTTGTCTGGTTTTCATATTTAAGATGTCTTGATGGAGTTATTTCCCTTGTTTGCTTTTTGCTGCACCAAGGTTTTGAGGGAAAAAGTCTATATACGAGTGCAGGAAATGTATCTCGAGTGATATTCTACAACCCATTCTTCCAAAGTTCCAAACATTTGTTCAACCATATCAACATACTAGTCAGATTAATGATTCCTAAAAAATTTTTTAATGACAGAAACAAAAGTATTTCATGCCTAAAAGTCTAGTACTTTAAGAGTTAAAGTTCACTGTTGAATACTTTTAGTATCCATCCAAACTGCTTTATAGATCTTTAGTGACATAAGAAATAAATGCACTTAGTTTAATCTGTCTACATTCCCTGAGGAAAATGTGCGCGGCTGCTTTACATAAGCTCAAATCATCCTTTTCATTGTTACTAACTGAAAAAACTATATTACGCTTTTTTAATAATCTGAAAAGAAATTCACAACATTATATACATGTCAACCAGCAATTTTATGTGAAATTATAGCATGCATATTTACAAGCAATCTTATAAAAAAATCTGTATGTAGTAGAATAGTTCTTTTTCAGATTTTTTACGCTCAACAAGCTTTTGTATATATTAGGAAAAAAAACTACAAAGGATAAATTTTTGTTGTTGTTGTTGACCATTGTTATTTAATAAATTAATTTAATAGTACTATTGCCTTCACTTTTTTTTTTTAACATATACAAATATATATTTTTTTGTTTGTTTTTTGTTTGTTTGAATATTGTTTCACTTTTATGTTATTTTTACTACACTCCTACTTCAAGTTATTTTTATTATACTTGCATTGTCTCTTCACGAAACAGCGTTGTAATATTTTTTACTAGATTGTAAACAGTATTTTTTGATGTAAAATATATTATTTGATTGATCATTTTTTAATTTACTATTTATCCCTAAATTTGAATACCTTATTCTAAAATATATTATTTGTTGGTTGAATAAATATTAGTATATAATAAATGTAATTTTTAGTAATTCTTTTTATTAGGTTTTCAAGTATTATTTAATGAAGTTAGAAATAACTTGCCTCAAAATGGTTCAAACTATTTGCAAAAATATGGTGCTCTTGGTTTCATTTCTGCATTTGATGATACTCAAATCAATTCTGGTTCCTATTGTCAAAGAGTACAAGGATGGTTTCAGGCTGAAACTTATGGAAACTATATATTTTTTATTTCTTGTAGCAGTAATTGTCAACTTTATCTAAGTAGCAACATTGACAGTGAAAACAAGATACAAATTGCTTACCAAGTAAATTCGGCTGGATATAAAGATTGGAATAAGTATTCATTTTATTTTGTGTATTATATAATATGAAAGCTACAGTTTAGTAAAATAAATAAAACCAGTTTATTTTTTTAAAAATATTGCTTAAAAAATGATGCAATGTTTAAATTCCTCACTAATGAAAAGTTTAGTTTTTTGTTACTTAGTAACACTAAATAATAGTAATACTATTATATAATAGTAATACTATTATAGTACTATTATAGTAATATTATAATAGTAATACTATTAGTACATGTTGTGCTGTAGCTGATTTTTGTTTCAATGCTAGT
This sequence comes from Hydra vulgaris, assembly GCF_038396675.1. Classification (NCBI taxonomy): domain Eukaryota; kingdom Metazoa; phylum Cnidaria; class Hydrozoa; order Anthoathecata; family Hydridae; genus Hydra; species Hydra vulgaris. The sequence goes on along the minus strand of NC_088934.1, from coordinate 11,623,164 downwards.
TTTTAAGGCATTTGTTTTTATCGAGTCAATAATCATTTTTTATTTTTTTGTTATTCACTTCCCAAAGACAGAGAGGGCCACTACAGGCGAGCAGGCTACATTATTGTGGTTACCATCCTCTCTCAACTCTTTAACTCCGAAACACGAATCTTGAAAAGCAAGGTTGCTGTGCCAAGAAACAAGTTAAGTGCGGCATTACCAGGGACGTGGTGAGGATCAAACTCGAAATATCTCACTTATGAAGCGAGCGCTTTACCACTACCCCATCACCGCATAAATATTAATTGAGATCATAATTTCTGATTGCTAAAAATTTAGTTTCCTTAATAATTAGCATAGTCTGGTTTTTAATGGTTTAACTATTACAAAACTAATTTTAAAAACCTTTCATTAATTATATACATATTGAACCATTATTGTAAAGTTACATCTGTTTTAATTTTCTAAAAATTATATCAAGGTTGTTGCTCAAATGAGCTACTGTCTATATCTCCATCAACTGAAACTCATTCTCATTTGACAAGTCATTCAGCAAAATTACATTTCTTTACTGTATCTGTCCCTTCATGCTCTAAAAACTTTTATTTATCTAGTTTCTTTTGTTGCACATCAATGGTTTGGAACTCTCTCTCATTTTCAAGTTTTCTCATACAAACTAAAACTTTTAATGTCCTCTGTCAACTGTTTCCTTGCTCTTTAACAATATTCTTTGATTTTATTAACCAAATGGTTATAATGCTTTAGTGAATTTAGGTAAGATAATAGCTGCATGTATACAATTGGAAAAAAACCTATAAACTTGTTAAGTAATAAGTTTATAGGTTTTGCTAATTGTTTAGTATTGTATTAGTAATACTACTAATTTTAAACTTTTAACATGTAAAGCTTTGTCAATAGATATTAAAGTTTTTGCTTATTGTTTTAATTATAAAATGAATTTGCTGATTTAAGTATGTTAATCCTTATTTTTTGATTTATCATCAATTAATAACCCAAACCAAGTATAACATACTCAATAAAAACTACTACATAAAACAATGTAAAAGTACTCCATACCAAAACAAAAAAAGATACATAGAGATTTATCAGGAGTTAGTAAATGGTGATCAAAGATAAAGATAAGCAAAGTTAGCAAATGGTATCAAATGTAATAATAATAACACCTCTTTATTCATAAGATCTATCATCTAGTTTAAATTAATCACAAATCAAAAGTTGTCAAGGAAAAAACAATAAGTGTAAAGTAAAATAAGTAATGACATCTTCCAGTCAATAAAATTATTAATCTTTGAATTAATAGCATTGGGATGCTGTTTGGTTTTGCTATGATTTCTGAAGTTTCTGAAATTAGTAGCTTATTTTCATCTGCAGAAACAGGTTTATCAAGTTGCGATTTAAAATCTTTCAAAAATGTATCAAAAAAATATTTAAAAGAGTCAATTTAATCTCTGAGTAATAATCAGAAAGTCATTATCTCTGAATCTGATTAATACAGTAGAACTTATATTTTTTAAAATTTCGATAAATTCCTAAAATATGATTTGCTATGTTTGGCTTCTATTAATTTGACTAGTACTATATTGTATTAGCTAAGTTGTTTGATTTTGAGATTTTTCATTTGAGTGCAAGAGTTTATGTTTTCCATTAAATCATTCTAATTGATCGTTACCATGTGCATAGTATAAGTTAAATGAAACATTTGTGTAATTTGTTTTTTTTGCATATGGTGTTGCTACTAGTAGAAATCTCTAATAGGTTTGTTCAAATTAAATGACTTGGATGTTGTAAAATTTCTTGTAAATTGAATCTCTGTAAATATGCATAAAATATATATATTTTCACGACCCTTACGACAAACTCAATGCAACAATGCAACAAGTCTCTAATTGACACAATATAAGTTGTCTAATGCTATTGTTTCATTAAGAGAATAAAACATTTTTATGCAAATTTAACTTTTTAATAAAGAGTGAAAGCTGTAAGCTGTAAAAGTGTAACTATCCACAATATCTTTTTGAATTGAAATCACCATTCTGTAATGCCAACCTAACTACTAACCTAAAACTTTTTGAAGTCACCAATTTCTGCCAACTTTGTTTTTATGTTATTATGGCAAAACCTTTGTATTTAAAGTTTTATTTCAACCTGATGCCAACCAAAAATAGTTTAAGCTCATATTTTTTCTAATTCCAACTGTTGAAATATTCTTATTCCACAGGAAGATTTGGCAAGACAATATGCTTGCAACAAAGCTGCGCATTTCTATGAGGAATAATAAGCATTGAAAGAGAACTTCTAAAAACATTCTTTAAGTGAAGTAGCTAACCAGGATTAGTTCAAAAAAAGGGCAATTAAGCTTTGTAACTTTTCTGCAGTTGCTATTAAAACAATTCAAAATGATCACTGTTGTTTTGCAGCTTCTTCAGCAAATTTCTGTAACCTTTTCACTACATCTTCAAACATTTCAATATCCAAGTAGTAATCAAAAATTTTTAGTTTCGATTTTAGTCCTCGTTAAAATTTTCCTTTGAACTGAAACTGAATTAAGGTTTGAATACTATTTATATATTCAGTATGAACCAAGTTATCTATTACATATAAACCAAATTTTGGTTAAAAGTCATGACAAAAACTGAAAGTTTAAATCTCATTTGTCAATTTTTATTTAATTTAGCATAATTTTCTTAATTTTATTTATCTGATTTGTGTGAAAAAAACAGATTTAATTTTCCAACCATATTTCAATTCATTTGTAATTTTGAAATGAATAAGGATGATAGTTTGTGGATCAAAATTTTTTTTGTTAACTTTTCAAGACTTATTCTTTCTAAAATCATTTTTTGTAAGATGGAAAACAACTGTCAAAAAGTTTAATATAGAGGCTTTTTACAATCTCTTATAGTACATGTACCAAGTACATAAAATGTAATATTTACAACAGAAGAGCATTTTACAAATCTGATAATCCTTAGGACTAGGTTGTTAAGGACCTTATGTTTTAACTTAGAATATACCATCCTCTTATTACCAAAACTAGCCCTGTGTCTGTAATACTAAGTCTCTTCTCTCTAGAAAGAAGAGATTACATTAAAAAAAAAAAGAAAAAAGAATGATATATATTTTCAACATCAGATTTGAAGAAAAGTGCAGATATGCTTCAATCTACTATTTCCAACTGATTTGAAACCAGCACAAAAATTTAACCAAACTCTCTGCAAAGATTTATTAGAAAATTCAAAAAATGTGTGAAGACTATGACATTATTTCAAAAATTGGTGTTAGTTTGAGTGACATTGCTGCTAATGTTAAAGCAGTTTTTATTGATCCAGCTTGTGTCTATGAATTAGCTGGGTGTCTCAATCATTTTTTTAACTGGTTTTCAAAAATTAACTTCTATGAATTTTTTTTTCTCTAAAGTAAAGAAGGGTACTACAGTCGAAGAGGCTACTTTAATTGTGGTTACAACCCTCTTTTAACTCTTCAACTCGGAAACAAGAACTTAGACAAACAAGGCTGCTGCAACTAAGCATTACTCCATTGCAACCTTAACTGACCTAAGACTCAGAGTTTTTTTTTCCTTGATGCCTGTAACGCATCAAAAAGGAAATCCTGAAAATCCTGAAACAACTGGTTTCCTCACAGTGATCTCTATATAAATCCAAACAAATTTCCAAGAAATCAAATAATATAGGCTTTTCTAACATGATGAAAAAAACTTTCTGAGTCCTCCAACAATATCATCTGATGAGGAATGGTTGTTTTCAACTGCTACATATACTAACCAATGAAAGAAACAGACTATTACTTGAACAGAAAATCTTGAAAAAATCTCGTTTTTTAAATAAAATTTACTAGTTGTTATCTATTGCTTTTAATTTGCATCATCATTTAATTTATTAAAACTCAAAATTGAGAAACATGTGTATTCAGTTTTACAAATGTATTTTATGGCAATCAAAAAGTGACTGTTTGAATTTTGCAAACTGACAGTGATTCTACTTAGAGTGGAACCACCACATAAAATTGTTTTTGACAAACCAGGTGCTTTTCACAAAGTCTGTTGGATTGTTATTTATCTTTACAATGCAAAGATCTTTCTGCTGTTTTAATATTCTTCTGGTAATTCTGCTAAACTTGAGTGTTTCATAAATTTTGCTTTTTTGATTTACTTTTGTGAAATACTTTGTGGAAGGATTTGAATCTAAATAAAGATTTTGTAATCTTTATGAAACAAATTAGTAAACAAATGTAAGAAAACATTGACTTCAATAGGATGACCTACATGGTATTTCACAGGCAAAATAATCACTCTAGCTTTATTCTCTTTTAAATATCAGAAATAAAAATAGATATTGCTCATGAAATCTATTTAACATTCAATTTATTTAATTTGACATAGGAAATCTGAAATTACATACAATTATATTTAAAAAATAATTTTATTAAGTAAATGCCTATTTTTTTATAAAAATTGTTCAGAAAATTAATGTTCTTCAGAAAATTAAGTTACCTCAGATTAAATAAATGGTTATTGATGATAAAGTTAAATTAATTTTATCAGCCAATGCTAAGTTTATGCATACACTAGAATCTACAACAAGCAGCTTCTCTAATAATTCATATGCAAACCTAAATAAAAGGATATTCCCTGACAGCAGGGTAGCAGAAGCTAGTATGAGCACATCAAAAAATTATTAACCAGGGATATTATTAACCACCATACTTTAAGATAATTTAAAAAAATGAAGTTAGAATGTCTAAGCAACATAACTAAAATGTGCCATATGGATCTATTTATTTGGTATTGGAATGTCAGCAACTAAATTAAAAAGTGTTTACATAAGCCTATTATTCTGTGGCTTTTGACCTTCTCATTCATTTTTAGTAGAATTTAGTGAGATTTGATTCACATAAAATGTTTTAAGTTTTTATGGATAGACCTCTACTAAATATATAAAATGATTGAGTTTTAGGCAAATGTGACATTGTTAAAATAACATAGATTGCAAAGCTTTTTAAAGAAGCTGCTAAAGTAAAATTTTAAAATTTACAATATTTGCTTTATTGCTATTTATTAGAACCATATATGGTGACTTACCAATTTAACAAAACAATGATTCTAATCATGTTCAGTGACTTATAAAGAAAATACTGAGCTTAATGATATTGAAAAGATCTGCAAAGATTGCACTAATTTAAAATGATGAGTTTTTGAAAAGTTCATGAACCAAACTCCCTTCGGTTCTATCAAACAATGCAATTTTCAGGTTCTTTACTCTAATGCATAATAATTTTCAGAAGATGTTAAGAAAAAGTTCAAATTCAGACAATCTTATATTTTGAAGTATGTTTTGCTGTAAATCAATTCACAGATTTTGTTAGGAAATCAAAGGTTTCCTAAGTTATCTTTGATAAATTTAATCAAGCAAGAGAAAGTTTAGACATTTGTTTTTTAAGTAATAAAAACAAAGAGCTAACATCAATTGTCAAAAAATATTGTTTGACACTGACCTATAGACATGGCTGTTAAAATTAAGGTTAAAATTAACCGGTTAAAATTAGTAAACCAGTTAAAATTAAGGCATATTGAAAATGATTAATGTAGTAATCAGCTTTTATTTACCTCATTTCTAATTTTTTAAAATTTGGCATGTAATAATAAGTATTTTTATCCTGTGCTTGTATTACCTAGATTAACATTTGTTTTAAACAAAAAAATGTTTAAAGGATAATTGTGAGAGTTTTATGAAAAAACTTTGCTGTTTTTGTTGTAGTAAATTTGGTGTTTTTCCACGATAAATTTTGACATTTATAGTTTATGTGAATATGAAACCATATTTTTAAGTTGATAGATTATTTCTTTATTTTTTGATTAGGTATCCTCAACAAAAGTCTATTGCAAAGTATATACAAGCTAATTGGAGATACTACATTGAAGGAAAAATGTGTAACCTATCACCTGCCTACATTTCAGTTGCTGTGCAGAAACAAGGAAATAATACATTATCATCTTTGTCAAGTGATTGGTTCAGTCCACTGAGAATTGGTAAAAATTTTTTTATTAATGTATTTACCAAATTAATTTAGTTAAACAAATTTTTCTTTTTTTTTCCTCATATACATATAAAAAGCATCACCAGCAACATTAACCAAGGTATTACAACCTTATTTATACAAAAACTTATTTAAGTATATTTGAAATTTATGCTAACACAAAGGATTATAGGATTACTATTAAGATAAGAAGTATCAATTCAACCTCAACAGAAGAAAAAGTATTTTTAAAAACAGAATTGTTTTTAGCTTCAATTTATTTAAGAAATTCTTTATTCAAATCAGATTTTATCTTCTGTTTTTAATGATTTATATACAGTTAAGGTGATTAAAATGAAAGAGTAATTTTGTTCCATAAAGCTTTTATAATAAGTTTAGTAATAGTAATAGTAATATTGATGCTGTGTTGAGTTAAATCACGAAACACATATATGGTTATATATGTGTTGCTATGACAGCCTACTACCTACTAATACTCTTTATTTTATAATAATTTACAATTTGTTAAAAATCAAAATTATATATTAAAAAGTAATTTTTAAATATATAATTTTGAGAGTTATATAAATTTCACAAAATTTATTATAAAAATCAATCAAGTCTTTAATAGAGTTCAAAGACTGCGCAATCACCATGTGAATCGCTTCATCATCATGTGAATCGCTTTTAGTAACCCTATTGCTAATGCATTTCATTCATTTGCAATAGGGTTACTAAAAAATGCTTGTCAAGATAAAGAATGCTTGACATTTTTTTTTCAATTCTTAGATTATGACCTCTTATTGCTGATGCTAGTCTGTTTGCTCATAATGATGGTGCAAATTATTGTGGTTTAAGCCATGTAATGTGATCTATATTGTTCAATAATTTGTACTCTTGTATTAGATTGTCGTACAATTGCCTAGTCTCCAACATAGTCAATTTCATTTTGGATAGTTGCTCCTCATAACACAGATGTTTGAGACTTTGTGCCAGTTTGGTTGTGCGATGTTGGACTTTTTCTAGTGTTTCAATGTCACACTTCAACGTAGAATTCCATAGAGGGATTGCAAACTCAAGGTGAGGTCTAACTAGTACTGTGTACAAAGTATGAGTCATTTCTGTATTTAAATGAGTAAAGGTACGCTTGATGGCTCTGAGTACATTCTGTGCACATATATATATATATATATATGTATATATATATATATATATATATATATATATATATATATATATATATATATATATATATATATATATATTTATATATATATATATATATATATATATAAATATATGTATATATATATTGTATACATACACACATATATGATCTTATCAGACATCAAATGGCATCATATATTTGCAATTCTGTTAAAAAGAAAATTTTCCCTTGAAGAATGTTTTGCAAATTCTTTATGGTATTTCAAGCAATGCCCTCTTTAACAATTTTTAACAGGTGTAAAACATTTTCCTATGTTTGTCTTGTCAATACCGTGCATAAGTTTGTATAATATTATTCTCCCCATTTTTTTCTCTCAGTTAGTATTGTTAAGCCTAAAGCATTAAGTCGATATTTGTATTTGAGACCGCTAATTGATGAAACAATTTTAGTTGCTCTGTGTTGTATTTTTTCAATCGCATTACAATCTTCTTTCATATAAGGAGTCCAAACTAGAATTGCAAATTCAAGAAATGAGTGAATGAATGATTTCATAAGATGACAATCGAAACTTGTAAACGATTTCTTTATTAGTCCTAGCATTTAATTTGCTTTCCAATTGCCATAGTTATTTGATCTTTCCATTTAAGGTTTGTAGAAAATAAAACTCCAAGATCTTGTTCAAACTTAGAATCATGAAGTTGTATACCATTAATGAAAAGTGGATAATTTTTATTAGTTGAGTCATAATGCATCACAACACACTTGTTTATGTTGAATTTCAGCAACGAGTCTTGAGTCCATTCAAATGCTTTATTCAAGTAATTCTGAATTTCTTTGACACACAAATCTAAATTTACTATTGATAAAATTTTAGTATTATCAGCATATAATTTTAAAACATTTTTGATTGTGTCTGGAAAATCACTGATATTGGCGCCAAAAAGGAATGGTCCAATTACTGAACCCTGTGACACACCACTAAAAACATCAACCAGTTAGAAACAATATCACCCTTAACTACTCTCTGTCTCCTATTTGTGAGAAAAGATGCAATTCATTTCAGTACTAATCCATCAATACCATAAGCTCTTAATTTTAGTAATAATCTGTTATGAGGAACTGTGTCAAATGCCTTTGCAAAGTCTTATGATGAACTGTGTCAAATGCCTTTGCAAAGTCTTATGATGAACTGTGTCAAATGCCTTTTCAAAGTAAAACAACATCAACTAGAGTATGATTTTCGGTGTTTAATGTTATAAAATCAGTTGTTTCCAATAGATTTGTGCATGATTTATTCTTTATGAATTCGTGTTGATGCTCTGTTGGCAAATTTTTTTTGTAAAAGTAAGTTTAAATTTAGTTAAGAATAATACCTTCTAGTATTTTGCACACAACTGAAGTGAGGGAAACTGTTCTATAATTAGCTGCAACTGCTTTGTCACCTTTTTTAAAAAGAGGAGTTATATTTGCAAATCTAAATTGAATTGGAAGTTGGTTTGAAGCTAATAATTCTCTGAAGATTAACATTAAAGGAAGTGCAAACGCCTCTGAAGCATACTTTAGCATGGCAGGATGGAGTTTATCAGGTTTAAAGGCTTTATTTTCATTAAAACTCTGAAGCCTCTTCGAAACATCATTATAATTGATTGACTCAAAGTTAGGAAGAGCACCATCAGGTTCAATAACAAATACATAATGAAAACATTTGTTTAAAATATTAGTGATTTTAACTTGATCTTGTGAAATATATCTATCATCTTTTCATAAAGCTTTTATTGAATCTTTTACCACTAACTGATTGTTAATATATTTAGCAATTTTGAGTTTTGCTTTGCTTTTTTAACTAAGTCTTGTTCATAATTCATTCGATAATGCTTTACTTCAGATTTTACAATCCGACAGTATTTTATAATCTTTACTCAAATTAGCATCTTTCCATGTTTATTAGTTTCTATATCTCAAATTTTTCTTTTTCCTAATCAGGTATTCAAGTTAATTATTTATCCATGGAGTTTCCATACTTCTAATTTAATAATGGGAATAAATTGCTTGCAATTTCATTTTATATATTTAGTAGAGGTCTATCCATAAAAACTTAAAACATTTTATGTGAATCAAATCTCACTAAATTCTACTAAAAATGAATGAGAAGGTCAATAATTTAGAGAAAGAAAAATTAAAAGTGTATGTATGTGAGTTAGTAAAAAAAACACTAATCTAACTAACTTAGTTAGCAGGATCATCGGGAATATATATATATATATATATATATATATATATATATATATATATATATATATATATATATATATATATATATATATATATGTATATATATATATATGTATATATATATATATATATATATATATATATATATATATATATATATATATATATATATATATATATATATATGTATATGTTTATGTATATACACTCAGCAAAATTTCCATAGTTCCATTTACAATTTGTACATGAGTTCTTTTACTATTTTTTGAAAATATTTTTTAATTAATAAGTATGCAAATAATATTTTAATAGAAAATAATGCAAAGTCTCTGTAGTTCTATCAAAAGTAAGCCTTTATAGTTTTTGTTTTGAATAACAATTTTTTAAATACTTTAGTTTTTAATGTATACCACTTTGTACACTATTTAATTTGAAGATTCGGTTTTTCATGCTTTTTATAAGATTTTCCAAATAAACCTTTGAAGCATATAAACCTTTTAAATACTGCTTCATGCTTGTTGGATAGAAGTTTTAAGTTCTTCTATCCTATTATACTGTTGAGAATTTGCATATATAGTTTGTGCCAATATTCCCCATAAATTTTTAATAGGATTCAAGTTAAGTGAACGGGATAGCCAATCCAAAACATGTATATATTTTTTTGGAACCACTGTTTTTTGACTGCCGTGTGAATCGCTGCAATATCTTGTCGGAAAGCCCAATTCTCAGTAGGTAAACTTTAACTAAACTTTATTAAAACATCCTCTTAAAGATCTTTGTACATTTTTGCATTCATTTTTGTTGTAATAAAACATATTGGAATTTTGCCATGGAAACAAAATGCAGCCCAGACCATAACTGTCCCTCCTCCTAAGTTACAACTTATAGCAATACTATCTTTTTTTTATATCATGCAAATAATACTTAAAACCATCAGGTCCATCTAAGTTAAACTTTTTTTCATCAGAAAAAATAACATTTTTCCATTCTGCATCCCATGTAATGTGGTCCTTGGCAAACTCAAATCTTGGATTTTTTAGTCAATGGTGGTTTTGTGATCATTTTTTTCCACTGGAACCATTCTGATTTTAACAAAGTTTGTTGGACACGTTTTGTGGTCACAGATAATTTCAGTTCAGTCCTTATTTGTCTTGTTGTTCATACTGTGGATGATGCCAAACACATAATGGAAGAATGTTGCCATCTTTTTATTTTTTTATTTCCACCCTTATGGTGATTTTTGTTGTAATTTTCAGCTAAGTTTATAAAATTATTCATTGCATGATGAGATCTTTTGATTTTCTTTGCAATTTGTCAATTGGACAAACCTATACTTTTATAGGCAACAATTTTTGGTTTTTCTTCCTTATTTAACACCCTTCTGCGTGGTATTGTAATAGTTATATAACAAATGTTAATTAAAAATACACAAAACTTTTATATAGAACAAACCATTCAACATCTTACTTAAACTTCAATCAACTCTTATAAAGTGTTCAAAGCAAACTAATGGAACTTTGGAAATTTTGTTTGTATATATACCGGATTTTAAAAACATTCTAGAAAATTTAGTTAATTGTTAATTGTTACAGAAACACATAAAATTGTCATAAACGCATCTGCTTGCAATAGGTCTAGTAAATTTAATTTTTGTGGTTAACTTTATAGATAACTTCCGCGTAAAATCTGCATTAACTACATGGTATATAATATAAGATAAATATGATATATAATATAAGATAAATATATAATTAAATGTATAATTTAAATAAATGTATAATATAAATAAATGTGTATATATATACATATGTATATATATGTGTGTGTATAAATATATATATATATATATATATATGTATATATATATATATATATATATATATATATATATATATATATATATATATATATATATATATATATATATATATATATATATATATATATATATATAAACCAGGATGAAAATTTTTTGCTAATCTCTTATACTTTAAAGTCGGCATTGCTGATCTAAAAGTGTTTGAGGTCAGCAAAAAATTCTCATCCTGGTTTATATGTTTAAAGGTAAAACCCTAGTGTAAACTTTTTATTTTTATTTTTGACCCTATTTATGAGGGCTGTATACCATATATATATATATATATATATATATATATATATATATATATATATATATATATATATATATATATATATATATATATATATATATATATATATATATATATATATATATATATATATATATATACATATATATATATATATATATATATATGTATATATATATATATATATATATATATATATATATATACAAAATCAAACACGCATAAATATAAATACATGAATAAATAATTTTAGGTTTATGTCCTACTGGTTGCAATTCAATGGCAAATGAAAAATGCGTTTTAGAAAATGGAACATATGCTATTTGCACCTGTGAAAATGACTATGTATATTACTATGGAAATAACGTTACCTGCATAAGTATGTTCTTTAGAACTACATTTCTATTACTAATATAAAGATTTCAATTATATGAAATCTTTTTAATTGTTGCAAAATTTTATTAGCTAATTGACTAGTTGAATAAATTATTAGGCTATTTTTACTTAAATGTAACAAGATGCAATAATATAATGATTATTGCATTATTTGCTCCATGATTATTAAGGCAATCAAGCAAGGTAATTTTGATTCAACATGTATGTCAGTTGTTTGAAACAATTTTATTTGTTATAGTAAATAATTGCTAAACAGTTATGAAAATCAAACCATTGTTTATGACAAGATCAGAAATTTCTAAAAAAATTTTTACGTGGGAAAAGAAGGAAAAAAAAAAAGAATATACATGGTAACAGTAGTTATGGTATCATTTACTTTAACATTGCATCCTAGAACAAGTACATTGATCACAAACAACATTATAAATTTGTTAAGTTGTAATTGAGATTTTAAATAGTAAGTTATTGCATGCAATAAGTTGGCTCTCAAAAATGGTATTAGCATCTAGAGATCAAACACCTGCATATTTAATGCCTGGTATTGCAACAGCAGGTGTTGTTTTTTATATAGTTATCACAAAATAACTCCTAATTTTTTTGGGGATAATTTTAATTACAGAGATTATTCTCTGTAATTTAGGTTTTATTTATTTTATGTTACAATATGTCATTATCTTTTTTGTTTGTCACACTTCTGTATCTCTTTGTATCTTTACATGATTACTTTTGTCACACTTTGTATCTTTACATGATTACGTTTGTCACACTTCTGTATCTCTGTATCTTTACATGATTACTTTTTATACTATTTACTGGTGAGCAACGACTTCTTCCAATGTACTCCACCATAACAATATGGGCATTAGGTTTTTCTGCTGGATGTGGTTATAGGGCCTTCGCTTCAAAAAACCCATGCAGAATTTCTCTAAAAAGGCCTAACTATGCGGCATTTTACCATAAATGGTTGATTTAAAGACCTATAAATATATAAATGCTACATTTTATAACAACTCTTAGTTACATGCCATTATTAAACAGCATGTAACTTTATATAATGTACATTAGTTAGCGTTGCATTGAGTTATATGAAGAACAGCATTGACATTATTGCCTAACAATGTGACAATCACAATTTTCAAGTGAAGTTTACTTTACTTTAAAAGCATTACTTTAAAATTGAAAAAAAAACTATACTAGAAATATTAAATGGTATTTGCATGTAAAAGCTCAAGTTTTTTTTATTTTATTGATAAAAATAATTTTCAAGCTTTAAAATATTTTTAAATAACTTTTTACATTGTGGCAGATTAGAGATTTCATTAAAAATACAAATCTTTTATTAGTCTTTTTTTCAGGGAAGCTATAACTTTAACCATTCAAATGGTATAATTTTATTTTGAAATTATTTAAAAATAAAGATAAAAATATTTTTCTTCTTTCAAAAATAGATTTAATTATAAGACTTTTTAGAAAAATAAAGTCTTTTATAAATGCCATTTTGTAAATACTTTGACTGCATAAAAAAATTTTGATGTCAAAATTACAACTTAAGTTTCAATTCAACACTTAAGTAGCAATTAAATGATCCGTAGTCACCCACACAAGCAACAACTAAATTTAAAACTAAATAGTTTTAAGAATGGAATGTTTTAATTAATAAAAACTTTTTATATCTTACAAGCAATAATTTTTTAATATTTAAAAAGTCAGCCAATGATAATTTTTTACCTTTTAAAGAAACAATTCATCTTTTCATCACCTTTCTTTTTGAAAGAAACAATTCAAATTTCTTTTTAACTGCCGCAATTAATTCTACTCTTGATACAATTTTTTAAATTAAGGAACGTTTACAGCGATTTAAGTGGTGTAATAAAAAATGCTTATTGCAAATTTCTGCTTTGTTTTGAGGGCAATGTTAGGTAATGATTACTTTTTATTATGTAAAATACTAATATAATAGCGCTCAAAGTTGAACACTATTATATTAGTGATCAAAGACCAGACAGTAAAGAATTTAAATAAGAACTTATTTGTTAAACATTTTCAGAATAGTTTTACTTTAAGATAAATGATGTAAGAACCATGCAGGATCCCTGCATAGCCTCTGGGGCCAGCAAGCAACTGTGTTTATAGCTTTTATAACCTAATGAAAATGCCAGGCCCTCAATTACATCTTTATTCAGAAGCTTCGCAATTCACATTAGATCAAATTTTAACACAGTTTTTACCAATATAATTAGACCTATATTTGTGTGTTGAATATGGCAAGCTACTTATCTGTATTTTCATTTTCTTTGTTTATTATATAGAAAGACATACATAATACAAAAGATATTAGAAAGATAATACAATAATATTGTATTATCTTTCTAATATCTTTTGTATTATGTATGTCTTTCTATTTTAATGTTTATAATATACTCCGTATATCTATGTTATATTTGTAATACTTGTTGGGTTCATTGTTTTTATGAATAGCTGTCTTGATATCCGCGTTTTTTGATATCCACATTTTTTCTAAAAATTATTTGTGTTCCACTAATTTGGTAGAGATTTGGGTGTTTAGAGATAAAGTTGCACATATATTAGTCCAATACCTAATTATAGTTGGATCTTACAACTCTAAAGTTTTAAATGTTTTTCTACCCTCTCCTTCTGGCTTATATCTTTATATTTGTATTGTGTATTTTTTTTATTTTCTCTATATGTGCTCTCTATGTGTATACTGTATATGTGTGTGTCTTTTCTAAAAATATATGCGTGTAAAATAAATAAAAATATATGTTTCTAAAAATATATGTGATTAAAAATTATAACTTGCGGTTGCAATACTCTCTGAGAATCAAAATAAGATTAAAAAATAATATTTTTATAGCTAGTTATCTCACCAAGAAGCAAGAGAAACTTAAGAAGAAACTTAAGAGAAACTTAGAGCTTTATAAGACATGTAACAGAAAAAATCTGATGTGTGTTCTGATGTGGTATTTACAAAAAGCATGCATTACTTTAATTAGCTAGTTGTTTTAAAATGTCATTTTATTAAAACGATTAGCTTTAATTGACAAAATAGTTTCGAAAGAGTTACAGATTGCTTTGAAAACAGTGTAAAGTGTTGTGAAACAATTTAAAGGTACTGGTACAATCAAAAGGAAATCAGGAAGTGGAAGAAAAAAAGTTTTTGTTTGATGAAATTGAAGATGTTTAAAGAGTAAAAGATGCCTTCGACCGAGAAATTTCTATTCGAACTTTAGCAAATAATTTAGGACAAGTGCTTCCACTATACAAAGAGTGAAGTAAAATTGTGGCTATAAATCTTATAAAGAGAAAAAAGTTCCTTGTCGTAAAAAAAGCATGAAATTGTTGCAATTCATTGCTCAAATCTGCACTATAAAAAAATATGTGCTAAAGAATCTTGTTTGATTATTAATGATGAAACTTATTGTGCTGCATTTTTCCGATCTTTTTGAGGACACCAATATTATTTAGCTTTTAATTGCAAGAAACTAAATTCTAAATATAAGTGCATTGAAATGCAAAAATTCACTAATTAATTCTTAGTTTAGCCAGCAATATGTGAGTATGATAAAAGAAGGGCCCTGTTTTGTAACTATGGGAGCAGTTAACACAAAAATATTTTTTTAAGATCTCATGCGAGTGTCCATTATAACATTATGTTTCTACTCTGGTACAACTATAAACCGGCTTAAAAAACATAAAGTTGATTTCGTTGAAAAACACTGCAATCCACCAAATTGTCTACGTCTGAGCTACGTCCTTTTGAAAGATATTGGGCTATTGTCTAAGAAAAGCTAAGGTTTAATGTAAAAGAAGCTGAAAACATCCAAGACTCAAAAATAAAAGGATTAGAGCTACCAAGAAAGTTGAAGACTGTGCAAAAGCTGCTGTTGAGTGTTTGCGCTCTCACAAACACAACTTCACAAACATACTTAAGTGAAGTTTGGGAATATTAATAACAAATGTTTTTTTATTTATTTGCAAGAAAATGATGACATACTAAAACATAAAACTGCATATAAAAACATTGTCGAACATAATTACAAAAAATATCAATAAAAAACCAGCAATAAATAAAAAAAATAATGCAACAAAAATAACATTTAAACTGTTATTTGAAATGTCCCCCATAAACTTTTTTTGCAAGAAACATATTTTTTGCATTGGTTTAACAAGATAGTTGCAAACTTTGCTTAGAATTCTCCTCCAAATGGTATCTAATTCTTGCTTCAGGCTAATTCTTGTATCTTGAATAATGCTTTTTTAGATTCGATTAGATTCAAATCTGTTGATCAAGCAGGCTAGGGCTCCTTTTTTTTCAAAAATTCTTCTTTGTTTTCTTAAAAAAATGGATTTTTTACTGTACAAGCTGTGTGGTTAGATGTCAAATCTTGTTAAAAGTTGACAAATGTCAAAATGGAGATCTGTTTGGTGTTTATCAGAATAAGGTTGAACTCCAAGAAGATTTTTAAATTAAAACTAAACATCAAACTTTTAATTATTTAATTTTGTAAACTGTAAAAAAGTTGATAATGATTTTTATATTATTTCACAATTTCACAACAAACAATTAATTAAATTACTTGAAATAAAGAAGTGGGTAGGATTTCAAGAATAACCTTACTACTGCAGTTAGAAAGAAAAAATAATCAAAACCTTTATATAAAGAAACTAGTAACAGAGTAAAGACTAATTGCAGGATAGTTGGAGAGGTCAAAATGTTTTCTAGAGTTTTGAAAAATTACTACTTATTTAGGACTTTTTAAAAGTTTAGCAAAAATTGAAGAGAATTCTGTAGAACACTTTTTTAAGACTATGATGGAAATCTATTCTAGAGCACAAAATGTAGAAGTGTTTAATTGAGAATTAAATTTAGCATTGGAAGCCAGAGTGATTTCGATGTTTAACAATAGGTTAATCTGTTTAACTATCAGGAAGAGTATGACCATTATATTCAAGAGTCAAATTAGAGTAAGATTTCTTTGCAAATAACTCTGCTTTGTTCTGGGATGAAGTAAAAAGATCAGACCCTTGAATTAGAGATTAAATGTTAGACTTACTTTAGTTAATGACATTGTTGAAGACTAGCCAAAACTCTCTAGAACCTAACATCTGAAATAAGATACAAGATTTAGTAAACTGAGAATAACAGAGCTTAACAT
The DNA here is from genome assembly GCF_038396675.1 of Hydra vulgaris. Lineage (NCBI taxonomy): Eukaryota > Metazoa > Cnidaria > Hydrozoa > Anthoathecata > Hydridae > Hydra > Hydra vulgaris. The sequence continues at coordinate 11,606,047 of NC_088934.1, read as the reverse complement.
CAGACAGGACTTTTTTACTTTGGTTTTTTGCAATAATAAAAGGACATTTGTTCTTAAAAGAGATGTTCTTGTAAAAAAGATTAAAAAAATGATGATGATGATGATGATGATGATGATGAGGATGATGATGATGATGATGATGATGATGATGATGATGATGATGATGATGATGATGATGATGATGATAATAATGATGATGATAATGATGATGAGAATTATCATCATCTTATTTTGTTCATTATAATGATGATAATGATGATCATCATTGTTGAGGATGATCATCATCATCATTATAATGATCAAAATAATGATGATGATAATTCTCATCATCATAATCATTATCAAGACTAAAGCCTGATGCATCAGGCTTTAGTCTTCTTCTTATATGCTGTTGATGATGGTAATGATGATTATGATGATGATGGTAATCATTATCATCATCATCATCATCATCATCATCATCATCATCATCATCATCATCATCATCATCATCATCATCATCATCATCATCATCATCACCATCACCATCACCATCATCATAATATGCGGTAGTGGTGTAGTGGTAAGAGCGCTCGCTTCATAAGCGAGAGGTTCGGAGTTCGACTCCCACCATGTCCCTGGAAGTACCGCGCTCAACTTAGTTTCTCCGCGCAGCGGCCTTGCTCGGAAAGGTTCGTGTTTCAGAGTTAAAGAGTTGAGAGAGGGTTGTACCACGAATAACAACTAAAAAAAAAAAAAAAAATGAGTAGCCTCCTCGACTGTAGTGGCCCCCCCTCGGGCCTTGAGGAGGTGAATAATCTAAAAAAAAAAAAAAAAAAAAAAAAAAAAAAAAAAAAAAAAATAATAATAATGATGATTATGATGATCATGTTGATCATAATGATGTTTATGGATATATATACAAAATATAACATGAATTATGAATAAAAAAATTATACTTTAGGGTTTATAAATGTTTATGCAGCCCCGGTCACAAACCCGGCCCCGGCTATATTTTATCAAACCTGATAAAATATAGATTTGACCGGGGCCCCGATTCTGATATTTGACCGGGGTCCCGATTCTTGCCCCGGTCAAATCTCAGCCCCAGTCAAATCTCAGCCCCGGTCACTTACTAATCAAAATTTTCAATTGTTGTAAAATTGTTATAATAAATAATTTGATGTTTTCATCAACTTGTGTAAATTTGGGAGCTAAAAAAAAACCACTCTAAATAAAGAATACAAAAGTTGTATAAAAATCTTGTAGAGAAAAATTTTTTTTTTAACTTTCTTTTTTTAATTATTAAATTTTCTAGTTTAATTTAATATTTTGTTACAATTTTATTTCCTTTTTTTAGGATTGCTTTTTTTCCTTAGTAGATAAGTTTAGCTTTTTGCGGCAAATTATAGAAACGCTTTATAACTTTAAAAGTTAAAAGTTGTGAACTACCATGGTCAGTGTCTAAGAAAATTACTTAAAACGTGGACAAACCAGGTCTGCGACCCTACACGCTTCCTGGAAAGGTTTGATAAATATAGTCATGTATATATATATATATATATATATATATATATATATATATATATATATATATATATATATATATATATATATATATATATATATATGTATATATATATATATATATATATATATATATATATATATATATATATATATATATATAATATATATATATATATATATATATATATATATATATATATATATATATATATATATATATATATATATGATAACATTAAAAAAAACAGTAATTAGTACCAAGGTACTAAAACATATGGGTATTATGTTAAGGTACCATAACATCTTTTTTGTTCATTTTTGTTAAACAAATTTTTTTACTTAAATCAATATTTTAAAGACCAATGAATCATGTTTTACTAATCAGTTTTTTTCTATTATCAGACTTTATTTAGATAATATTTTCCAAAATAGGAATCATGGGGTTAGAACACTGGTAACCAGCCATTAGTGTTGCAGATGTTTGGGCCTAATAATTTTTTTCCCTAATATTATAAACTTTAATAGGATCTTTATGAACTATATGTCATAAATACAAAATCAGACTAATGCTATATATAAAAAACTATACTTTTTATATGAATTGTGTAAATGTATTGCTTAGAAAGTACTGATTGTAAGATGAATTGTACAACCTCAACATGTAGAGGATCTAATGGCAAGCTTCAACGTTATTGTCCTGTAGGATTTTTTTTCAACGCATCGTTTGGTGGTTGTCAAGTTAAGTTTAAATTTACTTTTTTGTTGTTGTTGTTTTTATTCAAATTTAAATTTTCTTTTTTTGTTCAACTATTTATTCAAGTTCAAGTTTTTTGTTTTCAAATTTATGGTAGTAGCATTATGTTTAAGTGTTTTAGTTTTATTTTAATTTTTTTTTTTAAAGTTAGAATACATTTTCTAACAGCATTATATTATTTTAAACACTTAGTTCTTTTTCCATTAAAATATAATAAATTAAAAAATCAATTTAAAATTGTTTATAGATATCAATGAATGCCTGATAAATTGCAAATATGACAAATCTATATGTAAAAATCTGATAGGGTCATTTAACTGCTCTTGCCCTAAAGGAACAGTTTTCAACTCATCTACTCGAGATTGTGAAGGTTTGTGAATTAGTGAATTGCAAGTTATGTAGGTTAAAAATATAGTTTCTTTATTTGCATAATTAAACTTTTTATTTTTTGCATAAATTTTTTGCATTCTTTTTTTTTAATAAAGTGCATGTGCAGTTGGTATTTTATACTAAAACTATGTTAATAATATCAATAGTAACTAGTTTTTATACCTTTTTATATTTATTATAGTTTATATATATTATTGTTTGTATATATTATAGTTAGTATTTTATAACATTAAATTATGTTAATCGATAATAACTAATTATTATAACCATTTTCAAATGCCTTAATCAGATTTTAGAGAGATTAGTAAATGTAAAATGATGATGATTTCCATTTGCATACATTGGATATGAAGTTATGCACTATAGCAATTGTTTGAGCCCTCATATAACTTTTAAATCAAATTAAGTTGTATCACGTTTTTTTTGCCTAATTTTTTGTAAAAGAAAGTTTACTTAAATAGTCTGATAAATTTTTTGTAAAAGAAAGTTTACTTAAATAGTCTGATAAATTTTTTGTAAAAGAAAGTTTACTTAAATAGTCTGATAAATTTTTTGTAAAAGAAAGTTTACTTAAATAGTCTGATAAATTTTTTGTAAAAGAAAGTTTACTTAAATAGTCTGATAAATTTTTTGTAAAAGAAAGTTTACTTAAATAGTCTGATAAATTTTTTGTAAAAGAAAGTTTACTTAAATAGTCTGATAAATTTTATAAATATATATATATATATATATATATATATATATATATATATATATATATATATATATATATATATATATATATATATATATATATATATTTGAAGGGTCCAGGGGGAAAATGATGAGATAACATAAATCTCATTTTGAGATATGAGCAAAAAAACTTTCACAACTGATAAAAACGTGTGCGTATATTAATGGATGGGCAATTTTAAAACGCATTTTTCGTAGGATTGCCATTGCTTTTTCACTTTTGCAATACGGTATTCTGAAAGGCGACAAAAAATGCTACTAGATGGCACTAGCACAATTTTTTCAGGCAAATTCGGAATCTCATCGTTTTTTCCCTGGAGCCTTCATTTATATATTAAAACATTTTCACTTACAACAAGGCTGCAAGTAACCACTATTAGAGTTAAAAGATACTGGAAGAGAAAAGATGAAGCAAGATAACAATTGACAGACAACTTAAAAGGTTGCTAATTGTATAAATCAGGAAAACAAGATAAAGAGCGTAAATTCCAAAGAACTGATGTTCAATATAAAAGACTAGATGAAGAAGAATATTTGGAGCACTTAGAAACAGTCACAGTAAAAGGATGAGGTTCAATTGAATGACAAGAAACATAAAAATGAGTTTTAGTTTATGGCGCAAAATACTCTAGCTCATTAGAGCAGTGTCCTTTATAGTATATATTGAAAAAAAAAAGAGAAGCAACATTACGATATGATAATGGTTGGCTGCAAGAGCAGGTCCAACTATTTTTACAATGCATTTTTCCACCTTATCTAAAAGAGAAAAGCCATCATTTGAAGATCTGCTCCAGATATGGCTACAGTATTCCATATAAGGATTGATTTGAGATTAATAGAGATACACAATAAAATCTGGAATAAGAAAGTGGCAAGTACAATAAAGAGATGCTACCTTAGCAGATGCTAATTTTGCAATGGATTTGATATATGGTTTCCGAGAAAGAAAGGAAATAAGAGTGAGTCTTAAAAGTCGAAGGGTAGATGACTCATGCAGTACATTACCGTTCATAAATATAGGAAGATCTAGATTATTGTGATAACAGTTAGCTGGAAAAAAGTTGAGTTTTATTTGAGTTTAAGTTCACCAGCTACTGAGTGCCTCCATGCTGTAGCAGAAGTAAGATCTTTTTCAAACTCAAATGCCCCCTCTAAGCAATCTGAGAGAATATAATTCTTATCAAGACAAAAATAAATGGACTATCATAAGTGAAAAATGCCACCTTATATATCTAAATATCTGGAAGATCGTTAATGTAAATTAAAGAGTATAGGACCAAGCATAGAACCTTGAGGAACCCTGAAGTTACAGGATATGAAGAATAGTGCTGTCCATTAAGGACAACTTTTATACTTCGGAAAATATATTGTAAAGAAAGGATTTAATAATAAAAGATAATACTAAAAGTTTTTAAATTATTGAATCACCATATGAAGGAAGCTTATGGAGAAGACCAGCATGCCAAACTTTATCAAAGACTTTAGAAATGTCAAGAGCGATAGCCTTAACTTCTCCACCTCTATCTAATTTATGATAAAACCTGCTGTATAACGAAAAGATCAAAATCCATATTGATGATCAGAAAGTAAGTTGTTAGATTTAAGATGAGAGATTAAGTGTTTGTTAATTAAAAATTCAAAAACCTTGCTTATGATAGGAAGAAGACTAATGGGACAGTAGTTAGAGGAGTCAGATTGCTCTCCAGAATTTTTGAAAATAGGGGTAACAAATGCCGCTTTTCAGCAGGCCGGAAAACAAGACTCCGATAAGCACCTGTTAAATAGTTTTGAAAGTATAGATGATAGCTTCAAAGAACACTTCTGCAAGAATATAACAGGTATGTTGCCCAGACCACAAGCTGTAGAAGAGTCTAAGCAGGAAATCACTTTATATATAGAAGTTGGAGTAATGCGAATGCCAAGCAATCGATCAACCTGTTTGTTGGTTATATCAGGTAGAATTCAACTAGTGGAATCATGAGATGATATCGATGAAAAGTTCTTAGCAAACAGTTCAGCTTTGTGGACCATATAAGAACATTTTTTAGTTTGAAAGAAGTATAATGTCAAGGATAGAACCTTGAAGAATCCCTGAATATAAGAGAAATCAAGAATAGTGCTGTCAATCAAGGAAAAATTTTATATTATGATTGATAAGAAAGGATTCAATAATAAAAAAAGAATTCAATAGTAATAAGATGTCACCTGATACACTGTGAGAATAAAGTTTATAGAGAAGAACAGTATGCCAAACTTTATCATAGGCTTTAAAAATGTTGAGAGCGATAGCCCGAACCTCACCACATCTATCTAATGCTCAATAAAACCTTTTGATTGTTACTGTTAACAAATCAACCAAAGAACAAGAAGATCAAAATCTATATTGGTGATTAGAAAGTAAGTTATTAGATTCAAGATTACACATTAAGTGTTTCTTAATTAAAGACTCAAAATTCTTTCTTATGATAGTAAGAAGACTAATGAAATGGTACTTAGACAAGTTAGATTGCTCTCCAGAATTTTTGAAGATAAGGATAACAGATACCACTTTCCAGCAGCCTGGAAAACAAGACTCTGATAAACACTTTTTAAATAGTTTAGAAAGTATAGAAGACAGCTTTGAAGAACACTTCTGCAAGACTATAACAGGGATGTTATCTGGACCACAAGCTTTAGAAAAATCTAAGCAAGAAATCACTTTAGATACCGAAGCTGGAGTAATACAAATATCAAGCATGGATCAATCTGTTTGATGGCTTTATCAGGTAGGATGCGATTAATGGAATCAAGAGACGCATTAATGAAAAGTTCTTAATAAACAATTTAGCTTTGTATTTAGGTGAGGTAACAAAATCTGAACCAGGCAAGAGAGGCAAAATAACAGATTTTTCCTTACTATAAACACTGTTAAAGTTTGTCCAGATGTCTGGGGAGTCTTATTTTTGAGATAAAAAAGGAAATTACATGACCTGAGAATAGTGGGCGTTGTTGTAAGACTAAACCTTTTTTAATGGTTTCTAGCAAAAGTTATGAGGCGTCTGTTTTCTGGAAAATTGTTTTGATGATAGACATGGAATTAAAGTTCATGATTGGAAATTTTTGTTTATTTATTGGTTTTTTACATTATCACTAACATGCTGGCCATAAATGACTAATATGTTGAACATAAATTTTGAAAAACAACAAATATTTTTAGTTTAAGTTTCACTATTTGTATTGACTGTTTGCTTTAAAATCTTTTTATTTATTTGTACTATAAAAACAGTTGTGTATTTAAATTATTTTTTGTAAAAAAATAAAATAAAATTTTGTTGTACTTCAGTTTTTATTTAACATCATCATAATTTTTCCATAATAATTTTTTATTTAGTTTTATCTTGTGCAAAAGGTGTATTAACTATTGATTTGGAATGGATGAATCTGTATTCTAACAACTTATCAGAAATATATATAAACCTTGCAGAGTCTTTAAAAGTTCAAGTAAGCTCTTGTTTACAAAGTTTATAGTAGCTTTTGTATTTATTGTTTTTTATTTTTTTGTCATAAGATTTCAGAAAATTTTAACAAGCACCAGTAAATTAAGGAAAATACAATTAGTTTAGATAGCTAAGATATTGCTAAAAAATCTAGAAAATAGAATTGAATCAGCTGCCTAAACCGTAATGCTGCCCAAATAACTGTAAAAGATGATAAACCAAATATTTAAAACAAACTTCCTTGTAAGTCATTAGTTTCTTCAAAAATGAGATATGTGAAATTTGGTTAAGTTAGTCAACTCAAACTACCCACCCCAAATTCTAAAACAAATTGTAAACATGCTTGAAAAAAAAAAGGTAATATCGAAGACGGAGAAAAATTTAAAAACTTGAAAACATGTTTTTTTAAACTGACAAATGGCTTGGCTATACGATTTTTTTGTTTTAAGAAGTTTGCTGATAGCTTGAGGTTTTGATGCGCCAAAATCATCTGAATTCATTTGCCAAATAGTTATGAAATATGCTACTAAAATTTGAAACTCAATAAAAGAACTATCTGAACTTCAACGGCAAGGAAGCCGATTTAGTCTTATGTTTGATAAGTGGGGTTCTATAAAAATAGATGTTATTTGAACATTAATGTTCATTCTCGAAACAGATTTTGGATTTTGGGTTTAGTACAAGTTAATGGATATTTCCCAGCAGAAATGTGTGTTAAGTTGATTGACAACTTACTGAAACAATTTTGTCTAACCCTTCGAATCCAATTGGCTGTGGTTTGACAGATGATTATTTTGAGTCTGTTGAAGATAGTGCTGGTGAGGTTTTAGATGAATATAATGAAGACAATTTAGACGGATTAAATATTTTTTAGAGCTCACCAAATTCAAATGAACTTGCAAATAATTTTGCTCCATTGAAAACCAAAGATTAAGTTAACCAAAAGTTATATTTAGGCCTAAGATAAACCATTAGAATTCTTTATAAGCTAAAGTTGTACTCTCACCCTATAAACTTCAAATTATCTTTTGTTGTGGGCAGCAGATCCATGTTCTACAAGTTGAGAGATGATTTGGATTAACTCAGATTGTTCTACTTCATTTGTAAAGCAATTTCAGTAAAGAGACTTTTTTCACTTTCAGGTGGTCAGCAAACACTTACTGTAGCAAAAAAAGTTTTAACAAAAATTAATAATTTTCAAAAGAAGTATTATTTTAACTTATTATTATATGATGGAATAATAATATCTGATTCATGAATAATATACCATGAGTTTTCTTTTCAGCCTTGATTTTCGCTTTGATTTCATATTGTTAATCAACTTGTTCAGATTAGTTTGAGGTCCATCGTCAATTTAATGGTTTCTTCTTTAGCATCAGTCATTAGGCCACTTTTTTCTGCTCTTGACAACAATCAATTATTATTTCTTGATTCAAAACAATGAGCTTTGCTTTGATTTTGTCTTAAGCATGAACCTTGGCTTCTTTGTCTCAATTTGAACTGTGCTGGAGATGTTGTGTCAGAATCATCAGTTGTATTATCAATAATATCATCTATCGACTCAATAAATTGCTCTGAATTGGAATGAAACTCCTAGGAGGAAAAGATAGTGAAAGGAATAGATTGCTTTGTTATTTGCTTAGCCAAAAATGACAATAAAGAACCATTTGGTTTTCAGATCATTGAAGTATACTTTTCTATTAGAGTCTTTCTATTAAAATAAAATAAAAAAATATCAAGCTTGAGTTTCTTTCCTTCAATTATTATAAATAAAAATGTTACATTCTTTAACATTAACTTCATAAAAAAACATGTTTACATAAAAATTCCTAAAAATGTTGGCGTCGAGAGCAAGTATTATTATTTCATATCTGGAAAAGAGGGAATGCAAAAATAGCTTACCTTCTTTTCAAAACAATATAATCAAGATATGAAATAAAGAAAAATCCTAAAGAAAAGTAGATGGTATTGTATTAGTAGTTTTTCCAGATATAACCAAAAGAAATTGACCATTTAAAAATTAAAATTGGTAACAAATAATTTACACGCGCTTGATATATAAAAAAATTTGTCAAGTGGAGTCTATCTGGAGAAGAAATGATAAGAAGAGATTGTTATAACATTTTTATGCTATATGCAAATTACTTGCGGTGTTTTCTGCATTCCATTCCAGAATTAAAAAGAACCAAATAATAGGCACTCATTAATAAAAGATTTATTTTAACCATTAAATGTCTTGAATTATTTTTTTTATTAGTTTGACATTTTTTATAGAGTAAATATTTATAGAGTTATATTTTAAATGTTTATTTTGGCTTAAAAGTATAATTTATAAATTATCATGTTTAGGTGCAATCACGTTTCACTTTAGTTAGTATGAAAAATGTTGTTGTTGAAGTTCAAGGCTTTTATAAAAGGTTTTATTAAATTGTAAATACTTTTTGTAATTTGTTGCTTTCTTTTATCTTAAAATAAAAAAAGTATAAATTTATGTCAATAGTAATCTAGATACTGCGGCATTGATTGATGTATATTTCTCAAACATTCCAGTAACTGATCAATTAAAAAACTGCCAACTTATGAAGAACATGAGTTTTGGATTGGTTCCACTTAAGATTATAAATGCTGTTATAAGACCTTGTGGTGAGAACTTATTCTTTTCCATTCAAATTTTTCAAAAAGTCTAAAACCTTTTATTAAAAAAAGAATTTGTTATGCTCTTGAAATTATTTATAACTAGTTTAGCAAGTTACTAGTTTTATTTGCAAATTCTTTCAAACATACTTTTGAATTTATTGATTAAATGTTGACTTTCAAATATATAGGAAACCTATACGTGTGTTAGATTCAACAATGCTTATTTTTTTACAATTAGCTTTTTTTTTCTTCTTTTTTTTTAAATAAATTCGAAAATTGAAGCGTATTTTTTTATTTTTGGTTTATTTTTTAACTCTCTAAACCCTAAACTCTTAAAAAAATGTCACTCTAAAAACAAAAACTGTGCTTAACAACAACAAATTTCAAAATTAAAAAAGATTATTTCTATAGTTTCTATAGTTTATTTTAACAATAAAAAAAAATCTTAAATTGTAAAAATAGTTAAAAAAGTATATTTTTATAAACTTTAAATTTTACAGTTTTATCTTTTTATAGTATTAACTTTTAATATTTTTAAATTTTAGTTTTTTATAATAAATATATTTTTGTAATTTTATCTTTTTGTGTTTTTTAACTTAAATTACTACAATATAAAGTTATAGAAATAAATAAAAAAGTGTAGATAAGACATTTTTTTTTAAATTTTGATATTTTCCTTATTTGATGTTCAATAATTTGTTCTTGCTGGCGATAATCATTAAACTATCAAATAGCTTTTTAATAAGAATATTCTAAGAAAAGATATAGTCAAATAATTTTTTTATTAATAATTTATATTTAATAAAGCAAATCAATATTTGATTAGATTGTTGTGTTGAAGACACAGTTGGTACACTGAATTTTACTGGCATTTACACCTTTCCAATCACATTAGTAAAACTGAACTCTATACAAACAGTATCAATTTCATGTTTGTACAATACAAGTATAATGTTTAATCGTCAGTGCATTCGGGGTGGTCTGGTTACTAGCCCATATTGGAGTGTGGCTAATCTAGCAACTTGTCCTCCTAAGTCCAAAACTTCTAATGACCTCATAAAATTACAATTGGTAAATTATTTGTTTATATTTTAATAATATTGAGTATTTTGTTATTTTTTCTTCTTAATTTTATTATTTTTGATGTTTTCTTAGTTTTGTCTTAAATAGTTTGTGTTATTATATAGGAAACTATCACAGCCTCAAATGTTGAACAAATTACAAATAACTTAAAAAATATATTAGAAAATGGAACCATTACAAATGAGTATGACATTAATATTGTGTACAATATAGTTAAAAAAGTTGTCAATTCGAATTTACTATCCGAAATGGTATTTTATTTCATTTTGTTTTAACTTGCTACTTATTTTAGTTTTGTTTTTTTGCATCAAAATGTTTTTAGTTTTAAAAAAGTTTTTTTTTTTTTCAGGTTACGAGTAATGTATTATCATCAGTTAATATACTTCTAAATACAAGCCCTGATTTAATTGATGTTACAGATAAATATTTTAACTTCTCAACACAGATTTTATATACATTGGAAACACTTGGTGCACTGCAAACCAAGAACATCACAATTTCAAAGACAAGCTTGGCTTTTGCATCATTTATCCCCCAAAGTCCTGAATCATTGTTCATTTATGCAAATTTCAATGGAAATAACTTGAATTTATCTATTAAAAAAGAAGATCAGAGGAGTATTTCTGAAAATCTTCAAGCTTATATATTTTTACCAGCCCAAATATTCAAAGGCAGTAGCGGAAATGTCTATTCATATGCTTTCAAAAAAAAAACTTTCTTCAAAGAAAGTGAAACTACTAATTATTTTGTAGACAGCTTAATTCTCTCTGCAACAGTCAATGGATTTAAGGTAGAAAATGCAACTACTCTGATTGGTGTAGGCTTTAATAGTATTGTTAGTTTTAGCAAAAGGTGTGGTTTCTGGAAACCAGAAAGTGAGTTACTTAGTAATTGTTTTCAAAACCCATTATTTTACTCTTTAACCTTTCAAACATAAAAATAAATACAAAATAATAAATACAAAAAAAAATTACAATAGATTGATTATGAAGCGTATGATTTCAAACCTCAACAAATATAAATTTTGTTTTTTTTTAAACATATCACAGATTAATATTTAAATATATGCACTAATCAACTAAATAAAAAATCTTTTTCATATGGGGCAGTACTTCCATTAATTTTTTTTTTTTAATTAATTTGTTTATAATGGTTTGTTTCAGAGTTAAAGAGTTGTTAAAAAAATGAAAAAATGTCTTTTTTTGATTAAAAAGAAATAATGCTATTTTTTCTTTTTTCTTTTTTCTTTTCATTTTGGTTACAAAAATTACAAAAAAGAAATTACAATAATAGAAAATCTTGACCGGAGCAAGAAGAAAACATACTTGTCTTATCACCGAGCCCTGTTACATTGGTATTTTCAAACATTTAAAAAAATTTACATAACTAATAAGTAATAAATAAAACAGTGATAAATAAAACATACAAAACTTCAGCATTAAAATTAATTTTTGCTAACAATCTTCCAGCGGAATAATTTGAAAAATAAAATAAGACTAAAGTGTGATAATTGCAAAAGTTGTCAATCCCAAAAAAATGTGTTTCTTTAAAACTTATGCAATATAGATAAGAATTTAGGGCTGATTAATAAATATCAACAAAAACATAAAACAAAAAATGAAAACAATTAGTAAAAATAGGTAAAGAAAATGTAATAATTTTGAATTATTTATTTAATTCAAAACCTTTTAAATTGTTGTTAAAAAAGATATTTGAAATCTAGTTACTGTGAACAGTGTATCGAAGTCCATGTTTAGTAAATGCTGTTTTTAATCAGCCTTAAAACTTTCCAAAGTGTAGTTTGAAACTAAGTCTTGTTTTTCATTAAAAATATAAAGAAAATTTTTTAAAACAAAATCATTTGTTTTAGTTTGTTTGCTAATTTGGACAAAAAGCATTTTTTAACATAAAATTGCTTTTTTATTGTTCCAAGCATTTTAGGAATAAGAAGTGTGACTATTGAATATAATTAATAAAATTATTTAAAAATCTTTTAAATTTCTTAAATTAGTATAAACAGACTTTTTTAAGTTTATTATTTATGAGCAAATCACCTTTTAGTTTTCTCTTAGATAGTCATGTTTAATAGTGTGAGAACACAACTGGCAATCTTTTCACAAAATTATAATCAAACTTATTATTTAAAAATTTTTGTTTAAAAGTTTAGTTTTGATAAAGTACAAGATGAATAAATAGTGATCATGGACTCGGGAGATCTTAGAGCAGACCAGATGATTTTGCTTCTTTAATTTATTTTTTTATTTTTTTAAATCAAGAAACAAATCTGTAAATGTGTTCTTATTTTAGAGTTGTTAGCATATGCTTTTTTATTCTTTATTGTTTTATAGTTAGCAAATGGTCATCTGATGGCTGCCACACTGTTGCAAGCTATATAAAAGAATTTGTGCAATGTGAATGTAACCATCTTACTAACTTTGCATTGATTTTGGATGTTGAGCAATCAGGATATAATCCTTTAGAACTTCAAATTGTCACTTGGATAGGCTGTGTCATTTCCATAATTTGTTTGTTTATTACAATCATTTTCCATATAGCAATCAGGTATTACTTTTATTTATTTTGTAGTTAATTTTTTAAAATTTTATTTAATAAAAATTTAGTGTTTAAATATCTAATGTCTAATAATGTCTAATTTATATATACATTGCAATTGTGGAGGCATTTTAGGAGTTTCGACAACCACTTTCATATGGTGAAACAGTTTCTACTAGATATATATATTTTTTAATTGTATCATTTGACACCATTAGGCCTGTGAGGAGTTGTAGTTTATGTTTTTTTGATAACAAGTAATTAACTAGTTTTTAAAGTTGATAAGTTTTAAGTTATCTTGTTCAATGCGTCTATCTGTAAATAACCTTATTTTTTAAACTACAATCCATAGGGTCTTTACTTCATTAAACATGTTCATTGAAAAACAAGTTGATACTAAAAATAAAGTGTTTTTTTCTCTTAGCAAGTATGGGGTAACTTGATACAGTATTTGTGGGGGACCCTAAAACTGTAGAATAGTACTCCATTGTGTCATAAACAGCTCCAAAAATTATTTCCATTAATATTTATAGTCAATTTTTAAGAGATTTATGTAAATATAATAATTTCAAAAATAAAAAAAGGACAGCTTTTGGTTTTGAATGATTAAATCCTCAAGAACATTATACTCCAATAGTCAGTTCAAGGTATTTTTCTTCTTTTCAATAGATAAATATCCTCACAGATATTTGGTCATTGTTCCTTCAGTTTTAAATAGTTGTCTTCTTGGCCCTTTAGCTTTTTTGCCTGTTAGTGCTCCTGTACAGTGAAAAGATGGCTTCTATATATGTATATGATTTTGGCACATAATCCACAATATAGAAACCAGCGAAATATCTGACAAAATTTGTATAGCAGTGTTGCTATTTATTGTATCAGAACAAATGCCTATCACCTGATCTTTACAATCATAATAATCTTATTAGTTGTAAACTTGTTCTGCCTGATCAACTCCCTTTGAAGTTGGCTTTTGAACTATACCTAACAGGTGGTCTTTATATCATCATCTAGTGCTGATGCACTAATGGCAATTCTTTCACAGTTTTTAATATCTGACTCTATGATCATTTGATCTACAAGTATTTTGTAAAAATAAACAATAAGGCTCCTTCCCTTGATGATTCATGACTTCATTCCTCTCAAAGTCATCTACATGTTTAATATGCTTGAATCTTTATTCATGAAGAGATTATTTTGACATTGGAACAACATTAATATCCACACCACTAGCTTTGAAAATAGAACTAACTATAGCTAAATAAGGTCTAACACTAATATTTAACAGTGTGGAGGGGATTGAAGTGCATTCAATTATTTGTCTAAACTTATTGTAAGATTGTTATTTTCTGAGACTGGCAACTTAAATATTTTCAAATATATTTTTAGTCTTTTAATTTATCAACACTTTTCTAATTCAATTTAACTGGTGTTTTTTAATAGTAATTTCTGGTCTAGTAGATATTGATTTTCCCACTCAGGTTCAGAAGAGTGACTTATTTCCTTTTCATCATCATCATTATTCTCACCTCATGTCACAAAGTGTTTATTAAATATTCCATTTTTATAAACAAATTAAATTTTAAAAAAAGAAATGAAAAAAAAAAAAAAATAGTATATGTAACAGTATTATAAGTAACACAATAGTAAAAGTTAAACAAAAATGTGTCTATTTATCAAAATAAACTATTATATTAACTAATATTACCTACTTGAACTCTTGAATTTTACTCAGTTCAATCTTTCTACTTTCTCGATTTCTTTAAGTTGTTTTAAGTAGTTCTCTTTTTTTGCTGTTCTTTTCACTCTGTTGACATTACCTTTATCTGCCGTTTAAGCAATGAAACCTATTCTTTCAGATTTTTGATCATTATATAACCTTATATCTTTATCTTTTGCAGCACTGCTTCTCATTCATTAGCCACAATGTCCTTTACAAAATCTTTGTTTGAAACATTAAAGAACTTGGTATTCTATTTCCAGTTTTGATATTTTCTCAAGACTGT
This sequence comes from Hydra vulgaris, assembly GCF_038396675.1. Classification (NCBI taxonomy): domain Eukaryota; kingdom Metazoa; phylum Cnidaria; class Hydrozoa; order Anthoathecata; family Hydridae; genus Hydra; species Hydra vulgaris. The sequence continues at coordinate 11,590,907 of NC_088934.1, read as the reverse complement.
CCCAGTTCAGAAAAAGCATTTTCATCATATATTTGTATTGATAGTGAAGTTTTAACACTTTTTGTTAGAATATTACAAATTTTGAACCAAATCTTGTTTTCTCCCAATCATTTTTAACTTAAAAACAAGGCAACAATATTCTTGACATGAAAGTAAACCAGAGCGGACTAGTTCATGGCTATTATATTTAAGTTTGGACCCTATGTTGTCTAGAGAAGTTTTATATTTGTCTCTGCACCTACTAATGATAAACTGGTAGTAACCTTGCATTTTTCTAGGTTGAGCTTTATTAACAAAACTTTTTTCCATTCAGTGATTTACATACTTGGCTATACATACTTACCAGCGCCGTACTATCGCAAGTGCAACAAGTGCAATCGCACTGGGCCCCCTATTAAATAAATTAGAAAAACTTCTCCAATACCATAAATTACTACGAATTAAAAGAAAAATTTTTTTTTTTTAGTTTCTGCACAGGGCCCCTAAAAGTTACAGCACGGCGCTGATACTCACAAATAAAAAAATGTCTGAGCCTTGTTTTGTTTTTAAAAAGTTTTTTTGTTTTTTTACATATACATATACATATTCATATACACTGAGGCATATTTGTTTAGACGCATTAAATTTTTTCTCTTTATCTTAATTTTTTTCTATGTATTGTCAACTGATATGCATGCAAATTATTATCAAAATAATTGTTGTGTTGTGGGCTAATAAAAACCACAATAAAATTTTTTCTATGTGTCTTTATTAACATGAGAGTATGTTTGATATACAAAAGCACATTTTTTAATTGGAATATATCTATAGACGCAATCAGGTTAATAACGGTAATTATTGATTTTTAATCACTTTTACACAAATAAATTGATAAATTTTAGTGTAATTTGATCTTTTGCTCTGCCAGTATCATTTTTATTGCATTTTACGAAATGCCTAAAGGAAAGTATTTGACAGATGCCGAAAAAATACAAATTAATTTATATCGTGGCTCAGAAATCTCACCAGCACTTTCTATACGAGAAATAGCGAGAAAAATTGGAAGATCTGACCATGTTGTACGAAACTACATTGCAAAAGGTGACAATTACGGTGTAAAAAAAGCAACAAACGGCAACAAAGTATTAACAAATCGGCAAATTAATCGAATTCGCTTCGAAGCAACCAAAAATAAATTGAATGCAACACAAATAAAGGATAAATTATTATTGCCTGTCACCAATAAACATGTTGCACATATTCTACGTACAACACCAAATGTAAAGTGGAAGAAACTACACCAAAAACCAATGTTAAAAAAACACCATAAAATTGCTAGATTACAGTTTGCTAAAAACCATATGCATTGAACTCATGAGTGGCAAAAGGTAATATTTTCAGATGAAAAAAAGTTCAATTTAGATGGTCCGGACTCTTACAGTTGTTATTGGCATAATCTAAGAGGAATAAAAGACCCACAAACAAAACGAAATTATGGAGGAGGAAGTTTAATGATTTGGGGTGGATTTTCTTATTCAGGAAAATTGACTCTGTGTTGTGGTTTACCTAAAAAGAACTCAATAAAGTATACAGAAATGTTGGATGATGTTCTCATAACTTATATGGATGAAAACATGGACGATAATGCCATATTTCAGCAAGATAATGCTGCAATTCACACATCTAGGCATTCTATGAAATGGTTTAAAAACCACAACATCCTGGTTCTCGAATGGCCAGCTTGTAGCCCGGACTTAAATCCAATCGAGAAAGTGTGGGGAATGCTATCAAGAAAAGTTTATGACGCTAAAGCCGCCGGACACCAATTTAAAATTGTTACTGAGTTAAAGTGTAAAATCCTTGAAGCATGGTCCGAGTTGGATCAAACTACACTTCAACGACTAGTGGAGTTAATGAAAGGCAGAATTTTTGAGGTGATCCAATGTAATGGAGGACATACGCATTACTAATTTCCATCTTTTAATGTCAAAAATATGACTGCGTCTATAGATATATTCCAATTAAAAAATGTACTTTTGTATATCAAACATACTCTCATGTTAATAAAGACACATAGAAAAATTTTTTTTGTGATTTTTATTAGCCCACAACACAACAATTATTTTGGTAATAACTTGCTTGCATATCAGTTGACAATACATAGAAAAAAATCAAGATAAAGAGAAAAAAATTGATGCGTCTAAACGAATATGCCTCAGTGTACATATACATATATATATATATATATATATATATATATATATATATATATATATATATATATATATATATATATATATATATATATATATACAGTCTCTTGCAAAGTTAAATATGTTTTTGGTAAATCCATAATTTATTGAAAATGAAATACACAAATGACATACACAAGGCTAATATTTAATTTATGTTATATACATACATGTGTATATTTATAGCATAAATTAAATCTTAGCTTTAAGTATGCCATTTGTGTATGTCATTTTTTTTCTTTGTCATTTTCATTCTTTACAAATACTTAACAAAAAGTTAGTAGTAGTCTTCACTCGCAATTTTTTTTTTTGTCAAAAACATGGCAACTAAAACAATAAAAATGAAACACCCAATTAAATTGATCACACATTTGTCTACTCTTTAAATATCTAGGTCTACCTAATTAAGTCAGTCAATCTATGTACACTTTATGCATGTTCTATCTAAAGCATGAGTTTGAAAAAAATAAGCAACAGAAGCCACTTTCAAAATAAATTACTAACACATTAAAAAAAAAAAAGACAATAACAAATTTTTAATCAAATAATGACAGTAGTTGTCAAAAATCTACTGTTAGAAAGGTTATAAACTGGTATAAGAAGATTTTATTCATCAAATGAGCTAAATGATCAGGAAGAAAATTTTTTTTTACAATAAATCAGTGGTGAATAAGATTTGTCGTTCTTTTGAAAGAAATCCAGCCTTGTCTAATATAGAAAAGGCTAAAAAGTACAAAGTTTCTGATTTTTTGGTAAGGATAGTGAAGAAATACTAAAATTACCATTCTTCCCAAGCAATTAAATACCCAAATCGTTCTGTCAAACAAAATTCCACTGCCAAAACTGAGCACAAAAACTTTACACCCAAGTTTTGACAAAATTGAATCGCTGCATTTTCATGGACGACAAGACTTACATAAAATGTGACTTTAGTCAACTTCCCGGTGACAAATATTATACTTCAAATGTTTGTAGCAGTGTAAGCAACAAGCATAAATACAATCTTGAAGACAAATATGGCAAATAATTGCTTCTATGGCAAGTAATTTTTAGTTGTGGAATAAAGAGTAAAGCTTTTGTGATGTCGTTAACTTTGACATCAGAATTTTATATTCAAGAGTGCCTTCAAAAGTGATTTTTGCCACTCATTCGATCGCACGCTACACCTTGTTTGTTTTGGCTTGACTTTGCTTCATGTTACTAAAATAAATTTGGAGTGGTATAAATTGAGAAGGGTTAATCTTGTACCAAAAAGGCCTAATCCACTAAATTGCTACAATTCCAGCCCATGGAAAAATGTTGGGGTATTGGGAAAGGATATTTGCGTAAAACAGGCAAGACTATTTCTACAAGAATTGCTGAAGGCAAACCATAAATAAGAAAATTACAATAGCAGTTGTGCAGAAAATAATAAGCCCCATTACCATTAACTACCATTAATTACCATTTATGTACAAAATTTTTTTTTAGAAATAAAGAAAAAATAATAAGCATTTTTTTATTTTAAAACTAAAAGTTTTATACTCTTTAATTTCTTAACTTTAAGTAAAAATTAATGAAATTTGTAAAATCAGTTATTTTAAATATTTTTGAAAAGATTTTCTATTCTTATTTTTTGCAAATTCATGCTTTATTTCAGTCAGTTGTATGTATGAACACTCCTATGCATGTTCTATCTATTAAAGTCAGTCAATAAAAGAAAAAAGAAAAAAAATCAAATTAAATTAAATAATAAAAACAGTAAAAACAATCGAGTCTATAATGTTGCGTTTTCATAGTTTTTAAAAAAAGAATGAAATTTAATTAGTTTCCTTAATTACTTTTTTTCATTTTTACTTTTTTTAATTATTATTTATTTAATTTTTACTATAAGTGCTTCTAATTTTGTAAACTTTTAACTTTTTTATTACTATTTTTGATTTCTTTAATAGGAAACTTAGATCACAGCTTGCACCAAAAATACTAGTGGCACTTTCCAGTAATTTAATGGTCACACTTATCCTCTTCTTGGCTTTTGTTGAAAAAACAAATCCTCCTGTTTTTTGTAAAGTGGTTGCTTCACTTATCCAGTTTTTTCTTTTGTCAACATTTTGCTGGATGTCTGTTGAAGCATTTAACCTTTATCAAATGTTTGTCAAAGTTTTTAGAGGTTCTTTAAGCTCATATAAGTTTTTGTTGAAATCTGCAGCATTTGCTTGGGGTATGTATTTTTTTTTTAAACGAAGTATGTTCTGAACAATTAATTTAAGTTATTTAATTAGCTAATAAAATTTCTTCTAGAAAAGTTGTATTTTTTACTTTCTACATTTTTTTCTAACAAATTGAAGATTTAAAACAGTAAAGTTTAACTTAAAGAATCTTTAAAAATTTGGTTTTGAAGTATTTTTTTGAGACTTTAATTTTATTTTAGAATTTAACTTTTTGTAATCAAGAATATTGTTTGGTTAAAAATGTAAAGATGTTCCTAGAGTGGAAATATTGATTGCAATACTAAATAATATGCATGCAAACAAGATTGTTTCTATCTTTTTTTTCTTTTTCTAGACTTGTCATTTGTAGATAAAATCATTTTTAATATTTTGCAGAACAAACATAAACTGAATAAAAAAAGATTATGTAAGCATTAAAAAAGCATAACTAATTTAGTTAAGTTTAAAAGAATTATAATTGTTGTACAAGAATAGCAATCCAGGCTTTTAAATAAGCTGCCAAGAAAATACTTCAATTAGATCATTTTCATTTAAGTGTGTTGAATCAGTTTCCAGCGGTAAGTACTTTTTTTGTATTATTCTTTATTACAAAAATGCGAAATCGCTTGTATAAATGTTGGTGAAACATAAAAAGATTTTCCTTTAAAATATAGTTGTTTTCACTTGTTAAACCTTTAACAAGCAGCCTTCAATGCTCAAATAATTTGTAAAAAAATGGGTTGTAATATAAAACCTTTGAAGTTTTGAATACTGTTAATTGCATCAATGGTTCAACAGTATGGTCAACAGCCTATAAAATAGATCTATATCGGTGGCAAAAAACCCCTTACGACTAATTGGTTGGCATTTTCCTTCATGTGTTCCAGCATCTGAAAAAAAGATAAATGCTCAGAGAAGTTGTGATGTATGTTACAAATACAAAATTTGAAAAGATTCAAGATATGAATGTGTAGAATGTGATGTAAGACTGTGTAGCTCCATGCTTTGCCAATTATCATAGAAAAAGGGAATATTAGTAAAAATATTTATAAAATAAAAAAGCGCTCGCTTTATAAGCGAGAGGTTCCAAGTTCAATTCCCACTACGTCCCTGGTAGTACCGCGCTCAACTTTTTTTTCCGCGCAGCGGTCTTGTTCATCAAGGTTCGTGTTTTGGAGTTATAGAGTTGAGAGAGGGTTATAACCATAAGTAGCCTCCTCATCTGTAGTAGCCTTCTCGGCCTTGGGGAGGTAAATTATAAAAATAAAATAAAAAATAAAAAAAAGATTATATGTTCTTAAACTTGAATAATAACATTTTATAGTTTAATTAGTAAGAAAACAAGTTTTCTTACTAATAAATTAAAACAAGATAGAACATGTAGACATCACTTCAAAAACATAGAACATGTAAGCACCACTTCAAAAAAATAGCTGGACTAAAAGCGACTGTAATTTTAAAAACCACGCTACTGTTAAAGAGTTGTAATATTTTGTCAGAGGAGAAAAATGAATGCTGTAATGTTTATATGGATAAAAAGCCCTCATTATGTGTTTGTATAAAATTTTTAGAGCAAATGAAGAAAATAATAAAAATGCTTAGCATTTCAAGAGGTACTGTCTCAAAGGTAATATCTACCTATGGCCCAAAGTTGAAGTTGTTTGAGTGATACCAATGCACTCTAAATCGAGTTTACATGAAAGGTCAGTAGTAAACGATAATTCAAGAAAACGTAAAGAAGAGGACTTAGCGAGAAGATTGCCATTCATTAATATAGGAATGTTGACAGTATTGCGATAGTTATTTGCAGTAAATAACTGAGTTTTGTTGGAGTTAAAATTTACAAGCCACTGAAAGCCCCAATCTGTTACAGAAGTGAGATCAGATTCAAGATTGGGTGCCTGTTCTAAGCGATCGAAAAGTGAGGACTTTTTGTCAAGACTGAAGTATAAAGTTGAGTCATCAGCAAAAAGAGCTACTTTAGATGTAAGGTTGTCAGGAAGATCATTAATGTAGATAAGAAACAAAACAGGACCAAGGTTAGAACCTTGAGGTACCCCAGAAGTTACTGGAAATGCAGAAGAGTGTTGGCCTTTAAGGATGACTTTAATAAAGCAATTAGAAAGAAATGATTTGATAATCTCAAGAACTTTCCCAGATACACCATATGAAACAAACTTATGGAGAAGACCAGCATGCCAAACTTTGTCAAAAGCTTTAGATATATCAAGAGCAATTCCTCTAGCCTCTCTGCCTCCATCTAATGCATGATGAATTTTTTTCAGTCACAGCAGTTAGCAGTTAGCTTTCAGTCACAGCAGTTAGCAAGTCAGCTGTAGAGCAAGAGGATAGAAAATCATAGAATAAAACAGAATAAAAGAAGACTAATCAGACAATAATTAAAGGATCAGAATATTCACCTGAGTTTTCGAAAATTGGAACAACAGATGCTATTTTCCAGCAGGCAGAAAAACATGACTCAGTCAAGCATTTATCAAGTAGTTTAAATAAAATTAAAGAGAGTTCTGGAGAAACGCTTTTTGGACTATGACAGGAATGTTGTCTGGACCACATGCCATAGAATAGTTTAATTGAGATATGGCTTTAGATGGAATGTTAGTCCTAAGCTTGTTAACAAAGCTGTTATAGATTTTGAAAAAATCTCTAGAGCCCAACTTCTAAGATAAGATACAAGATTAAGTGAACCGAGAATAATGGAGCTTAGCATCAGACAGTACCTTTTTATATCAATATCTTGCAATAATAAATAGTCGTTTGTTCTCAAGAGAGTTTCTTTTGAGAAAGATGAAAAAAAATAATTACAATTGGATATAGCAGCTGCACAAGTAGCTGAAAACCATGGAGTATAATGAGGCTTAACTTGGAGTTGACTAGAAGGAATAAAAGCATCCATTTCTACCTAAATCCAGGAGGTTATGTAGGAGGCACATTTATCATCTGTGAGAGAGAAAACATCAACCCAAGGACGGTCACAAACATAACCACAATAAAAATTCTAGTCAGCTTTAGGGTAGTAGTATGGGGTCACGGTAAAAATCTCAGTTTTTACCCCATACCACTACCCTAAAGCTGACTTTGATTTTTAACTACATCTGGGTAAAATAATGCATTATTAGTTAATATCTTTTTCCAAATGCAACTACATCTGGAAAAAGACATTAACTAATAATGCATTATTTTACCCAGATGTAGTTACATATAAATAATTTTTCAAGTGTAACTGCATCTGGAGAAAATTCTTTCAGATATTATTGGACTTAGAGAAAAATTACCAGATGTAGTTAAATCTTCCTAAAGATATTGTTAGGTGTTGTTGTATTTTCAGATGATATTGAACAGATGTTGTTATAGTAAAAGAAAAATACAGATCTTGGAAAAAAGTGTACAGATGATCTTGGAATACTCCACAGATATTGTTGGACAGATGTACTAATCTTTTACCATAGTATGTAGTGCGATGATAGGGTGAGTCTGAAATGGAAGTACGAGATGAAAGATTTAAAGAGATCATGGTTAGAATCATCTAGAGGAGAAAAAGTAGAAACTAAACACAAGCTGGGATCAGAGACAAGACACAAATCAAAGAGTGAAGGTAAATGATAAGGGCTGTCAGGAAAATGAGTTACAAAGTTAACTGAGTAAGAGATTAAGAAATACAGAATTTATAGACTTTAGTGCCAGCAGTGTCAGTGGCGTTAGAGCCTGGCTATTTAGTGTCATGAGCATTAAAGTCACCTATAACAACAATACTGTCAGAGGGGTAAAGAGAGAGAGCATGGTCAATTTGATCAGAAATTGTATCTAAAAGAGTGCAGTCTTGGGAAGAAGGCAAACAATAAAGAACATAGAGAAATGTAATAGAGTGAAAAGGTGCTAAGCAGAAGCACATAAAAGAATGGTTAAAAGATTGGAACCTGATTTATTTTTTTATTTTTTTTTATCTTCGCTTCTAATAAGGCTGCAAGCAACCACTATAAGAGTTGTGAGTTACTGGAAGAGAAAAGGTGAATTTTGTAAAGCAAGATAATGATTGACAGACAACTTAAAAGATTGCAAATTATATGAATCAGAAAAGCAAGATGAAGGAAGCGAATTCCAAAGAACTGATGTTCGAGGAAAAAAACTAGGGGAATAAGAGTTTTTGGAGCACATAGGAACAGTCACAGGAAAAAGATGAGACTTAATTGAATGACGAGTTACACAATGAATTTTAGTAGATGGCACAAGAGACGCTAGCTCTTTAGAGCAGTGCCCATTATAGTATCTGTAGAAAAGAGAAAGAGAAGCAATATTAGGGCAATGTAATAATGGTTGGAGGTTGGCTGCAAGAGCAGGTCCAACTATGTTTACAATGCATTTTTGCACCTTGTCTAAAAGAGAAAGGGCATCATTAGAAGATCTGCCCCAGATATGGCAACAATATTTAATACAAGGACGGATTTGAGATTTATAGAGATAAAGAATAGAGTCCGCATTAAGAAAGTGTCAAGCTCGATAAAAAGATGCAACCTTTGATATATAGTTTCCAAGAAAGATCGGAAGTAAGAGTTAGAAGATGAAGGGTATATGACTCATTGAGCACACCACCATTCATAAATATAGGAAGATCTAAACTATTGCAATAAAAATTGACTGAAAAAATTAAGTTTTATCTGAATTAAAGTTCACCAGCTACTGTGGGCCCAATGCTGTAGCAGAAGTGAGATCTTTTTCAAGCTCAGAACCCTCTCCAAGCAATTAGACAGTGTTTGCTTCTTATCATGACAAGAATAAATGGTAGCGTCATCTGCGAACAATGCCGCCTTAGATGTGAGAATATCTGGAAGATCATTAATGTATTTTTAAAAAGAGTATAAGGCCAAGGATTGAACCTTGAGGGACCCCTGAAGTTACAGGATACAAAGAAGAGAGCTGTCCATTGAGGACAACTTTTATACTACGATTGGAAAGGAAGGACTCAATCTTAAAGATGTTACCAGATACACCATTAGAAGAAAGTTTATGGAAAAGACCAGCATGCCAAACTTTATCAAAAGCTTTGGAAATGTCAAGAGTGATAGCCTTAATCTCTCAGAAGTTCTCTGGAGCTGTCATCTATACTTTCAAAACTATTTAACAATTGCTTATCAGAGCCTTGTTTTCCGGCATGCTGGAAAGCGGCATCTGATATCCTTATTTTCAAAAATTCTGGAGAGCAATCTGACTTGTTTAACTACCATCCCATTAGTCTTCTTCCTATCATAAGCAAGGTTTTTGAATCTTTAATTAACAAACACTTAATCTCTTGTCTTGAATCTAATAACTTACTTTCTGATTATTAATATGGATTTTAATCTTATCGCTCTACAGCTGATTTGCAAATCAGCTGTAGAGCGATAAGATTAAATCAGCTGTAGAGCGATAAGATTAAAATCCATATTAATAATCAGAAAGCAAGTTATTAGATTCAATCAAGTAAATTGCCTGTAAAAATACTCTTATAAGTATGGCATTTTAAAAGTTTGTTTTGCACTAAATTTGATCACAAAATAAGTTTTACGACAAAATTCAAGGTCAGCTAAATAGATAAGCTAAAAAGTTAAATAAGATTTAAACAAAAACTTATTCAGATCAGCGTTATATCTATTGACTATGATAAAATTTGCTTGCTCTATTGTTGGTGGCATTGAACATTTTGTACTATATGTATGTTATCATATGCACTGTTGGGGGCCCAAGCAAATTGCTTGGGTGACTCACCATCTGCGCAGTCATATATATATATATATATACATATATATATATATATATACATATATATATATATACATATATATATATATACATATATATATATATATATATATACATATATATATATATATATATATATATATATATATATAATATATATATATATATATATATATATATATATATATATATATATATATATATATATATACACACATATGTATATATATATAAATATATATATATATATATATATATATATACACATATATATATACATATATGTATATATAAATATATATATATATATATATATATATATATATATATATATATATATATATAAGGATGTCCCTTGTTTTTCAAAGTTTTTATTTTCTAATGTATAGGTCTTAGTTTTGTTCATTGCTTCTAAAACATTTGAAAATAAATTTTTACCTTATTTGGAGTACGATAACCTGTACCGACTTGTGTCGAATCATGTTCATACACGTTGCGCAATAGTTATGCTTACTCACGTTATTTGTTAATTGATAACTTTAAATAATTGCAAAATTGATAATTGAAAATAGATAATTAATATCTTGATAATTTGATAATAGTTGTTAATTACATAGTAATTATCTATTTACAATAATTGTAAATAGATAGTTATTATCATTTTTGCTTATTTACTTATTTTTGCTTAAAAATTTGCATGTTTGGAAAACACTGATTCAGTTATTCTTGTGACTAACACATTTTGTTTTACATTTAAGAAACGGCAGTGGAATTAAGAATCAATAGAAAAAATATTTTTTTAGTTGGTGACGTGAATTATGAAATAACAGGTGCAAAGTCACTGTCTAACCGCCAAGTTCTAGTTGTGCTTTTTTTTAATATTTGCCTAGTTATTCACTGGTAGTGAAAGGGCAAATCCTGTCATTTAAGAGTGAATTGTATTTGTACTGTTTAAAAAAACTTGTAGATCTTTTCTACGCTTGGAGAGAGTTGCAAAAAAATTAAAAAAAAAACAATATGTTTACAAGCACCATGATCAGGACTTTTAAAACAATTTAGATAATTTATTTGATATAGCACACTTATTAACCGAAAAAGATGAAAGGGCAAGACAGAGAAAATTAAAAGAAGAAAAAAAAAGACATTAGCAAATGTGTTTCAGGAGTTAAGTGTTGTCTCTTACTACACAAGGTTTTATACAAACGCAAGAACATCACGATCAACACACCAGCATCAATAAAAGCCTTGAGGAACCCTTACTATTAACCTCTCAATTAGTAAGTTCTGAAACTACAACAAAAAAAGGAAAAAAATTTTATCACATTTTAAGCATAAAGGATTCTGTCTATATACTTCAGGCTGTAGTAGAAGCACTAGATCTGAGCTGTGATGATTTCTCGATAAACAAATTGTAAATTTAATGCATTTGCACACAAATAGAAAAGACAGAGCGGAATCTATAAAATCTATAAATTTTAAGAATAATATGCCTGAAATGGTGAACGTTTTTTGGGATGAAAAATTATTACCTGGAATGGGCGTAAGAAGTTTTAAAGAAGAAAGTCTGGCAATTCTAATTTCATTTGGAGAAAAAGAACAACTGCTGGCTGTACTCAAACTGGAGAGCTCTTCTGGCGCAGATTAAGCTGAAGCTGTGTTAAACGCACTTTATGACTAGAATCTTGATGACAAAGTACAAATGTGCTGTGACACAACAGCGTCTAATACAGGGCCATTAAAAGGGGCTTGCACGTTTTTGGAACAAAAACTAGGCAGAGTATTACTACTTTTTGCTCGCTGTCATCACGTTTATGAACTGGATTTAAAATGTGCATTTGAAACAACAAGTCACAAGTAGCCCTGATTGGGTTTTTTAAACATCTGGCTGCTATTGAAACATACACTGATATTGTCAAACAACATTTTAGTAATACAACATTTAAAGAGTTGTTGACATTTTATAATCATAAAACTATGATTGAACTATCTGAAAAAGGGCACGACAGGAATAATTTTTTAACTAATATCGCCAGAGACTATATAAAAATAGATTTAAAAAATACCAATTATCAACCAACTGACAACCAACCATTTATAAAACTACCATGGATACCAATTCTTGGTCCTAAACTTAGAAAAGAATTAAAAAATAAAACATAAAAGTTATATTCACATCAGCTCCAAATTTAAACAACATATTCTGCAACAATACAAAAAAACTTCCTCCATATACAGACTCAGGCCTCTACCAAATACAATTTTCATGCAACTCTATATACATTGGCAAAACCAAAAAGAAAATTATATCAAGATGCATTGAACACCAGAAAAATAGTATAAAAGGAAAATGAGCCAGTTCAGGTGCTACTGAACATTCTAAATCATGCCAAGGTATGTTTGACTGGTTATATTTTAAAAACCATATCCGCTCCAATATATTCATAATTATATTTGAAATATTTGAGAATCACTGGAAATGAATAAACAAAGCTAAAGTTTGACAAGAGTTGGAAAGTGGAGAAAATGTTCTTAATAGGGATGATAGTGATAACTTGACAACAAAAGCTTGGGGACCATTTTTAATTAGATTATCTGGTGTCAACATTTAAATCCTATTTTCTATTTTCTCATGTTCTTTTTAATATTGTCTTTTTAATGGTTTGCTTTTGTTGCAGCGATTTTTTTTGTAATGATTTTTATTTATTATACTTGATGACACTGATCACAATAGACCAGCGAAATACCGAATAATGTATATTAAAATAAAAACAAAAAAAATATTTTTTCAAAAAAGTTTTTACGCAGCCGTATTTATTGAATTTTACATACATTTTATTGTATAACAAGAAAATGACTTTCAAAGGTTATATATATATATATATATATATTGAATGAAAACTGATCAGTTAATTGAACATGAACGGAATTAGCTTAGTTGCTATTCTATTTCTTGATGACAATGGATTGGCTTTTTTTGGAAAATCTAACCTTATTGGAGATTCTCATAATGGAATTTTCTTAGGGTTGCTGGAACTGATTTCGAATTATAACCCGATTCTCAAGTAACATGTGATGAATGTTAAACAATCACAGGACAAGGGTCAATGGCTTCTGGCGCATTACCTATTAATCTGTTCTAAAAATAAATTCATTGGCTTTGTGCAGCTTAGGTTAGCAGGCAAATTATAGAAGAATACAAATCTGCAAAGTATTTTTCAATCATGGTTAATGTTTCTCCTGATGTGAACCATATTGAACAAACTGTTTGTCATTTGATATGTAGTTAAAGAAGAACCTTGAACCTTGAAGAGCAGTTTTTGATCTTTGCAGGTTGTACCAAAAAGACTGCATCTAATATTAAAGGATTAATTCTGGAAACTTTGGAAACTTTAAAAATTTGTTTTGAAGATTACTGTAGCCAAGGCTATAAAAATGGAGCCAACATATAAGGGTGTTTAAACGGTTCTACAAAAGAATAATCTATTGTTTATATTCTCACCCTGTGGTTGTCTTTCATTTAATTTGTGTAGACAAACTGCTGTCTTAAGCTGTACAGATGCTGAGACTTACTTTGGAACTGTTCAAACCGAATATGCAATCTTCTCTGCTAGTCCACAACGCTGGGAAATATTGTAAAAGTGGCTGCATGGTGTGTCTTTGCATAGGCAATCTGGAACACAATAAACTAAGAAAATTGAGAGCATTCGCCCTTCCTCCATCACTTAAGCCGAATCATTGAATCTTCATAGATTAGAGGTGCTTAGATTAGAGGACTTAGATTAGAGGTGCCTTGAAATATATGAACTCCTTTAAATGTGTTCTTATGTGCGGAATTTGTATGAAAGTCTTTACAATGATTGATCGCTGCAACCAGGTTATTCAGGCAAGAAAATCAACTATTTATACCAAGGTAAAAAATATTTAAGCATTAATTAGTCACCTCAAATCTGTTTGGGAGGAGTGTCTAATAATTTCAGAAAAAGTCAAATTAGCTTCAGATACTGCAAAAATTAGTTCAGGATTTCCAATTCACCAAAAAGTGAAGCGCAAAGATTTTTCTGGGGAGCAATATGATGAATGGAAAAAATGGTTTTTTTTATCACATTCTTGATTCTGTGATTGGTGGACTCTTTGCTCGCTTCACAGCAATTCAAGAAATTTTTGCTATATTATCTTTTTTTTTGAAATATCAAAAACTGTTTGAAGCAAAGATCAAGAGTGCCTGTATATATATAATATATATATATATATATATATATATATATATATATATATATATATATATATATATATATATATATATATATATATATACATATTTATATATATATATCTATATATATATATATATATATCTATGTATATGTATATATATATATATATACATATATTTATATATATATATATATATATATATATTTATAAATATATATATATATATATATATATATATATATATATATGTATATATATATATATATATATATATATATATATATATATATATATATATATATATATATATATATATATGTATATGTATATATATCTATATATATGTATATGTATATTAAGTTTTAAATTTTATACATAATCTTTAATTACATTTTTTAGGTGTGCCACTTATTGTAACAGTTACAACAGGTATCATAAAACCTGATGCTTTAGGTCCAGCAACTAAAAATAAGCCACAAATGTAAGTTGTTCTTAAATCACCGTATTTGAAATATATACTTTTATATACTTGTATAGTTATTATAGGGGCCATCCATAAATTACGTACCTACCGAGGGGGTACATAATTTAGGGCAAACGCAAAAAATTGAGGTGGCAGTTCACATTTACTTGCTCATTAATTAAAGGTTTTGACTAAAGATCCTAGTTTGCCAACATGAAAAGATGTATGGCATAGGGGAGTCAAGAGTATAATGTTCCTCAATGCACACACATGCCACCCTTTTTATACTGGCTCTGAGTAAAGCGAAGTTGGTTTTCAGTCAACCCCATTTTTGAGTCCGCAAAAAACAGGTTTTAGTAGTGCCGTGGCTATAGGGTCTGAGGCCCCCCCCCTCTCCTCTAAAAAAAAAACTGTCATTAGGATCTCAAAATCTTCCAAATTTTACCGCTAGGTATTGCTAAAATAAAAAGCTCCTCAACTTTGCAAAAGGATCCATAAATTTGCTTGAACCTCTCCCCACCACTCCTTATTTAGGGGGTATGGGAAGCCTACCCCCGGCACTGGGTTTTAGGTTTTGTTTTTAATATTACTAATCTCACTTAAGACTCGTTTTTCACAGACTTGCTAAATAGGGATGACTGAATAAAACGTCGACCCTTAAAAAATTTTATTTTTATTTAATTCGTCATTAGTAAAATAAATTTTTTTTAAATAAAAAGTAAATCATGACTTGACTGTGATATGATCTCAGATCTCCGCCGCGGAATCGCTAGCTTTGACCTCTCGGCCAAACGAACACATAAATTGATGCGTAATTTAACCTTATTAAAATAAATAAATCTATATATAGAGAGTAAACTGGGGTAAGAGTAAACGGTTTAGCTTCAAATTCAAATATTTTTTTAAAGAAATTATATTTTATGTTTATTTTCTTTTGTTTTAAAGAGAATTTTTTACATTATATAAATATATAAAAAATTAAGAAAAAACATTTTGAAAATCTTTAAAAAAATTGATTTTTATGAAGAAAAAAAATGTTTACTTTTCCCCTTATAATTGGGGAAAAGTAAACTAGTTAATTTTTATTAACAATTTTTTAAGATATTAAGGAAATCAAAACTAAATAAGAAAATAAAGCAAAATTAATTAAGAATAAAATGAAAACTAATCTTATTAGAAGTTAAGTTGACAAAAAACTATTTAATCAAATATACGAAAAAAACTATTTACAAATTAAAAAAAAAGAGTTGTTTCATCTGCAGAAGCAGGTTCGCATTTTTCATGCTAAAAAACTCTTCACCTATTTTGTATTTTTTGGGTAAACACGATCAACAAACCCAAGACATTGGTACCACATTTTGTTTTGAGTTGGCAATGCTTCTTCCCAAACTCTGCGACACTTTTTGCACCTTTTGATGTCTTTGTCTTGTCTCGATTTTTTTGAACGTTGCACTTGCTGAGTTTCATCTGAAGCTTCACCGAAGCAAATTTTGCGTTTCTTTAGTTGCTTTGACTTTTTAGCCTCATCATCTTGCTTTAGTTTCTCGAGCACCTCAGATGTACTTTGACACTGGCCTTCAACTCTCGGAATGCTGACTCTTTTAGGTTTTTTTTGCTTGTTAATATGGTGACGTTGTAGAACATTCTTCAAATTGCCTTCGAGTTTTTCTGTGAAGTGTTGCAACATTTGATACGTTTGAGCAGGAATCACTGGTGTTGCTGTTAAATTTTGAAGTTGGCGAATCGTTGGAGTTTGATGCTGACTGATGTTAAATGATGATATAGACTGGAATGAGGATGATGAACAGTCTCAGTTGAGGATGATGAAAACTGATTTTTACACCTTTAGATAGAGGACAAAATTTTCTACAAAACGGTGCTTCGCATTTTTAAAGATTTTTTGTTTTAGCTTTCAATAAATGGATAAGAAACAAAATTGCTAAACCGTTCACCTTTTTTTTCAATTTACTCTTACCCCAGTTTACTCTCCTCTCTCTCTCTCTCTCTCTCTCTCTCTCTCTCTCTCTCTCTCTCTCTCTTTCTCTCTCTCTCTCTCTCTTTCTTTCTCTCTCTGTGTATATGTATATATATATATATATATATATATATATATATATATATATATATATATATATGTATATATATATATATATATATATATGTATATATATATATATATATATATATATATATATGTATATATATATATATATATATATATACATATATATATATATATATATATATATATATATATATATATATATATATATATATATATATATATATATATATATATATATATGAAGACATATATGTCTTTTAAATCGGAATCCTGTGTCGAAAACCAAGTGCTTTGGGGTCGTATAAAGTATCTAAGGGGTGGAGGGATCTGCAAAAAGCATTTATTAAACTTATCGATGGGGGTGGTGGATATGATGAGCTTTAAAAGCGCAAATTCTTATTAAAAAAAAATTCTCTATTTATACATATTCAAAATTTATGTGAAATTTTTTTAATGAAAAAAAAAGTGTGTTTGGGTTCAAATGTGTTCGTACTTTTTTGGGGTGGGGACTTAAAAGTACGCATGGCAACAGAGAGAGGGAGAGTCAAATTTCTAAATTTTTGGTGTACGTACTTTATGAAGGACCCCATACACAATTGTTTTCCTTTTTATTTTTTTAATTTATGTTTTGTTTTTTATTTTATTCTTTATTTCAAAAAAATTGATTTGCAATGATATTTGTATAATAAAATGTAAGTGTTAACTTTTTATTAGATGCGTTGTCCAAGGCGTTCCGTTTTATTTTGCAGTTCTGTTACCAGTATGTATTGCTCTTTTGAGCAATATTGTAATCCTTGTGTTGGTTCAAAAGGGAATTGTGCATTCTTCGAAATTAACTGAAGGTCATTCATCGAAAAAAAATCCTGGTTTTGCTAATGTTAGAATAGCTTTTGGGTTTTCTATTTTGATTGGCGTAACTTGGCTGTTTGCAATTTTAGCTGTTGGAAGTTTTCGGAACATATTTCAATGGTTATTTTGTATATTTAACTCTTTGCAAGGACTTTTTATCTTTGTATTCTATACTCTGCGAAACAACGAGTTGAAGAAATGCTGGACAACTTTTAATATTAAAAATTATATGACGTCATCTTCAACTCAAAGCATTCCAAATCAAAACATGACAATATTTGATCGTAAGTTTTTAAGTTAATATATTGCGTCACTTTTTTGATTGTTTTTCCCTAATTATTTTAAGAGTATGATTTACCTCCGCAAAAATATGTGTAAATCTATATATTTATATGTTTTTTTATGAATTTATGTCTAGAGAGTTCTTCTAACCTGGACAACACTGTTTCGACCAAATCAATACATTTTTCGTGAATTGTGGACTAAATAAAATTTGTGTTTTGTTCGTTCCCAAAATTTATGTTATTTTAATGTTCATATAATGTTGTCTTTAAAAATTAATTTATTGAATTCGTCGAATTTTTTTTATACAATGATTATATAACGATTTATATATATATATATATATATATATATATATATATATATATATATATATATATATATATATATATATATATATATATAGAGAGAGAGAGAGAGAGAGAGAGAGAGAGAGAGAGAGAGAGAGAGAGAGAGAGAGAGAGAGAGAGAGAGAGAGAGAGAGAGAGAGAGAGAGAGAGAGAGAGAGAGAGAGAGAGAGAGAGAGAGAGAGAGAGAGAGAGAGAGAGAAATACATATATTAGGGTGTTTTAAAAAAAGTCTTGTTTGAAAACAAAAAAGAGCCTTAGTATATCGTATGCCCAGACCATGATTAAATACTAATGATTTTTTTTATTTTTTGAAAATCCTAAGGGTCCCTTCAGGGAGTAAAAAGGGCAACTTTAAGGGCATTTGGTACCATTTTTAAAACTATTTGTAGGAAGTCTTAACATGAATTTTTTCAATTATTATTTTTTTATTTATGTTTGCAAAGACTTATTTATTCAAAATAAATTTTTTTTGTTCAAAAAAAAATTTAAACTTATAAAAGTTATTTCCAAAATCTTAAAACCCATAAATACCAAATAAAAATATTTTTACACAGAACTTTTTTTTTATAATAAAGTTTTTAACTTTTTTTAGTAAATAATGTTTTCTTAAAATATATTTTATAAATTTTCTTTTGTCTTATATATTTAAAAAATTAATGAAATACCGCTAAAAAAAAAAATTTACAACTGCTAAAGAAATAATTCAATATTATCTCTACAAACAGTGAAGCAAAAATGAAGGTTTTCGTAGGTTGTTCTAGCAAAAATTCTTCTTTTATACCTATTTGATCTGTATGACTGTTGTATACTGCCTAAACTTATGTTTACAACAAAGATTTATTGGAAAAGGTTTATACTATTTAAAATTGTATCTTTAATGAATAACTTTTAGAACCTGATTGACAAACACAAAAAAGAAATAACTGCTATGGCTATATTTAGTTGTCTTTTATATACATAGTAGTCTCTAAAAACAGAGCTAGGTTCTTTGGCCCCAACACAGGTATACGGTCTTTTAATATTATATTAACAAGTTAGAAAGCTCATTATTGATTAAAGTGATTCAAAATGATAATTAATACTTTTTATTAGGATATGAAAGCTTATTAGCAAATTAAATGAATTAGAATGATAATTAATATAATTAATATAAAATAATTAAATGAAAGCTTATTAGCAAAAGGTTTTAAAAATGGGATCTTTTTGGCTTTCGAGCTGTTTCAAGCTTTCTTCTCAGGTATACTTAGTATCTGGATTCCACTTTTGTAATTTTTTCCCAAGCAGATAAAGAATGTAAGGAATGTGGTGATTAGGCCGAAAGACTGGATAGTTTACAAAGATATCCACGTGACAATTTTCCTTTGGAACGCCAGATAATGAACTAAGCTATATTGAATAGTCTCAACTTCAGTCAAGATGAGCCTTCAAGTTTGATTTCATTAACAACAGAAAAGTCGTGGCTAATTTTTGACATGCTTCGTCATGGAAAGGCAGAAACTCAGTGAATGAAGACTCCTCTAAAATTTTGGAAATTAAACAATTTTTATCTAGAATTTAGAGCAACATTCAAATTACTTGATGTTAATAACTTCTCTGGGAGGGCTTAAGTTAGTTCAAGACCAAATAAACAGAGCAAATTCTGGGAAGATTAGGAAGGGAATCTGTCTTTTTACTAATCATAAGTGAAATAGAAAGGGCAGGAAAAACTAAATTACAAAAAATTCGCTGGAACAAATAAATTCTTCTTTCTTATGTTATTTTGTTCATTACAATTTTTTAAGAAAGAATAGAGAGAATCATAAAATTTCTGGGATTGTTGTATTTTAATTTAAAACAAAACTTTAATATTGATTAAACATTTTTTCCAGTTTTATAATTTTTTTTTAAATTAGAGTAAAAATCGCATGGTTTTGACTATTGATTACAGAAAATATATCTTTAAATATATCTGAGCCCATTTTATTTTGATTAAATAATCTTTACAAACAAAAACATAAAAAAAATAATAATTTTAATACTTCCTACAATCTGTTTTAAAAATGATACAAAACGCCCTGAAAATTGGCCATTTTACACCCTGAAGGGACTCTTAGGATTTTCAAAAATTTTTTAGTACTAAATCATGGCCTGAGCAGATAATAGGCTTGGACTCTTTTTTTTCAGACATGACCATTTTTTTGAAACACCTAAATATATATATATATATATATATATATATATATATATATATATATATATATATATATATATATATATATATATATATATATATATATATATATAAAATGTACAAAATAAATTTTTATCATGATAAATTTTTATCATAAATAATCATCGTAGTTTTGAAAAACTGCTGTTGTATTGTAATAATAAGCATTCAACTACTTTTATCATAATCAATTAATATTATTATAACCCTTTATTAAACATAAAATTTATTTATCATACCGAAGACTTCACCTTTCATTTCGATGAATGCGATAATACGTTGCTTAACTACGTGTACCTTCAAAGGAATCGTAGCCTCTATATTTCTATCGCTCGTAGAGAATTACTCTATATCTTAGACACTAGTAGAGCTTAATTACTTTTCAAAACAACTATGGATTATTTTTTCAAAATCTTTAGGTACCTCTATGTGTTCGGTATCTATGTATTTGGCAGTGGGAACTCCTGAAAAAACATCTCAATAATGTCTATGTTTTTAAGGAACTTTTTGCAAGCATCGCTTTCCAAACAATTTTTTTTCGAACATTATATTTTGTCGTTGAAGGAATGTTTCAATCTACATAAATTTACAAATAAAATTAATGACCGGAGCAAGAAAAAGACATAATATTTGTATTGACGCCGAGCTTCGTGTTACAATATATATATATATAATATATATATATATATATATATATATATATATATATATATATATATATATATATATATATATATATATATATATATATATATATATATATATATATTTCTATTTTTTTTTTTCTATTTTCTATTTTATTTTGCCGTTTAACAAATTTGACAGTTTCCATAAATTTACAATTAAGTTAATGGCCGGAGCAAGAAGAAGGCATAATTTGCCTTATCGCCAAGCACCGTGTTACAATTTATAATTTTTACAAAGTTGCTTCAAGAATATATAACATAAAAGAAAAATTAAATGAATGTTTACAAAAGATATATAATAAATAAAATAAAATATCGTTTAATACATAATATCATAAATAGATTGAGTAAAAGTAAGAGTTAATATATAAAACTTTATATAAATTTTAAGTAAAATATATAAAAGATAAAGTAAAATATCATAGCTAGATTAGGTAAAAGAAAAAGTGAATATATAATAATTTTATATATATAAATACGCACAAAAAATAAAATAAAAAGCGAGAAAATGTGATTTTTGATAATGATTATTGTCAAAAATTTTAACCTTTTTTTTTTTTTTTTTTTTTCTTTCGAATAATTACGAAAATACGAATAATTAAATTGTTTTTCAGTTTTTAAATTATATATCTGATCTGTTTTTAAAAGAAAGACTTATAATAATATAAGTCAAAATCAAGTTTTGAATCATTTTTTTTTTTCCGGAAATTTTCCGGATTTTTTTTTTCCGGAAACAATGTTTGGAAATCTTTTCCACAAAAGTGGTCCGCGATTCTGAATTGAATAAGAAACTTGTTTAGAATAAGATTTTGGTATAACAAAGTTGTTAGCGGAAAATCTTGTAGCATATTTATGGTGTATTACTTTAAAATAAGTTTCAAATATTTTGGGGGACAGTCCATATTTTGTTTTATACATGAACAGTAGAACAAGATGGATATTAAGTTTGAAAATATTATATATATATATATATATACATATATATATATATATATATATATATATATATATATATATATATATATATATATATATATATATATATATATATATATATATATATACATATATATGTATATATATGTATATATATATATATATATATATATATATATATATATATATATATATATATATATATGTATATATATATATATATATATATATATATATATATATATATATATATATATATATTTTTTTTTTTTTTTTTTTTTTTAGGTGCTCCAAGAATACCTTACGGTCTTATCACAAAGACCCGCGGAAGAGCATTTAATACGAAGTTGACGCCTCCTTCCCAACCAATGTCGCATAACTTGCCCAGAGGTGAAGTTTGAACCAAGAATCTTACGTTTCTGAGGCAAGTGCGCTACCACTGCGCCACGTCTGCTCTATGTTAATTTTACAAAACTATATATATATATATATATATATATATATATATATATATATATATATATATATATATATATATATATATATATATATATATATATATATATATTGTAACACGAAGCTCGGCGTCAATACAAATATTATGTCTTTTTCTTGCTCCGGTCATTTATTTTATTTGTAAATTTATGTAGATTGAAATATTTCTTCAACGATATACATATATATATATATATATATATATATATATATATATATATATATATATATATATATATATATATATATATATATATATATATATATATTTACAAAATTTTTTCCAAGAGTATAAAGAATAAACTAAGAAATAACATATTTCTTAGTTTATTCTTTATACTGTTATATGTATTGCAAAAAAAATGCAATTAATGATAATGAATAATATCTGTGATTACTTAGTTTAGTTTTTGAACTTATAGGATCGTTGAATTTAAGATTAATCTGAATTAATTACATTGTTTTTTAGTTGATTTTATTTTATGACCTATTATTTTTTTTATTGTACGCAGATATCAAACTGTAAATCACACTCCTTTTCAAACAATTTTTTTTCAATTTTTTAAAATTTTGTCTACAACATCTAACGGTTCGTGTAGACCGGAAATAGAAAACAAGCTCTAATATTTTTTTATTGTTGTCTAAAGAATAATGATCAGCTTATTGAAGATATTAGGAGATTTTCAGATAATAAATAATCTAAGGAAGAAATACTCAATTTATTCAAAATTATCTGCTAAATATGGTATTTTTCGTGAAGGCAAAACGCATATCCGTCACAATTTCTTAATTTATTTGTAATTTTTATTATATTTTTTGTATTTTCTAATTCTGGTTTTAGGGTGATTGATGGAATAACTTTAAGGAATCTCCATCTAGCACCATTGCTAAAAGCCATTCAATGTCATTGCAGTACACGATAGGAATATCTTTTTCTACCAACATGCATAAAAAATTAAAATGAATGATATAGATTGCATTTTAGTTATCTAAAAAAATTGTAGGCAATAAATTACTTACCTCTTTGTTTTCATTTACTCCTTAGAACAATGGTAATTTATAACCATTAAATAATTTCCCAAATCAGCTTGTTGTTCTCAGTCAGTTTAATATAGAAACCAGGTTCCACACTTTTCTGTCCTCATTCACTCCTCAGAGAGCAACTTCAACCATATAGCAATTACTTAGAAGTCATAACAAAATTATTTAAAAAATTGGCATTAAACTCTCAAGTAAATTATTAAAAAAAAATTTAAAGCATCAAAACCTTACCAGTTATGTAGTTTTAGTTGAAGTTTGTTCAATTCATTTAAAGAAAAGAAAGGTCGCTTAACCTCAGTCTTTACAACAGAGACAACAATTTGCTTTAAATCAAAAGTTTTTAAAGTTAATGAGTTCTCTATTTTATTTATGCCTAATCCTTTGATAGAACTCTTTCTTGCGTTGTTAGGGATGTTGATCTTACAATGGACGTCGAATTCTTTTGTTTTTCTAACTTCATACAGCGATGCAAATTTCGCTAATTAATATTCAGCGAATGCTAATTGTTAATGTTTGAAATAGTAATTGTAATAAGTGAACTTAATAATAGTAAAAACTGAAATAGTTATAATTAGTTAATAAAGTTAATTGTTCAGTTTCCGATTTCACTTTTGAAACTCAAAATACATGCTTGCGGGCATGATTTTTTTATCCAATTTTGTGGTGTTAGAGAAGATCGTCAAATCCCTAACCACCAACACCCCCAACCCCTAGGGTAAGGTTCTTAAAAAAGTATTTTTAAAATTTTTTTTGTATTATATTAAGCTAAATTCATTGACAGATGTTAAAACTCATCAAAAAAACATTTTTCATTCAAACGTTACGACCATTCAAAGTTATTTCAGGGACCAAATGAGCGGAGTTTTAATCTTCTTGTGGTCATAAATCTTAAAAGAAAGAAGATGAATTTGAAATCTGTCGATAAATTTTGATCTAACTAATGATAGAACTTGAAAAATATTTTTAAGATCTAAGGAGACGCAGGTCTAGGAAAGGGGCAATTAGGGGTCTAACCCCACCTCTGGGTAAGTTTTGCGACATCGATTGGGAAGGAGGCGTGAACTTCCTATTAAATGCTCTTCCACGGTGCTCGGTGATACCGTAGAAGACCCTAAGGACTTCTTAAGGCACCAAAAAAAAAAAAAAAGAGGGCTTGGACGCGGTTGAGTTAGCTCCAATTACCTAAACTTTTTGCAAGTCATCTTTATTTGATACCAGTATGAAAATACTAAAAATTTTAGTTTGCCATATCGCTCTTAAATATTAATCTTAAACAACAAAACTACAGGGTACTCGCCTAAAATACGTGATTTTTCCCCAAGTTCCCGGTGAGAAAATTTTTTTTTCACTGGGGGCCTGGGAAACGAAAAACCTTTCGTCAATGCACCTCCGCGGTGCTCTGTGACAAGACCGTGAGAACTTCTTAGGGCACCTAAAAAAAACAAAAAAAACAAAAAAAATTCTTTCACCTGTTTTTAAAACACACAATGGTCAAAAGTAATACGCAACCTTTCGTGACAAGTGACCCGTATGGGTGTTCATAAAATTTGTTTCTAAATGACAAGTGAAAAGTTTTAGAATATTCAAGATTGTTTATGAACTGTTTTGCGGTTCATAAACAATTTTGAATATTCTAAAACATGTATGGCATTTAGGGAAATTCACATTTACATTTCATCACATTTATTTATAAAATGTGAATAATTTCTTAAGTTGACGTTTCAAACCATGTGAAAATTGCATTTATAGATCTCTCAAAATTCAATTAAAAAAAAAGTTATACTGATATATACTATATGTTTATGTATCCCTCCTTTGTTTATTTAAGGTTATAAAAAAGAAACTAAATATTTTCGTTTATTTTCACATGATTTTGATCACGTAACTAAGATAATAAAAAACAGTTTTATAATATTCTGAAAACCAGTTATTTATTATTATTCGAAATAAAAAAAGGCATTTGTTCCAATTCACCAAGTCCAACTTTGCTAAATCAAAATATCCCTTTTTCAAAATATAACCTGAACTTATATTGGATAGCAATCCATTGACACACCAACAAATATTATTAGTCATAAATAATTAAAATGCAGGAATTAATTACTTAAATTTCAAAGATTTAATTCTTATATAAATTTTTCCACTAAATGAAAATAATTATTTAAATTAATGACACTTGTCATACTTATTGACAATTTAGATTTCATTTGATGACACATTCCTACAAAAGATTTGTACTGCTCTCCAAAGGACTATTCTCTCTTTCATATTTCCTCAGAGTGGAAAATTCCAAAATTTTTATTTGTCAATTACTTTAGTTATCTTATCTAAATTTATATCTTTTTTTTTAATGTGGTATCTTTATAAAAGTTTTTCAACCGTTTTTTAACTTTTTCATGGATTTTGAAAGTAGTTTATACCTAAAAAAAATGCTTATATTTTTAAACCACGCTTTAAATAGCAAATCAATATTATGGTCTGTAAATTGAAAATGGTAGTTGTAGCAATAAAACAACTATAATAAAAACGGTTTGTATCACATAGTAGAACACTCATGTAACCATTATTTGAAAGTAAATACTAAATATTACAGTTTTCGATAACGTTTTAAGGTATAAGTAGTAAAAAACTAACAAAATATAAATTAAAACTCCCATAAATCTTTAACCAGTTAAATGATCCAGCTGAAATTTTACCCAACGTTTGGTGCGGCCATATGCTACATTTAAACTAACTTTTATAAAGTTTTATAGAGTAATTCTCATTTTATAGGTGTTTTTATTATCGTGCTATAAAGTCAAAATTTCACTTAATTTGAACATTCCAAGTAAATTATTTTCCGCGGACAAAATTAAAAGATTCCAAAATTTGCATCACTTGTTTACGCTATTACCCTATATTATAATAAATAGTGGAGTTCTTGGGTCAGCTGGGTTGGCATTATCAGGATCCGTGCTAATTGTGCTTATATAGCTATAACACGAGGGTCTGAAAAGACCGCCAGATTTTATATTTTGTCAAAGAATCTAAATGAATTTTTTTTTTGAGTGTTTTTTCTATAAAAATAGAAAAATGAGTTTATAAAATTAAAAAAAAGGTTTCACAATTTGAGAAAAGAGTAAAAAGTAAAGGGGTTAAAGCCAACTTAGACTTTAAATGCTTGTTAAAAAAGAATATATTGAATTAAATTAAAGACAGCAAAAGTATTTCAAAATGTTTATAATAAAAAATGTATACATGGTACAAAACCCATTAAAAATTGAATAAATTTTCTCACTGCTCTAGAGCAGTATGCAAAAATGAGTCACTTCATCCATTAAAACTATCATGGCCTACTATATTACACGGTAGTGTATGTTACATTTTAGAGGCCGATTCTAAGAGGCCTAATTACGCAACAAAATAATGACAGTGCAACATTAAAAAAGCATTAAATATATGTATATATATATATATATATATATATATATATATATATATATATATATATATATATATATATATATATATATATATATATATATATATATAGATATAGAGAGAGAGAGAGAGAGAGAGAGAGAGAGAGAGAGAGAGAGGAGAGACGTAGAATTCCGCGTTTTACGGAACCGATATTTGTGCTAAAATTCTTTGCCATGCTTTTTGAAGTTTGTATTTTGCCAGTGATAAAAAAAAACATATTTTGTTGTTTTATTTTATAGAATTATATATTAACATAGATATCTTTTCAGAAACTAGATGAATTAAACTTTATTAATCTGTATATTTAAATTAAAATGAAGATTTTTTTGAGTGGATTTATTAATAACAAAATTTAGGTTGTACATCGTGCATTTAGTAAATGTTAAAGATATGCTCACTTTTTTTTCTAACCTTTCACTAAGTTAAGTTTACAAGATTTCTTTGCATCTGCCAAATTTCAGCAATTTTTTAAATCTAATTATAATAATTAGATCTAATCAGGACACTTAATAAAAGATCATTTAATAAAAACTAAAATATAAACTAAAAAGGTTTTTGATCTGCCTAGTAGACGATTTAACAATTATTATAAATCGTCTACTAAGCAGATCAGGCAGTAAAGCATCAAAGGGATAAAATTTTAAAAACACAGGGATAAAATTTTAAAAAACAGGGATAAAATTTTAAAAAACAGGGATAAAATTTTAAAAAACTGAAAATTGATAACTTTTTTTTCTTGTTTAGATGGATAAATTATTGAAAGGACGAGTTAATACTCTTAGGTTTAGTTATTTTTGAAAGTGTTCGAGAAATTAGTTATTAAAAAAAAAACACTTATTTGACTATATTTTTTTTTTTGTAATTTAACAAGAAAGCAACTTTATAAGTATCGCTAGTGCAAACACCAAAATCTTAAACGAAAGATTAGACAGA
The DNA here is from genome assembly GCF_038396675.1 of Hydra vulgaris. Lineage (NCBI taxonomy): Eukaryota > Metazoa > Cnidaria > Hydrozoa > Anthoathecata > Hydridae > Hydra > Hydra vulgaris. The sequence continues at coordinate 11,562,747 of NC_088934.1, read as the reverse complement.
GTAGAAAAAAGTATTTTAGAGAACGCTAAAAAGGTATCAACACTGGCAACAGAAGTTGAAGAAATAAAAGTTAGTCTAAATTTTCATGAGGAACTTATTGAAAAAAAAATAAAAAATGCGTTAGATATTTTCATAAAAAATAGATATAACCAAAATGAAATACAAAATAACAGTAAGCTAAGAGAAATTGAAGATAGAACAAGGAGGAACAATCTAAGAGTTGACGGAATTAAAGAAGATGATAATGAAACCTGGCTGGAAAGCGAACAAAAAGTAAAAAAATTTTACTTTTTGTTCGCTTTCCAGCCAGGTTTTGTACTTTTTGTTAAATATTTAATGAGTACTTGGGTGTAGAAAATGTAAAAATTGAAAGAGCACATTGAGCTGGTAAAAAAGGTGTAAAAGAGAACAGAACAATTGTTCTGAAGTTATTGGACTTTAAAGATAAGGAGGAAATTTTAAGAAATGCCTCAAAGTTAAAAGGAAAAAATATGCATATTAATGAAGATTACTGCATGGAGTACTGCACGAATAAAATAAGAAAGGAATTGCGTGAAAAAATAAAAATTGAAAGAAAATAGGGAAAATTTGCTTACATATCATACGACAAGCTTATTGTACGCGAGTGGAAGACAAATGAAAAGTAATTTTTTACTTATTTTATTTACGGTTTATTTAATTTTTATTTATTTTTTGAATATTTTTATTGATAATATATCAATAACGAAACCCTTTAAAATGAATCCGAAAACGTTTGAATACGAAAGTCTTTTTGAAAACATTTCAGATAAGGTTTTTAAAATAAATGATCAAAACACTTTTGATTAAATATGACCTTGACAAAACTTTATTGATAACTCTTTATTAATGAATATGGAAACACCTTACATGTTTCCAGATGAAATAAATAAGTATTTAAAAGATGTTAAGGCGGTACAGGGTTAGGGTTAGGGCTCTAAATAAATAAATTTCAATAAACTGATTTAAAGTTATATTTTTCTGGTGTAGTATTGAAAAAGAAAAAGAAAAATTTTTTTTTTTTTTTTAAAATAATAAAAAAATAAGTTATTTGCATATTTAGCTCTTTTTTGGTAAAAAAGGGGTAATCTTCTGTCAAAAATAACTTTTGAACAAATAACATTTAAAAGCTCAAAATTGTTACATGAAATGTTGAAATTGAGTTGCACGTTCTGGCAATTACAAAAATTTCATATCATAAATATTTTACCAATAATGCTTCAAGACATTTTTGATTTTCAATTATATAGAAAAAAAGGAGGTTATTTTTTAAAATAACTCATATAATAATTTTTTTTTTAAATTTTCAAAATTGTCAGAACGTAAACAATCATCTTAGGAAAAACTGTGCCAAATTTCAAAACAATTGGTAGAATACATAATTTACAACCTTCGACAGAAAATTAAAAAAGATAATTTGTAAAAACAGTAAATAAAGAAAAATAACTAAAAATATAATATGAAAAGTATATAAAAATAATTCAAAATTATCCTTTCCCATAAATTTCACCCTCTTCTTCATTATTCTTATCATCAAAACATCTTCTATTTGCTCTTAACTTTTTTCGTTGCCTTTTTCCTGAATCGGTTGACTTTTTGTTTACTTGATAAATACGCAATTTGTCTTTTTCAGTTAAACTTTCTAATTGAACATTATTAGTTTGAATATTCAAATTTTTAAAAACTGTCACAATACCATTTGATCCATTGTTAAATAATAAAACTGCTGATGCTACAGCAATCTCAATTTTACTTCTACCAACATAAACAGTTTTTGGAGCACACGTCCATATAATATTGTTCAATGCCTCATTAACATTTTGAGTCTCCATATCTAAACATCTTTTTAAAAGGTTGTCTGAACCAAGATCTTTCCAAGAAAAAATTGGTTTGATTATATCACTTATAGCCTTTGGTAGAGATATACTGTCATTGTATTTAGAAGTATTGTTTAGCTTATCCAATTGGTACTTACAGCAAGAGTCAATAGTTCGAGGGCAAAATTTATGACGGTCTTCAGGATCATCGTTTGCTGAACAATGATGTATGAGTGCAGCAATACTTTTTTTCAAGCCATATATATCACCTCTATTTTGACGTAAGGCGATGCCATAATAATCTGAAGCGTATTAATAACTTTATCAGTCATTCTTCCCTCGCCAGTCAATCGCTTACCATCACTTAATAGTTTGCCCTTGTAACTAACTTTCAAAGCTCTTAATCGTGATCCAACCCTTTTCTGAACATGCCCAACACATTCACTTTTTATATCCTGGATATGGGTTTGCATCAAATATATCTTTAAATGATTTACTATCACCACCACCTCTATATTTTGTATATCGTAAACTATTTATTTGGACAGAACGTTTAAACATTAAAAGGACACAAGCTGACTCCATTGCTCCAGCACTTCTTTTATGGTTAATGCAACAGTTATGTGAAGCATGCCATATATTATAGGCAGAAGATTCTTTTTTTAACTCCCAGTATTTGCAACCTTTACAGTTTTTGGACAGTGTTTGGGTATCGACAGTAAATAAAAAAAAAAGAGCTAATCTTTTCTTTGGAGAAATGTCATGCTTTATTTGTAATTTTTTGCATTGACAACATGGACAAGTCCCAATAAAATCGATAAAATCTCTAAGTATATCAGTATTCATAAAAACATAGCATTCAGAGTCATTTTTAATTGTACTATGGGAAGCTATAGAGCCCATTTTTATTTTTTTTGCAGAAGCTGATTTGTTTTGAGAGGTTTGTACTGTAATTAAGTTAACTGGACGTCTCTTTGTTTTCGACTTTTTTCTTCAATCAGATGATCCCATATTAAAGTCGTAATATAAATAAATGGTTAGAAAAATCCACCAAAAAACACACACCTTTCTTGATCAACTATGTTTAAAACTGTTTAAAGTTATGGATTTTAGAGCAAAAACAAAGTGGATAGCAGTTTGTATAAACATCCACTGTGTCCTTACTAAGAAAATATTCACCTATTAGGGTTATCTAAGAGTCTTACATGGTTGCTATGAGCGTTGCTAGGCGCTGAAACTTTACTACCTTAAAATAAAGTGTCATTTTAGGTATTTATAACTTTTTTTAAAAAAAACAAATTTCTTTTTTGAATTCTTTGATATTCAAACCATTTAAAAAGTATGTTTGTGAAAAATCGAAAATATGAAAATTATTTAGAGATGTACCACCTTAAACCTTATGAGAGCCTTTCTCTTGTTCATCTTAATATTAGAAGTGCTAAAGCAAATTTTGAATACTTTAAAGTATTCTTAGAGGAAAGCAATTTTATTTTTGATATTATTTGTTTAAGCGAAACATGGTTAACTGATGACGAATTTAACGAAAGTACGCTTTTTCAATTAAATAACTATGAAGGAGTGCATTTGCAGAGGAAATCGAAAAAAAGAGGCGGGGGTGTTGTAATTTACATCAAAAATAGTTTGTGGTATAAATTACGAAACGTCCTATGCACATCTGATTACGATAGGGAATTTGTTTCTATTGAAATCATTAACAATGATTCTAAAAATACCTCGATATCATGCTGTTATAAACCGCCACAAACATCAACAGAAATATTCTCAAATCATCTTCAAAATATTATTTTGAAAAGCTTACAAGAAAAAAAAAAATTATTTATCCTAGGAGATTTTAATCTTAATGCTCTAAATTATGAAAATAATAAAGAAACACAAAGTTTTTACAACAATTTATTTCAATTTAGTGTGATTCCTCTTATAAATAAACCAACCAGAATTACAAAAAATTCGGCAACACTGATAAATAATATACTAACAAATTCTTTATTTGAAATCTCCTTAAAGAAAGGAGTAATTAAAACATCTATATCGGATCACTATCCAATATTTATTTCAATAAATACCTCAAATAAAATTAAAATAAAGAAAAAATAAAACAATCACAAGGCGGCATTTTTCTTTGGGTAGTCAGGTTAACTTTAAAAGTGAGTTAGCCAATATTGACTGGTCAAATTTAGAATCCTCAAATGATACCAATTTAATGTATAATACATTTATAGATATTTTTTTATTTTTTTATGATAAACACTTCCCCAAAGTAGTAAAAACAATTAAATTTAAAGACATAAATTCACCTTGGTTGAGTAAAGGTCTTAAAGAATCATCTAAGCGGAAACAACGATTATATATAAAGTACCTTAAAAAAAATGCGATAAAACAAAATTGGAATACAAGAGTTATGCAAGTCTCTTTGAGAAAATTAAAAAAACCGCTAAAGCTAATTATTATAATAAACTACTTGAAAAGTGTCAAACAGATTCTAAGAAAACACGGCAATTATTAAATGAAATTATTGGTAAACCAAAAATTAACAAACCGTGCTTTCCTAAAACTATAAAAATCAACCACAAAACAATTGATGATGAAAACGTCATTGCAACTGAGTTTAACAACTTCTTTGTTGATATAGGATCTAAACTTGCATCCCAAGTTCCTAGTGTAAATAAATCTTTTGATAAATATTTAGATCGTAATAAAAATGAATTGAATAACGAAAAACTGACCATGTTAGAATTTAATAATGCTTTAAAAGCCTAAAAAGAAACAGAGCAACCGGAATCGACGATATCAACAGCAACATTATAATTAACTGCCAAAACGAGCTTAAAGTTCCTTTATTTAAAATATTTAAACACTCCTTAGAGGAAGGTATCTTTGCTGAAAAACTGAAAACTGCGAAAGTAAAACCTGTTTTTAAATTAGGAGATACAAGTAAAATAGGCAATTACAGACCAATATCAATACTTTCTACATTCTCTAAGATACTTGAGAGAATTATGCACAATAGAGTATATACTTTTTTTTAAAAAAATAATTTTATTTACTCCAAGCAATTCGGCTTTCAAAAAAATACATCAACTGAACACGCAATCCTTCACCGTTTCCGAGTCGAATCTTCTCTTCCAAAATTGTTTATTGAAAATAGAAATATAAGTAGGGATAATGTTACTAAATTTTTAGGTGTTTTTATTGACGAAAATCTAAATTGGAATAAACATATCGCCTATTTCGGTAGTAAAATATCTAAAAGTATCGGAATAATATACCGATCACGCCGTTTATTGAAAAAGCCGCTACTCAAACAAATCTACTAAAGCTTTGTTCAAAGTTATTTAAATTACGGTAATACAGCATGGGGTAGTACCTATAAAAGCAAACTAGAACCTCTCTATCGTAAACAGAAGCATGCTATACGAGTAATTAATTTCAAAAATAAAAAAGAACACACAAAGCCTCTTTTTGAACAGATGTCTATACTAACATTGTTTGAACTAAATATATATAATGTTCTAAGTCTTATGTATAATAGTAAAATGCAAAAAATTCCTTCAATTTTCTATAGTCTTTATAAACAAAAACCAGAGTATAAATACCTGTTGCGCACAAATAGTACCCTTTTAGAGCCTTTATGCAAAACTAAGCTTGAGAAATTTAAAATTACTTACCGTGCACTTCATATCTGGAATAAGTTTTTATTACTTAATCAAAATATTATTAACCTTGAAAACTTAAATGACTTTAAAAAAACTATTAAAAAGAGTATTTTAAAGTATAAAAATTTACTTACTGATTTTTTCTAAGTTTGTTCACTGCTAGCTTCTTATATAAACTCTTATTATTTAATATACTTTAATATATATTTCAAACACTGCGTTAGCAATAAATGTGGTAATATTAAGAAAAAGTAACGATACATGTTTGTATAATTGTTATCTTACACTTTAATACAATTATAATGTAACAATTTAACGTAAAAGTTTTGTAAATATTTTTATTTTTCTATACGTATATATATATATATATATATATATATATATATATATATATATATATCTATATATATCTATATATATATATATATATATATATATATATATATATATATATATATATATATATATATATACAGTATTGGACAAAACGAGTGCAACCAAATAATGCTAATTTAGTTTCTTTATATAAAAGTGCTGCATTTTTTCAATTTAGAGAAATAACTATGTAACTGTTTAGAGACAAAGTTCCTCAAGTTTTATTCATCACAAAGTTCATTATTTGTACACGAAAATTAATAAATTAATCAAAAGTATTAAAAAAAGTTGATTTCCTTCTAGACAAAACAAGTGCAACTCGACAAAATGTTAACCAAGCTGTATTTCGCTATCAATATTTCGTGGCGAATCCTTTGTTGTCGATCACAGCCTTGCATCTTCGAGGCATAGATTCGATCAGGTAATCAATGAAACTTTGTGGAATCGCTGCCCAGGGCTTTTGGATTTGTTCAAACAGTTGATCCTTATTACGAACACCTTCACAATAAATTCAGCGGTTGACGATTTCCCACAGGTTCTCGATAGGGTTGAGATCCAGAGATTGAGGTGGCCAATCCATCACCGATAGGTGGTTGTCTTGAAACCACTGCTTGACTACTTTTGCAGTGTTTCGGATCGTTGTCTTGCTAAAAAACCCATTTTATTGGCATATTCCATTCAGCATGAGGAAACATAACATCTTTCAGGATATTTTTATACATGAAACGGTCCATTATTCCATCATTTCGATGTATTGGACCTAGACCGTTAGCAGAAAAACACCCCCAGACCATTACATTGCCTCCGCCATGCTTCACGGTCTTATGGCAGTAACGTAAATCGAGGCGTTTTCCGGCCGATCGACGTACACGGCAAATGCCATCGCTCTCAATGATGTTGAACTTCGATTCATCACTGAACAGGACAGTTCGCCATTTCTGCACATTTCAGTCAGTATGAGATGTAGCAAACAAGAGTCTTTTCTTCTGGTTTTTTAGTGAAATTAGCGGTTTCTTTGCAGGGGGTCGAGAAAACAATCCAGCTTCAACAGCACGTCGTCTGATTGTTCGGTCCGATACAGGCAGCTCTAATTGCTTTTGTATCTCGACTGATGATATCCAGGGATCCTTCTTGACGGATCTGACGATCATAGAATTCTCTCTAGAAGTGGTGGAATGCGGTCTTCCACCTTTTTTTTTTATCTGCTGCCAACTTCCCCGTAGAACGATATTTGGAACATAGTCTTGATACGATCCATTTTTTCACGCGATATTTATCACAAATACTTCTTTGTGACATTCCACTTACATAATCGCCAATAACTTTCTTTCCTAGTTCCAATCCAAGACTGTCGGGAGCCATTTTTGCACTTGAAGTCACAAAAATAATAAAAATTAATAATCACGCTTCTCAAGGCTTACCGTATGTAATGAAACACTTGTTGTATTTCACTTCTTGTATTGATGTTCTTCGATAAAACACTTTGATAAAACTCACTTCGATAAACTGTCTTGATAATACTGACAGATTGACTTCCATATACTGACTGAATTACATGTCGATTTACATGTCTCTTATATAGTAAAATGAACCTGTGTGAACCTGTTCTGGAAGATTCTAGATGCTTCTTTTCGATGCTTCTAGAAGCTTCTGGATGCGTCTGGATGCTTCTGAATGTTTCTGGATACTTCTGGATGCTACTGGATGCTTCCAGATGCTTCTTCTGGAAACTTTTGGAAGCTTCTGCATGCTTCTGAAAACTTCTGGATACTTCCTTTAATTATTAAAAAACTTCCGTGACGTTGACACGGACCAGACTTAAGAAAATGAAACAAACCAAAAAAGTTGCACTTGTTTTGTCCGCTGCAAAATGGCACTTGTCAACGAAATTCTGCCTGTGTGCTGTCACCTGTCAGCTGATTGCTAATGTCATGGCATGCTATGACTCCAGACTCCTGAACTGTTTGCTGTGATAGTTCGTTTTGTTTTTAAGACATATAAAATTAGGAACACTTTTTAGCATTGTTTGGTGTTGTTTGCAAATGTTTTGTCCAATACTGTATATATATATATATATATATATATATATATATATATATGTATGTATGGCAATGTAAAGCGGTTCTTGATGATAAGACTTTTTGGTCTTCTGCAAGTTTCCCGCGTTCTTCTTACAATTTTTTTAATATTTATATGTTTATTCAATCTTAACGAATCTTTATTATGTAATCACGAAAATGTATACTATGGAACAAAAAAAAATTAAAAATAAAAAATAAAAAATTTAGGTGCCCCAAGAATACCTAACGGTCTTGTCGCAGAGCACCGCGAAAGAGCATTTAACCAGGAAGTTTACGCCTCCTTCCTTACCGTGACGCAAAAATATGTCCAGAGTTTGTTTCGAACCTGGATCTCCTGATTCTTTAGCAAGCGCTCTAAGCGCCACGGCCGCACATATAGTAATGTATAGTCAAATTTATGTGAATGTTTTATACAGTTTCATTATCTAATATTTCTTTTTTGGTTTGCTGCTTATTATAAGTAGAAAGCTAAGAAGGTAATATTAGATAATGAAAATATTAAGAAAATGTTAGGATGTTAGGAAATATTACATAATTAAAATGAATCTTTTAGCTCTACCCTTATTCAGTCAGTGCATAACTTTAATATAACTTTTTACTAATATAGATAATAGTTAATTATAATAGAAATTTTTTAGTTTATTGCTTATTGTTGTTGATTTTATTTATATAATTAGTATTACATTTTTATATAGATCAATTAGGGAAAAGATTGAGTAAAAAAAAATTACTTTTTTATCATTCCATTTATAATTTTTTTATTATTCCTAGTATAATAAACTTTTATAGTTTTAGTTAACATAAGTTGAAGTTTGAAACCTAAACTAAACCTTTTGAACTTTGAAAACTAAACCTTTTGAATTTTGTATAGTTTTTGAAGATAATAACTAAATAAGTCTATATACCTATAAATGATTAAAAGTTGCAAACAAATTTTAAAATGCCATTTTCTTGTATTCTTTTTTTTCTTTGTCATGTTTAGTGACCCCAACATCTAGTAATGGTAAGAATGTAAATTAAAGTTTTTTGGTTTGAAAAATGATTTAATAAATTTAGAAATTAATAAAGCTATAATTTTTTTAATGTAACTTTCAGTTGCATCTACATCTACCTCCACTCATAAATTTGTAAATTAGTATTTCAATTGTCGATTAACTAAAAAAGAAACAAAGTAATTGAATTTCAAATTTTTTGTATGTATTCTTTAGTTAAATCTATTTCTATCACCACCAGTAAGTTTGTAAATTATAGTATTTTGGTTGTCAATGAATTAAATAAATTTTGAAATTGTTTAATGCAAAATTTTATATGTATTCTTTAGTTGCGTCTACTTCTACCTCCACTAGAAAGTTTGTAAATTATAGTATTTTGATTATCGATTAGTTATATAAAATAGTAAATTGTGTAAATTAGAGTATTTTTGTTTCATAATTAAATTTGAAAATTATTAAAATTAATAGTCTTTTTGTAATATTTAGTTGCAACTACTTCTAGTGCCAATGGTAAGTTTGGAAGTTATAGTGTTTTGAATTAAAGCTAAATTTTGCAAATTATGTTTTGGGTGTAACATTTAGTTTTGCCTCTTTCTGATGCCAGTGGTAAGTTTGGATATTATAATTTTTGAAAAAGTTCAATAATTCTTATATTAATTTTATTTTTTCATATAAGTTTCTATAAATAATCACATTTTATAACTTTTTTTTTACTTTATTTAGGTTGGAGAAAGATGGCACTCACCCTTTTCCTAAATCAATGTATTCACCACTAGTATATATTGTATAAAGTAGTAAAATATGATTGTTTTTTATTTATAAAAAAGATTTCTTTTTTATTATAAAGATAAAAATATTTATAGGGAGTTTTGATAATAGGTGTTAACTCTTTTTATATCCAAGATAACACAAAGATACACCACTTATATGTGGTGTTGGTTAGGAGCAAATTGTAATAAAAGTTATATATAAAAATGACAAGTTTCACAACTAGTAAATCAAAAAAAAATTCTTTTTTCAAATCCATGCTTTATGCAAGCAGAATTCTATTGGGCCTAGAAATTCTTTTTTTGTTATCTTTTGCAGAAGGAAAAATTACTGTTACGTTTTTAAATTTTTTTTATTAATTTAGTGTTCTTATGGGGAAATACAAATTAAATTTTTGTTAACTTAATTAACTTTTTTTGGTCAAATTTTTCCATTTCCTTGTATTGTCATCGAAAATGATTAAGTGTGCAAAATTTGAGCAAAATTGGTTGAGAAAAAAGCTTTCAAAAATTGATTTCAAATTTTGTGGCACACAAACATATATATGTTTATAGAAAGTAACCTAATATAAAGCATGGAATCATCAAAAGACGTTCTTCAATATGCTTTTTTAGGTGGTATAGTTGGTGGTTCGGCACTCCCTCTAGCACCCTGGATATGCCCGGTGAGCAGAGGTCATTTTAATTTTGTAGCCCACTGTTACACCTATCTTTTGATAATCAAGTTATAAGCATTTTAATAATAATTAACAAAGTTATAACAATTTAGGTAAAGGAAAACTAAATTTTGATCACAGTTTCTTCAACAAATCCGCTTAACAAAATTTTGGTACTAAAAACGACATAACTTTTTGTTTAATTGTTCGTTTTTTATAATTTTTTCATCTTTTAAATACTGTATTAAAGGGCTTTCTAATGATATATAACATTCTAGTATATAATTAATTTAAAATTTTCATGCTACGTACCTAATATTTATATATATATATATATATATATATATATATAAAAAGCTATTTTAGACAGTTTATTAATATTAGCAAAGCTGAATAATATGGTTAACTAATGTATTGCATATGATTATAAAACTGGATACAACAGTTGTTTAGAAGATATAAAAGTTGCTTCTATTCATCTTCCGTTGAAAAATCAACAGTTGCTAAATTATCGGGTTCGTTTTATCAAATAAAAAGTTTTATCGGATTATCAAATACTGTCTTATGTGAAAAGTAATGAAAAGTACATTATTCGAGGTATAAAATGCAAGTTAAATTGGAATTTAAACCCTATTCCTTAAATTTTCTCACGCGAATGTTTAATACGGCTTTCCCCACTATTGCTTTAAGAAGATCACCTAAAACTCGAATTTATCAAGATGATGAACTTAGTTTTTTTTCTGAAAATGATAAAATAACCGAATGGAACAAGTTAAACAGTAAACATTCATCAGAAGATTTTCAATTTAAAAAACATATTAATTGTGTTATTGATTACAATTTAATATTTGATCTTTTAACGCATTTTCCTTCTGTTCTTGAATCAATAAAAATTGATCATTGTTTATGTGTAGCTTTGCAATACATAGGAAATAATGTTCCACTTCCTCCATGGTTAACTAAAGGTCATAACGGCAAGTTAACTAGTTTGAGTTTGCTACAAAACCTTGCATCGTACATAAAAAACATAGCTTCTACTAATAGAAATATACTTCTTAAAGAAATAAATAATAGAATAAACTATGAGGCAAAGGGTCAACCACAATATTCTACAGATATGATCAGACATGCTTTATTATTAAGACATACATTTAAACAAGCATATGAAATTTTACTTGAGTCATTTCCATTACCTTCAAAATCTTTATTAAATAAAATAAAAACAAGGTGGAGTTGATACATTAAAGGCTGTTAAAACACTTCGTGAGAAGAGTTCAATACATGAAGATGTAATATTAATTGTAGATGAATTTTATTTTCAGAAACAGACACAATATTGTAGTGGTGTCTATGTGGGTGCAGATCACAATGGTACTCGGTGCAAAGAAGTTGTTGCATTTTTGATTGTTAGTTTAAAGAAATCTATTCCTTATGTTATAAAAGCAGTACCCGAAGTTACCATTAGTGGTAAATGGCTTTTAGAGCAAATATCAGATTCTATGAGTTCTCTTTCTTTATCTGGTTTTAAAATTATAGGAGTTGTTACTGGCAATCATAAAGCAAATGTAAATGCATTTAGTTTAATTCATTCCAAATATGGTAATCAGTCAAATTTATTTATTTATCATCCTGATAGTCCAAATATTAAAATATACTTATTTTATGATAGTGTTCATATTGTTAAAAATATCAGAATAATTTATTACACTGCAAAAAATTTGTCTTTCCATCATTTACTTATAATATAAAAGATGATGTTTATAATTGTTCAGGTGGTTACATAACTTGGGGAGATTTTCATCTTCTACATTCTAAAGATGAACAACTTCAAGATAATTTGAAAAACACTTCAAAAATTACACATTAAAGTTTAAACCCTGGTAATAAAAAGTAAAATGTGTATCTTGCACTCTCGATTTTTGATGAAGCAATAATTGCAAGTTTTAAAAGTTATTTTCCAGAACGAAATGACATTTCTGGTTTTTTAAGGATTTTTTAAAAGTGGTGGACTGTTTCAAATTCAAAACTACAATTTAGTCCTAATAAACTTGGTAATGCAATTATTTTAGATGATAGTAAAACCACATTTTTTAGGCAACTAGCTGATTGGATTGAACTTTGGCAGAAATCTTCATTATTTACTTTATCAAAACAAACATCATCTTCTCTCATCACAACTCTGCGTTCTCAAGAAATGCTTATAGACGAGGTTATCAAAGAAGGATATTTGTATGTGTTTTTTTCACAACTTCAAAGTGACCCTATAGAGCGTAGATTTTCTCAATATCAACAGATGAGTGGTAGGAGATTTCTTGTAAGTTTACTAGAAGTTCAACATTCAGAAATTATTTTAGCATGTCGGACTTTAACTAAGGAGAATGTAAATTTTTGGGATGAAGATTTAAAGAACAATTATGATAACCCAATTAATGATGAATTATTAATAACATTAGATTTAAACTCAAATAAGATATCAGAATTAACTCTATCACCTGAAAGAGAAGAAGTTGCAACAACAATTGCTGGTTATATAGCAAAGAAATCAATAAAAAAAAGCAAATGTAGCGGTTGCAAGTCTATGCTTGCTACAGATGCAAGCAATATAAATATTTGTCCATATCTACAAATACTTTGACGAGGTGGACTTACTTTCACTTAAGGATTTCACTTGTGGGTGTTTTCTTAGATAATCTTTCAAATTTAATAGCTAAACAAGTTGCTAATGTCAAAGATGCATCAAGCTTTGTTTTATCAAAATACTTTCCAACAGTTTGCTTTACTTGCGATTTAAACAAAGAATGGAGGTTCAAATTTGCTTCTAAAATTATAATTAGTGTCTTTTTTAACAATAAGCAGAAGATAATCAATGCTACTGTACGAAAAGATTCTGTTAAAAGTTTCAAAAGTTGACAGAGAGAAAAATAATACTTAAAAAAAAAACAAGAAAAAAAAACATAAATAGATAATAACATAAAACAATAAAATAAAAAGAAACACAAATTTAAGCCTTTTTTTTTTTGTAAATTCTCAGTGTTGTCAATTTAAATGTGTAACGTACAAATGTATAAAAATATATATTATAGATACAAATATATATATAATATACATAGTATATTATGCTAGTATAAAAGCACAAAATGCCAATTTTTCGTGAATGTTTTTTTTTTCATAATATTCCTACTCGTAATACTATATTTATACTATCTATTTAGTCTATATGATATATATTAATATGTTTTCTCGATAGTTGCGCAGCCATCTTTTTTTTATAATAGGCCTCTTAGAATCGGCCTTTAAAAAGTAACATACACGGCCGTGTAATATAGTAGGCCATGAAACTATCTACAAAGTCATTCTCAGTGTCGGGTTTACTTTTATAAACAATAAAGTCTATTCTATGTAGAATAAAGGCAATAATAAAAGGTGTGAACCTTTCAGCAAACTTTCTTGGATAGATAAGATAGAGTCTTTTAAAATATCTCTAAATCTCCGTTTTCTAAACTTATACCTATAGTTTAATGTATGAAGGAATATAAAATAGCGAAAAATTGTTTCTTTGTTCAAACTCTTACAACTGAGTATAAGTTTGCATTTGCTATAATAAAAACTTGATCCTATCTTCTCTATATTCCTATCATTCAAGATTTCTAAGCAGTTTACACTCAGTTTGCTGAGACGTGTGGATACTTTATATCAATTTTAAACCTATGCGAAGTAGATTTAAACTCGTAGAGGAGTATAATTTGAATAAAATCATGTAAAATTTATGAATATAAATAAAAATTACGTTATGTCGTTAAATTACACTTTTTCGTTACATAGCAATGTAATATATGCAAATAATACATACATAGATACAAATATAAAAAGACTTTTTCATTATTATTATTTTTCATTATTATTATTGTTATTATTATTATTATTATTGTTTTTTAACTTGTATTCATTAAGATTTCAAATTTCAATTAAAAATGAGATAAAACATGAGCAACAAACAAATGAAGGTTTGGAGCTATTATCATGAAGAATATTTATATATTTTAATGTATTCATTTAAAATAAGTTTTTAAGAAATTCTATTATACAAAACATAAAAATCTAGTGTGAAAATTGAATAAAACATATAAAAAGTATATTTATAAGAAATAGATATAAATGTGGGAATAAATTTTTAAAAATATATGAACTAAGAAATAAGTTTTTCAGAAACTCTATCGTACAAAACACAAAGTTATAATGTAAAAATTGATTATACAAAAAATATACAGGTACTCAGTTATTTACGCATTTCTAAACACACAATTTATAAAACATATTATTATTTTTTTTTGTTATTTAGGTGCCCCAAGAAGACCTAACGGTCTTGTCACAGAACACCGCGGAAGTGAATTTAACTAGGAAGGTCACGCCTCCTTCCTAACCGTGACGCGAAAATATTTCCACAATTCGTTTCGAACCCGGATCTCCTGCTTTTTTAAGCAAGCATATTATTGTTACAATTGTTTATATTTCAGATTTATGAAGATTGAGATCAATATCGAGAATAAATATGATTAAGAATGTAGTAAAAAAACAAGTAAATACTCATATAAAAGTTTCAGTTGAAGTCTAATTCGTTGTTAATTATCAAAGGTTTTTATTTAAATTATTTTTTTTAAATTGATCAAGGGAAGAAATAGTTTTTAACTCATAGTTCAAGAACTTAGTAGCAAAATAAATTGTTTTTGGTTGAATATAATTGTTATTCGAAAATCGGTATAAATTATTTATTTTTTTTGAAAAATGAGCTAAATAAGATGGGTGCCATTTTATTATCAACTTTTAACATAAATGTAAGAATTTGATAAAGTTAAGTTGAAATACGTTGAGTATTTTGAATTTATTAAAAAGAAGTTTAATGAGAAGCAATCCACATTTCCATTAATTCTTACAACGTGTTTTTGTTTAATTAGCGGTTTATTATTTTTAGATGCACTAGTGCTGCACAAAGCAACGTTAGCGTAATTTAACGCTCTTTTCTATTTTTATAGAACAAATACTCTTGGATAAAATTTTTTTTAATATACGCCTAAATTTCTTTAATGGACTAAGAGCCCTCTCATTTTTACCCTTCTGGCCCAATTATGACTTATAGCCCTTTGTTCGGATTTTAAAATAGCTTTTTGTTTAAAGCTAGTATTTAAGTCAACGTCAACAACAACAACAAGCTATTTATTTTCCGTAAATCATTTTTACAATATTATTAGAAATATTAACAATGATATTAATTTTAATAATAATAACAATGACAACAATAGTAGTAATAATAATAATAAAAAGTGAATGCTGTAACAACTGAGTTCAATTGAAATCGATGTTCAACTTTTTTTGTTTTTTCATTTTTGAAGTGTTAATTTTGAGTGTTTATAATATGGCTTATTTTTTTACTCTTTTTTTTCTTTGATAATTTCTTTTATTTTCCTTCTTTTTTTTAATTTATATATCATTAGTTAAAAAAACATGAACCACCATCTTTCATGATGATAGGAATATACATTTGGGTGCAGCGTTTTGCAATGAAGAAAAAAAAAGGTCTTGATAAAAATATATAATAGTGAGTGAAAATTGACTTGACATATTATAAGTAATGTATGAAAGTTTCAGTGAGATTGTGATAGATCTTGAGGGTCCTCAGTAATCATTGAGTTGGGGAGGGAGGGGCGGCACGTAAAATTCGCATGATTGCGTTTTGTGCGATATTTTAGCGGATGTAATGTTGAAAGTACATGAGACATCCAAATAATAATCGAGGATACGGTAGAATTGATTCTGAAATGTCTACAAATACATTTAGAAAGCCATTGCAATGAAAACTGCCTGAGGTATAATTCATCAAAGTAGGCATAAAATCAATAAAATCGACCAATTTTGCTAAATTCGAATTAGCATGGTATCATGTTTATTTAATATTAATTTCTTAATCTTATTTATTTAGGTTGTATCTCATTCCAGTCAAAACGAACGTTTGAAACAATATTTTAGCAGAAATGAATGCTTATGATTTCAACAAATAATCTACAATATTTAGTTAATTTAACACTAGCCTCGTGTTGACTCGTATAAATTGCACTGGATCAAGTCACCTACTAGTAGTTAGGTCTATTGAGAGAGAAAAATGTTAAAAACTGGCATTATGATGCGAGCTTCTAAACGGGATCGTATAAAACCATCGCGAGCCGATTGTCCACAAAAAGCCAGCGATGCCTCCATAACTCAATCCGTGTCACGGGCATCTATCAAAATCAAAAGTGGAGTCTCCATGAGTTGCTACAGAAAGTCGAGTATCAGCTTCTGTGACATTCATTGTCAGAGGTGGTTCTGTTACTGCTGTATCTTTCCAGTCAATGTGATCGAAATATTCAACAGCATCAAAGTTCAGCTTCGGAACCCTGAACTGACGTAGAGTAGTTGATTTTTCCAGTCGTGCTTTGAGAATTCAACGTAAGCCTAACTCGCGGATGTTTTTTCTTTCATCGCTGATCATTGACAACAACACATTTTCGGGGTGTCTGAAGTACCCTTTACGTTGCAGTACAGGGTCTATAATGTCTAGCAACTCTTGTGTTGGGTAACACGACAACTGAATTGTGCAAAAAAGATGTCTCGCACCATCTTTACATGAAGATGCATTTTAATGCTGAATTAAAGTGGAGCATAAACCTTTACAATGTATGTGACCAAATGTTCAAGATTGATAGAAGGCTCTTCACTAGCGACATACAGACGTAACACCCTATTGGCTGTGGTAAGCCACCGTGAATGATTAAAAGCTCCAGAGTTTCTCGTATACATGGTCGGAGAACATTCTCCATTCGATACAGCTTCACACATCTCACACAGATATTGTTGATCGGTGCTGAGATTTGTTAAAATAATGATCGGCAGAACCACCTCATGTTGATCAAGTTACACAGCTGGCAATATCTGCCAGTTTGTTTGCGCTTTACCAATCGGTTCACTGAACGCTTGTGGACCTGACATCGATCCGTCCAAGTACTGTATCAGATGCCGTAGAGGCAGTTTATTTGCATGTAACATGCAAATTAGCCACTGCAGCGGCTTTCTGTAATCTTTTTTGAGTAACGATATAACACCACCTGCTTGGCCGGTATTCACGTTTGTTCCATCACAACCTATAGCCACAATGTGTTTAACGTCAATGTTACTATCTGCAATGAAGCTAGCAATAGAATTTTAAATATCCTGCAGGTCAAAACATCGAAAAGTCTACTTCTTGCATTGTTTCTGAAAGTATCGATCGCCACTTCACTGTTCTTATGCTTTGTGTTTTTCATGAGCTTCATGAATTTGTCGTTATACGAGCAAATCATCTATAAAATCCGAGTATGTGAGACAACAGGTATTGAGGCTTTTAACCAAATTTGTTCAATGTTTTGTGCGACCTTCTCCAATATATCCGCAACAATTGGCTCTTTTGTAGCTGCTGTTAGTTTCATCTGATGTTTTGATTAAAGCGTAATAAAGCATAACATGTTCATAAGTCGGAAGAACAATGTCAGTCATATCCTTTGGCATACCAAATACACTATGGGCTACCACCTTTCTAGTATTCCGCAATGTCGCTATTTGTACTAGAACCAAATACACTGTCACATTGATACAAGCAATAACTCTATTTTATAAAAACTATTTGTGAATGATAAATGAATCAGTAAAAATAGAATAGTATTCAGAATACTATTCTGAATAGTATTCTGAATATTGTTCAGAATATCCAGAATACTATTCTGGGTAGGACTAAAAATTAAATATTATTTCATTGATTTTCTTCCAAACAATAATGTAAATAAAGAGTTGCTATTAAACAGAAGATTTAGTTTGGTATCTTTGAGAAACAAATAAGATTAAGCAACAAAGCATTTGAACAATGACATTGTATAAAAAATGGGAGTTTTGCAAAATCGGTTTATTTTTGTTGATTTTATGTCTCCTTTGATGAATTATGCCTCGGTCAGTATTCATTGCAATGGCTTTTGGTCTGTAATCTTAGAATTTCCAGGATCAATTCTACCATATCCAACATTATTATTTGAATGTCTCACGTACATCCAACAGTGCATCTGCTCGAACATAGCACAAAATGGAAACATGCGAATTTTACGTGTCGACTTTTCTCCCCCCCCCCTTCCCCAACTCAAAGCTTAATGAGGACCCTCAAGATCTATCACAATACCACTGAAACTTTTACACATTTATAATATGTCAGGACAACTTTTCCTCACTATTATATATTTTTACAAAGATAAAAAAAATTTATTGCACCCTAATATACATCACCATCTGTGATTATGATGACAAATACTTTTGGTTTCATTTGATTGACACTAAATAAAACCCGGCGTGTTTTTATGCCAATAATGATGATTTGGTATATAATTATTTTATGAAATGATAAAACTTTAACCATTTTTTAAATTTGTTTATTATTATTTATAAGTAAGAAAAAACTAAATATGACGCACATTTTGTTGATTAAGCGCTAAAACTAGATAACAATATGGTTATAATGTAAATGTGTCAAAATATTTTGATAATCAAAAAACGAAACCACTCAAGTTCATTTACAAATATTTATTTGCGGACGATAAAGTCATATTCTATAATAACGCATGTTTACAAGTCAAATTTAAAAAAATACGTTGGGAAATGAAATACTTGTATATTGTGAAGCAAAACAAAGCAAGTATATATTTTTAAAAGTAACATAAAAAAAAAGAGGATTAAACTAATTTTGCGCTAAAGAGCGTCAAGTTTTCTCATTGTAGATTGAAATTTTATTTTATACTGCGTTTGTTTACGGTTAATACTTTGGGAAAAAGTATTAGGCTTTTATCGATGTTGGAATTACTTTTACTGTGATACTCTGAAAATTCCATCAAAATTCAAAATACAATCCTGTCCTAAATGAACTTTTCATCCAAACTTACCGTCATACTGGAATTTTAAAATTTTGACTATTAGAGAGCAATATATATATCAAAAACTTAAAAAAAAATTTCCAACAAGATTTCTTGAAGCAAACATGCACACACGCAAAAAAAACTTTTTTACTTTGGACTATCATACAGTGCTCCCTAGTAAATAATGTTTATATAGTTATAATGTTGTAACTTGCTTTTATAGTCAAATACATTTCATCCAATTATTATTTTTTACCCTATATAAATATTGAAAACAATATTCAAAACAATGCGCTTTTTTTTAAAATCTTGAAAGTACATTTTGAGATGATAAGCCAATAGATTTAGACAGATAAAAGTTGATATTTCGGCATTTTTCATTCTACGCTTTAAGCCGCAGATATATCCCATATATTTTGAGATGTTAGACATCAATCTTAATATGTTAGAGATTAAACCCTTGAACATTCCATTTAACTTTTTGAACCCAGATACTATTTGAAGTGTTTCTAAAAAACAATCCTTCTTTGTTTCCTAAATGTTCAAAAAGAAATTAAACTAAAATAATGTTTATATATATATATATATATATATATATATATATATATATATATATATATATATATATATATATATATATATATATATATATATATATATATACATATGTCATAAGTTATAAATGTTCAAAATAATCTAACCCATCCATTGGTTTGTTCCAAAGTTTACAATTTGATCATAATCACTTTCTAATGTTTTCAACAAGTTCCAATTCAATTTGCTTGAAATCTTTGTTGTAAACTCGTCATCCGTTACGGCTAGCCATTTTTTAAAAGTATTGTGAAACATCAAATACGTTATTTGATTTTTATGTATAGCATATAGTTCTCTTGTTAAAGTGTGATGACCCAAAATGCAACCTAGGCGTATATCCATCTCTAAAAATTTTTAAATTTATGTCTAACAAAAGTTAGGCAACGATCATATCAAAGATCGTATACACACGTGTATATATATATATATATATATATATATATATATATATATATATATATATATATATATATATATATATATATATATATATATATATATATATATACATATATATATATATATATATATATATATATATATATATATATATATATATATATATATATATACATCTATGCATATATATATACATATATATATATATATATATATATATATATATATATATGCATATATATATATATATATATATATATATATATGCATATATATATATATATATATATATATATATATATATATATATATATATATATATATATACATATATATATATCTATATCTATATATCTATATATATAACCATGTTGGGGAAAATGTTATTTAAAATTAAAACCAGAATAGATTTTTTTATTCAGTCTAATTTACTCATTAGCTTGTTAAAGATCTTGTTAGCTTCAGAAATCAATTCTAGCCGCTCAGGAAGCACTCTATGTTTGGCACTATTGATTTCATTGGATAATTTTTGCGTGATCTTGGACATTTTTTTATTGCAAGCATATCGTCTGTGTAAATCAAAAAAGTCTTCCTCATGATCTTTGTTATGCTGAAAATTGGAGTGAAATTGGTCTCATTCGGCTGTAGTAAGTTGTGCCTTTTTTCAACCATACGAAAATCAATCTCGAAGGACTGCAGTTTCTTATTAACTTTAACGAACTACTCCATAATGCTGCTTCAAGTAACTGTAAAAATAGCTGTTTTAAGTTGGTCAAATTTTGGTCAAATAGTCAAAAACTTCTGCTTTTGTTTCTGCTTATCAAGCAGAATCATTGGAAGCTCATAAGTGCGTACTAAATAGAAAATAGTTATTGACAAGTATTTACAATCTATGACTTATGGGAGACATTGAAAGTTTTGAAGGAAAAAACTTAACTTTAAGGTATCACATCGAAAAGTTGGTGCGGAAAACGAGTCAAAGATTTTTTGAAGAAAGCAAAAGAAATTGACGGCGTCTACGTTGGATTTTTTGATACTTTTTCTATGAGGCTCAAAAAGTGGACAGCATATGGAATGTACTTGGCAAAAGAAATGATATTTTAAGTTCTTGGTAGTAAACTAGATTAGATTCCGAACATACTAATGGTGTTGTCGTATGACTGGTTACAGCAACTCGATTATTTGTTCCATGCTCAATTAACTTTTCCAAAATGTTTTTAAGCCTGGAAACTCCAGGTAATTATATATAGACATTAAGGACGAAAACAGCTAAACTGGTTCTCCGTATGGTAAAGCGTAGTACTGAGCAAATATAGTTGGTCAATAAACGGGAGAAGAATCAACAATGATTTAGAAATATTTTCAAATATGATTTTGAAAACTAGGAAATTATGTTTGAAGTAAATAAAAAGTATACAATACAATATTTTATGTTAGAGATGATCATATAAGCAAAAAATTCAACAAATTTGATTGTAGTTAAGTGGATGATTTTTCAAAATTTTTTTAGATAGGGACAAGGTGCATCTATTTTGTTTATTGCCATGTTTGATTAAATATTGGGCAGAAAATCAACCAAATTTTGCTAATAGCTTGATCCTGGAAAGTTTCCATAGTGTACTGAGCTCAGATTTTTGTCCTATTTGCGGAATGATAATTCGTTTAGAAAAAATTATAAATAAAATATCAAAATCTTTTCAATTTTTAAAACAGATTTTAGTAGCATTATTACATAATTATTGTTCAATTGTAAGAACATACTTACGCTGGAGGTAGAGATATTTAAACTCTGTAAGTTTAATGGTATCTTTTCTAAGGTGTATAAAGGCCATTGTTGACATAATTATAATTTGACTTTCTTTAGAGAATTCTTTTGACTAAAATAAAGGAGTATGATCATCTGATTGTAAATAAAAAGAAAAATATTGATGATAAGGGCAGTCAACCTCAACCAGTTAAACTTTAGCAAACAGTAAACTTTGTGAAAAACTTATTAGCAGATACCCTAGGACAAATCCACTTTGATTTCGACATTCAAGACAAAAACTACAAAGGCAACAACTGATAATGGGTCAAGTTTAAAAAAATATGTAAATTGCATTTACAAGAGTTAGTAAGTATCCCTGATAAAGCACTTAAATCTAAAGTACCTAAAACTGTTGATGAAGTGCAAGAAATCGAGTTTGAGTGCGTAATGAGGTTCTTGCTAAACCTAATTTAACATCAGAATTTGAATATCACCTGCCCTCTCATCAACAATGTGTATGCCATTCAATGAATTTAATTGCTGTTTATAATGTTGCAATTGCTTACTACAATACAGCAAAACTTCAAAAAGATTTATCTATCAACGTTTTTTTATCAAAAGTTTTATCTATCAACGTTTTTATCAACAAGTTTTAGGCATTATGGAACAAGCATTCACGAAATTTTTTTCAAAAGTTATTAATAAATCACTTTGTATAATTACAAACAATAAACTACAGCGTTGAACGCTTCAAGAGATCTTTATAAAATGTATCGATTTAAACGTATGTATGTATGTATGTATGTATGTATGTATGTATGTATGTATGTATGTATGTATGTATGTATGTATGTATGTATGTATGTATGTATGTATGTATGTATGTATGTATGTATGAATGTATGTATGTATGTATGTATGTATGTATGTATGTATGTATGTATGTATGTATGTATGTATGTATGTATGTATGTATGTATGTATGTATGTATGTATGTATGTATGTATGTATGTATGTATGTATGTATGTATGTATGTATGTATGTATGTATGTATGTATGTATGTATGTATGTATGTATGTATGTATGTATGTATGTATGTATGTATGTATGTATGTATGTATGTATGTATGTATGTATGTATGTATATATAAAAATTTTCACCAGCACGTAAATGTTTATAGATAGGAGACTTTTTGTCCATTCTGTAATATTCAAATATCCACATCTTAAAATGGCAAATTGTTTCGCTTATATAACAGGAATTACATCCTGCATATACGATTTTGTAGACTACGAACAATCTGGACACTGGAGCAATAAAATCTTGAGAAGTGAAAAATTTACTTTATTATATGACATATGTTATTATTGTAACTAATCCAGTTACAATATAAGTGATTTTAAAACTTCGTACTTTAAATGGTTAAAATTATTTTTATTCAACTGAAGATGATCAGTGGTGGTCGAAATATTCATTGTTTTTATTAATAATAAAACTTTAAAAAAGTTTGATTGTTTATTGAAAACTATAT
This sequence comes from Hydra vulgaris, assembly GCF_038396675.1. Classification (NCBI taxonomy): domain Eukaryota; kingdom Metazoa; phylum Cnidaria; class Hydrozoa; order Anthoathecata; family Hydridae; genus Hydra; species Hydra vulgaris. The sequence goes on along the minus strand of NC_088934.1, from coordinate 11,539,132 downwards.
ATATATATATATATATAAAAAACATAGAAATAAATGATATTTATTACAAAATTAAATAGACAACCTGCCCATAACACACCATTATCTTCCGTAAAATAACAAGCTGTTTTTGTCCTACAAAAAAATTTGTAAAAAAAGGATTTTTTTATGATAAAATACTAAAATATTTTATGGTCTATTTCATTATTTTAAAATTACAAGGTTAGTTATTATAACTATTTGGGTTCTTGCAATTTTAAAGAATAAGCCAAGTATTTCCGGGCAAATAAATTATTCCCTCCGTTCCGAAATACTGTTTTGATTATCATTTAGTGTTAAGAATTATTGAAAATAAATTGTTGTTACTTTTTTTTGTTTGTTTTCTATATAAAAAATATTTTTTTTTTATGTAATAAAATATGTATAAAATATATTTTTTAGTAAAAAATAAAAAAAAGTAAAAAGGTTTGTTTCAAAAAAATTCTTTTATGGTGAATGCAAATTGGCAGCCGTATTCACTTCCCTCCGTTAACCCTGCGAAACGATAAAACAGTTGTTTTTAACGTTAGATAAAATAAAACCGTATTCTTATGTCGCCGTTTAGTTAACGGCAAAAGTAAATTTAGTTATCAGAGGGCTGTTAACGCCAAAATCTAACCCTGTTATACCCTACAGCTAAAACCGTCAACGGAGAAATCTATAATATAATTGCTACAGAAACGTTTAACGTTTAACGTCGTTTCATTAGTTACTAGACTTTGAAAGAGCTCGTCTCACTACACACGCGGTCATTGGAGAAAGCTCTCTTAAGCGAGTTAAAACTTTTTACCTTTTGGAATTTAATTATTATTTATTAGTTTAGAAATATTATTGCCTTGTAAATTTGAGATAAATTTGCAGCTTTTTTCTCGAGTTCATCCACTGAACTTTTAGAGAGTGAATGCCCACTGAGGAAGTCAAAATCAGAGGATTCAGCAGACATAGCCTCAAATTGCCACTCAATTTGTGTAACAATGCTGTCAAACACATGGTTGCACTGAGTCCGAATTCTGTTTTTGCTGTGAGAAGGTGAGAGTCATCTTCAGCTTTATAAAGTGCCATCCGCTTCACTTTGCACTTCCTCTTGATTGGAAAGCAACCATCAATTCCAATCTGGTTAGCTTTTTCTATGGCATCTTTGATAATGTTGTCCACCTCAACATCTCGAAGATTCTGAATGGAAGCCTTCAATCCTTTCATTTTTTTTTGCGGCAATGTCAATTGAAATGGTTTTTGACTGAAGCAGTTTGCTTTCCCGGTCAATTAGAGAAAGAATTTGACACCAGAAATCCAACAAACACAAAAAACTGAAATCAATTTGAATGAGAAGATCTTTTGCACTGCTAACTGTGACAGCATTTGTCATGGGATTGTGGATAATGGATTCCAAAACTTGAAGAACGTCTTTAATTTGTCTGTGCAATGGTGTGATTGCATCTTTTTTGGCAGACCATCTTGTGTCACTGTTTCCCTTTAATGAGATGGCCAACTTTTTCATCAAATTTTTCCATCTTGACGTGAAGCTTGAAAAAAAGTTAAAGATGGCTTGAACCTTTCCAAAAAACGTAATCATGAGTGGGGAAACCTCAGCAGTATGAACACCAACAAGATTCAAAGTGTGAGCTGCGTATGGAAAAAATCTTGCTAATTCATTAAGAGAATGGATTCGAACTTTGACGTTATTGTATTTTCCAGACATTTTGGCTCCATTGTCATTGGTTAGACCATCCTTCTCCAATTTATCAGTTATCTCTGTTGCAAGACCTTTTCCGGTTTTTTGGTGAGATTCAATAAAGTCCACAAAACTTTCCTTAATTGTGCAGGTTTCATCACTGATGTGGACATACCTGATGATCTGAGTGTGGAGGCATCTGCTCTTTGTGGGAGGCATCTGGAGTGCAGTCAAACAGAATAGAGTAGTATTTAGCTTCATTGATGTTTGACAAAATTTCGTTCCTGACTTTCTGTCTAAGTAACTCAATCAGCTCATTTTGAATTCAAGGAGAAAAGTAGGATGTTGTGGTTTTTTTTTGCTTTAATGGACACAATGTGTTCAGCCACTAATGGATAATAATGGCTAATCAACTCAATTAAGCTCAGAAAAATGCCACTGTTTTGTTGACCGATGTCTTCTGTTGTTCCCCGAAGGGCAAGATTGTTCTTGGCACAGAACAAAATTGCATCAACAATCACTTTCAAGATGTCTCTCTACTTTTTCATCTCTCCACTGATAACTCTCTGCAGATCAGAATCCAGGGTCATTCCTTCCTTGAGGTTTTTTTCAAGAGTTTTCCAATCAGAATAGCATTTTTGGTGTTCATTGCTGTTTTCATGGTCAGGAGTTCTTGGGTTTAGTTTTTTCCAGTCACAAAACCCTTTGTAAATTTCTGAGAAATTGTTGGTTTTTGTTGTTGAAAATAAAAAACAGTAAAAACAAAATAAAGAATCTTTTTTGTTGCTGTACTGCAGCCAAGTGCGAACAAATTTTTCACCATTGGAATAAATTTTTTCATATTGTTTTGAGCTGAAGTGTCGCATTCTGTTTTCAAAATTACACAGCGTTAAAATTTGCGCCCTCCCAATTTTGGCGCCTCAGGCCGCGGCCCGGCCGGCCCCGCCCTTGGTATGGCCCTGGTTACACGACAGTGTTTAGTGTCAAACTGTTACTGCTTTAGGTGTTTTCAACCCTTTATTATTAATTATTCTGAAAATACGTAACAATGTATTTTAATAACATTTTGCGTAACGTTGTTACTTATGTTCTGTTATATATGAATGTTATGTTACTTAAGTTATGTTATATGCATATTATATTAACTTATGGTGTGTGCTATTGTTGTGTGTTGTTGCTGTGATGTTGTTTTTTTGGCGCTACTGCAGTTTCTCCCCCCCCTTTTTTTTATTGCTGATTATGATAGAGAATTTTATGCTGATTAAGAATCGTATAAAAACATAGGTCTGAAAATTAACAAAAAGTGCTCTAATTCGCTGTTGAAGTTTAAAAATTTACACTAAAAAACGCTAATATTCGCCATTTTTTTAAAACGTTTTATATCAAAGTTTACATTTTGAAATCAATCGTTTAGAAAATCTTTTTTTTTATTACGCAACCCGGTTTTTATTGTCGTCAAAATTAAATTATATTGAAATTAAATTGTTTTTAATAATATATTTTATATATTTTTAATTAATTTTTTAAAAATTAATTTAAGATTTTGCTTTTTAAATGTACATAAATCGACTGACAAATAGGGATTGGCGCGATTAAAAGTACATCATTTGAGACAGGGTTAGGGTTTGGGCTAGAGATAAATCAGAAAATGATGCGCTCAGCATTTTTAAACAGTTTTGTTTTACATTTTTAATAGAAACCAGGCTTTTTTAAATTCATCGTTGAAAAGAATTTTATTTATAACAGAGTATGAAAAAATGGCGAATATTAGCGTTTTTTAGTGTAAATTTTTAAACTTCAACAGCGAATTAGAGCACTTTTTGTTAATTTTCAGACTTATGTTTTTATACGATTCTTAATCAGCATAAAATTCTCTATCATAATCAGCAATAAAAAAAAAAAAGGGGGGGGGGGGGTAAAATGCAGTAGCGCCGTTTTTTGTTATCTTTTGAGTTGATAGTTATTTGGCTTACCTTCACGTTGGTGTCTATTGTTAAAAATGATAAATAGGTAACTTTATTATTGAAAATTACTGCTTTTAATCATTCACTAAAAGCCAAGATGAATTATTTTGCCATATATACAATTTGTTTAATCTCAATTTGATTTTTTGTCTTTAGCGCTGTTTATTACATGATTTTGCTATAAATATTTTGGAATCTTGATGTACCAGCATAAATTATTTTCTAAAAGCTAACATGAAATAGTAATATTTAACAACTACGACTCTGGTAAATCACAACAGCTTTTCTCTCTAAGGTACATAGATTTTAATTTTTTGTATGTAATGTTTTTCTTATTTTTTTACTTATTCGTTACATTTTTTATTTCGGATTTATCAGATGATATATTTATGTGGTATAAAAGAACAAAATATTGTAAAGTTTTGTGAATTTTTTAAAAACGTTTACTTATAATTTTTTTAAAGAAACAATATTAAAGTTAGCAAAAAAGAGTTTACAACGTTTTTTTTTTTAATTTTTCTGTGTTAGCAGTATGTTTATTATTAAAATTGCAGGTTTTTAATAATTTTTTATATTATTATTTGCTAAGTTAATTTTTTTCCAACATCTCTTAGCTGATATATATACTTTTTTAAAGTCATAAGATTATTGTATAATTTATTTTAAATGACAGTTCTTAAATAAAATTTTAAATAAAATTCTAGAATTGCTGATAGATACAAAAGAATGCATTGAAAAGGTAGTTTTGTCAAAACCTTTATCATTTCGACAAGATTTACAAGATTTATTTAAAGGAAATAATGCAGATAGAAAAACCAATCTGAATTTTTTAAATTATATTAGAAATTATAATGCCTGTCTTTCTTTTGCTTCATTTAAAGCTAATGTAGTTCAACCCATGAATCATGGGCTGTCAAATCAAGATGTTCCGCCGACATATTGTCAACTATACATCTATGATCCACTTGCAGCAATAAATATTAGGATGCAACAATGTGGTAATGATCTTTGCTTAAATGATTTAATGTTTCGATTGCAAACTCTTATTAGTAAAGAGAATCTGGCTCGAGTGGAAAATGAAGAAATTCATCGAGTAGCTATAGCAGGTAGCTCAGTGTCAGTTGAAATCTTAATAAAGTTGCAGTTGTATTTGTTGGTGAATATGGTACACCACCTGCTTCCAGGGAAATTGTTATTCACCCAAGAGGTCATCCTCTTAAAACTATATCAAGTATGTCTGCCAACTTAGATCCTATGGTTTATCCTCTATTTTTTTCAAGGGGTGATGCTGGTTGGCATGATCAATTGGTTCACAACCCTGAACGGGCTACATTGGTAAGAAATCATGTTACATTATCTCAATATTACAATTACAATTTTTCAGTTAGAAAATTTTTTCTTCACTCTTTTATGGCAAAAAACTGTTTCAGCAATATGCTGTTGATGCGTATGTTAAAATTGAAGGCCAACGCCTTGCTTTCATCAGAAATAACCAAAACAAACTGAGAAGCGAGCAGTATGATGCCTTACATGAACATGTAAACAACCATGGAAATTATCATAATGTTAGACCAGGATGTGTTGTAGTTTTGCTATCAACTTATGTAGAAAGTCCTAGAGCTTTAAAAGGAAACTTAAGATATTCTATTTTTATTTAAATAAAATTTTTCACATATTTAACCCTTTTTAATTTACTCTCTTTTGTTCATTTTTAATATTTTTAGCATCCTCTTCCTCCTGTAAAAATGGTGAGGTTATGCTTTATATTTTGATTAAATAAAATTGCAAATATTTGTAATTTTTATTATATCCTTTTATTTGTAATTTTAGAGTCATTAACATTTGAGAGCTTTTGTGATTTTAGATTTGTTAACATTTGAGCACTACAGAAATTATCGCTCCCAACACCCAGAAGCTCTCTCGGAGAGGTCCTTCAATAAGTGGTGTTGTAATAGTGGTATGGATGAGCCCTTCTTCAAATGGAGGGCTCATCCATACCGGGGTGTTAGGAGACACCGAAGAAAAGACCACAACCAAAAGGTTGTAAATGTCTTCAATCAGTGAAGATATTTATAACTTTTTTGTTGCCGCTTTTTCTTCGGTGATTTTTTTTTATTTTAATTTTTTTTTATTTGTAATTTTTTTTTTAAATTTGTAATTTTTTTAAATAATATATTATGTTGTATATTTGATTTGTTTTTTGTCTTTTTTAATTAAAATTCTAACTTTTTTTCACCAATTAAACTTAAATATATTTAAATTGATTCATTACCCAATTATCATAATATAATGATGCAACATTCTAATGTTAAAAATAATTAATTGGTAGTTTAATTTATTGAACTCACTGCTTTTAAAATTTACTATAAGCCAAGACAATATATTTAGCTATATAAATGCAATTTATTTTTATCTCAATTTGATTTTTTATCTTTAATGTTTATAGTTTGGCTCCTTGAAGCATTTGTTATTTTGATTTTTAATTAAAATATTTTAAATCTGTTATGATGTCTTTTAAATTAAACTAAAGTTTACTAAGAGCCAACAGGGACAAGATTAATTTTTTTCCGGTTTTTTTTCTTTTATGTCTACTTATCTGTTACAGTTTTTATTTTAGGTTTGTCTTATGGCGCATTAATGCAATATAAAAGATCAAAGTTTACATATTTTTTTAGATTAAAATACACATGTTTGATTGTAAATAAAAATTTTTATGTTTGAAACGTATTTGTACTCAATTGCTAAGTTATTTATAATAATCTTAGTTATTTTTAATAAATTTATTTAGTTGTGTGCATTTAACGTTTTAAAGACAATTTTCTTTTTTAAACAAAAATGAATCAAGGGGATACCAAAAAATTAACTCCTATTTAATATAAGTTCACTTCGTATTAATCTTAATAATAAATAAAGTTCATCTTATAAAAAATATAACAAGAATTTAGCTTTAGTTTTTCATCAATTTAACGCACGATGAAGTGTTATTATTTTGTGTAAGTAACTAAAAGCATATTGTGTGATGAACTTAGGAATGTCGAGGAAAATGGTTCTGCCTTACAATAATTTGACCATTAACCATTTGAACACGTTAGTTGTAAATTACTCAAATAATGTTAAATAATTGGTAAATTATTTTACCTCCTCATACTTTTTATGTTAATTTTACAGATGGTTTAATTTTTTTAATTTGAAGGCGTTTTTCTAAAAGGGTATTAGTTAAGGTATCGCAACTTTAAATTGTGGAAGACAGCCTCTATAAATTATGTAACAGACCGACCATAACCCGTATTACGGGTTGCTTTCTGCTAGTTTTCTATAATATTAAGAAAAATAAAAAATGGTATCCAATCAAAACTAGCGTAAACCAATGATATATTATATAAGTAGACATTTAACTTGCGGGATTTTGTTGGACAAAAATAAAGGCGCCTTTTTTTTGTTTATGACAATAGCCTGCCATTTGTAAAAAGGAAGTTTGTAAAATTTGTAAAAGTCGAAGTGTGTAATAAAAGTTAAAAATGCTAGTCAAAAGTTCCCAATAAATTAAAGATAATTCGAAAACAAATTTTAATAATTATAAAACACTTGCAAAAGTTTTTTTATGAGCCTATGTTTATTAAAAAGTATTTTAATTCATAAAAATGCTTCAAAAGCGTCTGTCGTTTTACTTTTCTATTCAAAACTTTAATCCCTTTTTAATCGTAAATAAATTAAGGAATCATAATATATTATTTTAAAAGTAATATAACTTCTGCTTAACACTTTTACGTAAATAGTATTTAAATTTAAAATATATTTACATCATTTAAGAAAAGAAAAGTTAAAAAATATTTGTTTACAAATTTAATCCGCCATTTGTAAAAAGGGTTAAAAGCGACTTCACTTTTCGGATCGAAGTTAGACATCTAGTTATATAATATATCATTAGCGTAAACAAATAGGTTTACTTTTATGATAAGTACGCTTTAATATATCAGGCGCGGTTTCAGCATTTTTTGATGTTTGAGATACATAACTTCCAGACATGGAGTAAACTCTAAAAGTTCATATGTTTGTACTTAAACCAAATAAGGATGGCTTGCAAAAAATTGCAATGGCTGGGGCCTGGGAACAAAAAAGTCCTAAAATTTTAGCTACACCTGCCCAAAACGTGAGAGCAACAACTTGATAAAAGATTTTTTTTACTCTTCTCAACCAAGTTTATATTCATCGATAAATTTTAAAATTCACACAATAATTTCTTAGCGTTCAACAATTATGGCCTTATAAAATTTGCAACCCCCTCAAATTGAGTTGGGTTCAAATTTTTTATGGTCAGTTTTTGAACGCTAAAAGATTATTGTGTGAATTTTAAAATTTATTGATGAATATAGATTTAGTTAAGAGTGATATAAAAGATATTTTGTCTACTTGTTGCTCTCACGTTTGGGGCAGATGTAGCTAAAATTTTAGGGCTTTTTTGTTCCCAGGCTCCAATCATTGCAACTTTTTGCAAACCATCCTTATTTGATATAAGTTTAAACATATAAATTTTTAGAGTTTGCTTGATGTCTGGAAGCTAGGTATCTCAAACATCAAAAAATGTTACATCCCCGCCTGTATATACTATATCATATCTATATGATTTTTCCTATAACTATTAAAAAATGTTGTTTATATTATGTGAGTTTTATTATGACATAAAATGTACTTTGCATTTGATTTTAATGCACACTTTGTTACGAGCATTAATATATGTTAAATACATGCCTATCTGTATAAATTTTGTGTATTTATTTATGTATAAAAGCAAATATGCATTTACTTTGATACACCAATAGATAAGTACATGAACTGTGCTAAACCTTTGTATTTAAATTTTAATTTAAAAAATCAGAGTATCTGTTCCCACACTTTTGATGTACTCCTAGACAACATTAAACTTAATAGTCTATTTGCACGTTTCATAAAAAAAATCTTTCAAATTCATGAAAATTTAAAAAACTAAGAGTTTTTAAATATTCATTTAAATAACTTACGTCAATGAACTGTATTAGAGGAGAGGAGGAGCGCAGAGAGGGGTGGGGCGGGGGGCGGGGAAGGTGTGTATTGGGATCAAAATGGGGGAAGGGGAGGTTTGAACCTTCTAAGAAAAGACGAAATTCAAGTTGTGTTCAGTTTTTTAAGGAATATACTGACTAATTTTTTTTAAGTTTTGAAGACCTTATATATTTTTTTAAATGCAGTTGGTACCCCTCCCTGCTCCCCTCCTCCACCTTAATTTTATTCCTAGAATCGCCTCTGTTAAGGTTGACCATCTGGAGACTGCAGTGCAGCAGATTGCAATGGAGTGTAAATGATTTAACAGGGTTTAGAATCAAAAATTAATAATATTTAAGTAATTTTAATTTTTGATTACTACTTTTGATAAAATTGATTTAAAATAGTTTTTTCTAATTTGCAAGTAAACTATAATAAAATATAGTCTATTCTCACTTTTTTTATAATAGGACTACCTTAATTAAACTATTTATAAAATCAAAATATTAAGTTTTATTAATCAGAAAAAGTTACATACAATACCTCGGAACATTTTGGTTTATACAAAGATATAATTGAGAACTTGCATGATCCCAATATATACCACGTCCATAATATTCTAATGTAATAAAAGTGCATAGTTTATATATTTTACGTTTATAGATTTTATTATAAATAAATATTTTATTATAAATAAATTTTTATTATAAATAAATTTTGTTATATAAATTTATAAAAAAAACTTTAAAAAAAAAAAAATTACATTATACTCCCTCCAAAAAACTGTTCCGATTTGCATTAAACATAAAGAATTATTGAAAAATAAATAGTTGTTATTTTTTTATTTTTTACATAATTTTTTTTTTTGAACGTTTAGTACTAATGGAGTATTAAATATTCAAAATGTTCAAAAAAAAAATTTTTTTTTGTAAAAAATAACAACATAATTTATTTTTCAATAATTCTTTGAGTTGAATGCAAATCGGAACAGTATTTCGGAACGGAATGTATTTAAAAACAAAGCAATAATTTTTTAATTTACTTTTAATACTACAATCATAAAAATAATTGAATAAACAAATAAACATAATTGTGTTTACACCTAAAATTGTTAACAAAAATTAATATATTTTAAAGAGGTACATATAATAGTAAAAAATCTATTTTAGGCAAAATAAAAAAAAAAAAAGGCTCGATGCCTCAATGTTGAATAAGTTTAAAAAACTTAACCAGCCGAGGCGCAGTAGTTTATCGATTGCTTCATAAAAAAGGTATCCAATTTTTAAAGCCTGCTTTGGTCTTATACGACTTTTATACGACATCTGTAAGAACAGCGGTGGTAACTTACTAGTTAAACGCCCTTCTGCTTTTTATGAATTGTTTTATGTCAGGAGACAAAAAAAAGATCAGAAGTTTGAAAAACCAAAAAAAATCCTAAACGTCGTGAATGGGTGAATAATACAAAGAAATTTTTTGTTTACTTTTTAAAACGTTTTAAAAAGTAGGCAAAAAAATTTCTTTTAATGCAACTGAAACAATTTTAAATCTTGTTTAAACAAGATTTAAATTGTTTTAGTTTAAATCTTGTTTAAACAAGATTTAAATTGTTTTAGTTTAAATCTTGTTTAAACAAGATTTAAATTGTTTTAGTTTAAATCTTGCTTAAACAAGATTTCAATTGTTTTAGTTTAAATCTTGTTTAAACAAGATTTAAATTGTTTTAGTTGCATAAAAAGTAAGAATCCATCATTATCATTCATTTTAAAGTCATTTTTTTTAGATTTTCCTTGACTCATAAAGGTTTCTCAATTTTTATCGAAATTGTTTAGTAGTCTAATAATAACTATAGTTTCTTAAACACAAAAGCACCTTTAATCCAATTAAAAAAATATAAAGAGTCTTTACAAATGGTAGACGCATTTTTTGAATTGCAAATATAATAAAAAAAAGCCGATTAGTCAAAAACTGAAACTAGTTGACTTTGACAAATTGAATATTCGGTTTAATCAACTATGGATTTTCTACTAATCGATTAAAATTCGATTTAATCGAGTAATAATCTTAAAATTCTAATATCTTTTTATTCAATTTAATTTTTTCAATTTTTAACTTTTGTTTGTTCATTTAATAACAATACTATTATAAGTATTGCAAACATGTTAGCAATATTTAAACCTAATTAAACTTTCAGTTTATATATACTTTTTTATATTTTTACCCTTTGCTTTTTTACTCTATGCTTTTTATTTTCATAAATACTTTCATACTGGGCAGCTCCAAGCTGGCTCGGGGTTCTGAGGCAAAATTAAATTGTGAAGCTCCAAAATCTAAATGTCATCTATACAATAACATTGTAAATATCTATAGACTTTTTAATATTCATCAAGTATTTAAAGCGGTTCCTAAATCGTTAAGGTCTGGGAGTCATTAGGGTCTCGTTATTGGTGCGCCCCTAAATCATCTTGTTTTGCTACATTATATTTTAATGATGTGATGTTAAAAAATAGAAAGTTAATATAAATTACTTTATTACTTTTATTGTAATTATTTCGAAAAAATTTTTTGTTCCCTATTTCGAGTAAATCGACTTTTAGTCAATTTCAAAAATGTATTAGCCGATTTTAATCATATTTAGAAAATATATTTGTTGATTTAGTCGACAGTCAATTTGTTAAAAGTCGTAACAACAATTATAATTTAAATAAAAAAAACAACAACAACCAGGAAAACTGAATGCTCCTTAGACAGTTTGATTGGATGAAACAAATTTTAGGCTTTTTTGTAGAAAAACGCAAGGAAGTGCCAAACAGAGAAGAAGAAAAATGATGGAAATACCTCCTTCAAAAGGTGAAAACATACATTTGGTTGCAGCTATACATTTCATTGCAGCTATATATTTGATTGCAACAACAGATGTCGTCATGATAGAAACTCACAGAAGATCATTTAATGCAGATTCTTGTAACTAGTGGATGTTGGGTATGTTTCATCCGTGGGTTACATCTGGTAATCGTTTAGAGAGTTTTGTTGTTGTAACATGTAACATGCTCCATGTAAAACTAATTTAGAAAAGGTGTTTGAAAACTTACCAGGTCAGTTATTACGTTTAGGGTCCAACAGTCTAATGTTAAACCCGGTGGAAACAACCTGGTTATTAAAAGTAACTTTAAAAATGCAATTTTCATTCCACCCGTATTTGGTGCTGGGATTGTGGAAAAAGAAAGCAAAATTTGGAAAGAATTGTTACTGTGGCAAAAAGTACAATAATAGGAGGTCATTGTGCACGTGTTGTACAAGATTCGTCCACGCATTATGCTCTAATTTCAAATATGGAAACGCCTAAGTTGGTGTTTGACTTATAAATGGAATTATTTTTAATGACATTATTTAAATTTTGATGTTTTTTTTTAAAATAGTTTATTTATTTTATTAATAGCACACAATTAGTTCCCCGTAAATCAAATACCTGTTAACGTGAACTTTTGTTATCTCGAATAGTTTCATCTGGTCCCTTGAAACCCTCTAATTGATTACTATAAAAGTTCTCCGGTTTAGTGGAATCTTGGATAACTCAAATTTTGTTAAGATGAACCATTTTTTTCGTTCTTTTTTCAGCAAATTTATTCGAATAACTTGCATGGGAAAAAAAAAATTAAAATTACTGACTTTTTTAAAAAGAAATCGTTTGATATAAAACATTAATAACAGTAGCCTAATTTTTTTTTTCCATTGTATTTAGATCTCAATACAATAGATCCTTATCAGAGTGAAAATAAAACTATAATAAAATATCGTTAAAAAATAAATTAATTTATAGTTTAAGAAATTTCCTAATTAACGACCGCTAGCTTTTAAATGCAATTTTATTACCAAATAATAAGGATGTCGTTGTGTTCCTTTTTTGAATGTTGTTCTGAGTGAAGCAAGAATACAATAAATAACTTCGTTCATTGAAACGTGTGTCACACTTTTATTAGAATAATGTTTCATATTAATGTTAATGCTAAAGCATTGTATAAAGAACAATTGATTTAACTGAAACTAATATCTCATATTAGCCAAAGTTTGACTCAGCGGAAAACTGCTTTGGTCAAACATTCGTCAAGTCGAACCATTTTCCTTGGTTTTTTGAAGATTCCAGTAATCTGAAACTAACTGTGTTATTATTTATTGAAAGCCAACCTTTCCACCTCGGTCAAATTAGGATCCAACCTTAATTTACAAGATAAATCAAGGCAATAATTTACAAAGAACCTTGTTCTGAGATTCTATATTATAAGCTTTACTTAATTACAACTACTATGTTATTAATTACATCTTACGATTCCTTATTTACAACTTTCGTGTTCTAAATTACATCTTACGTTTCTCAATTACAACTTTCATCTTTTAAATTATATCTTAAGTTGTTTAGTAACTTTTAATTCTCAATTAGTTTAATTACTCAATTACTTGAAAAAGTGTAGTTAAATGATGTTCCGCGGTGCTTTGTGATAAGACAATAAAGACTTCTTAGAGCACCTGAATATACACGCACACTTTTTTTTTTACTTTTTTAAGTCATACTTATTTTTCCACATTTTGCATTTAGTCGATTTTATATAACTAGTTTGTTTTTATATATTAGCTTGTAAGATTTTGAGCCTTTGGGGCCTTTAAGAATATATTGATTGACTAAAAACAAATTTAAACCGTTTAAAAAGGTGGCTTTAGAGCAATGTTAAATAAACTATTGCTTTTAGACCTATGCAAATTTAAAATATTAAAGAGACGTCACTATTATTTAATGTCAAAATTTGTTTATGATTTGTTGTTATGTTACGGTTCGCTGGAATTATTTAATAATAGCAAAAATATTGCTATTTTTGATATTATTAAATAATAATGATAATTGCGCAATAATAGCAATTAATAATGATTGCGCAAGCTAAAAAGCTGTGGTGAGTATAGACACCACAATCTTTAGTCATCATTATATCGTAATCTCCAGCTACAAAACATAAGTATGTATAGCCATCCAGTAGCTACAGATTTGTTATTATATTGTAACTAGCTGCAATGCATCTTAATAATATCAAACAATGTATCTTAATAATATCGATAGCTAAAATGCTGCTAGAACTATAGCGACATGTGGTAATAAATCGCCATGTTACAAATTTAATTATTATCAAAAATATTGACCCAATACTAAAAATTGTTTTTTTTAAACTAAAAATACAAAATGAAACAATAATGTAAGAAAATAAAAATTTACTCAAAAATCGTTATAAAGTGACGCGCTTTATTTGCTAGCAAGTCTTTAGCTCTTTTTCCATTGGCATAAATTTATTCAACACTTATAAATATATTTTACAACAATCAGCAAAAAAGTTCAATGTGGAAAGATTTGAAAAGATTATATATTAGCATTTAAAATTTAACATACTGAAAAAAAACTTATAAATTAACAGAAATAAAAGTATGGTTTGCTTTAGCTGCACTATTTTTTGCTTCAAATGATAATTTAGTTTTTTTTAACTAGAATACTTGAAAAATAAGACACTATATAAAAACAAATTTAATAATCTTCTCTTTCTAATTGTTTGGAAATTTTGCAGTCTGGCTAAAATGATTGTTTTAAATAATTTTTTTGAACCCTTGTATGATTAAGATGATAATGTCCCATCACAACTTATTAAGCCCTGAATTTTTGGCATCTAGCTTGTGTTCTGAAAATATACCCTGTCAGCAAACTAGAATGATTTTTTTTGATAGTAATTTCACACTGGTTGTTGATACTTTAATTAATTGTTTCTTTTAAAGAAAAAGTCTGAAACCTGCAAGTAATCTGTTACTTACTATTTATGTTTCTTGTTTATAGCTTATGAAACCAGCTCTGCTACCTTTTGTTGATTTGATTTTGATTTACTATTTAGTTTTTGTTTACCAAATGAAAGAATAGGCTATTTTTTACAAAGTTGAACCTAGGATATTTTCTACCTAACAGCAAAGAAATTAGTGAATTGATTTCTGATTATGATAATATTAACATAAAAAAAAAAAATTGCAATTATTTATTGCAATATAGACAAAAATGCCTGAGAAGCAAAACGCATCAAAGTTACACCAAAGAACGGCAAAAATATAGAGGACAAGGGTATAACAATAAAATGCAGAAACAAAAAACCTAAAAGCGGTAAAAAGCATGCATTAGTCAATAATAGAGAGCCCAGTGCAACACACATTTGCTGCCAAAAAAATATTTGGTATGCCAAATTTGGCAGAACACTGAGTTGTATACTTTGTATTTTTTGGACGGCATTCTTAAGTATCGGTTCGCATTCTGCTGAATTTATCGGCGAATTCTATACTGATGATTAAAGTGTAATAGATTTAAATTGTAGGATGATTGAATTGTACTAGATTAAAAAAAAAAAAAATTTCGAAAATAAGAGAATATTGTTAATGATTTTTTGTATATTTGAGACACAATTATTAACAATGTTTGATTATTTTCTGAATTCTGACAGGAAATCTTTTTCCTTCTCATGTTATACAGATATATACACTTTACAGTTTTTTAAAATCTTTTGTTCATCAATTTATTGTTTTTAACTATTTTCTATGCTCTCTATTAAATTAAATAACGTTAAATATTGTTTGCAACTTAAAAAGTGGTTGTTTGAAATCTACTAAAACAAAACCGTGCAAGCAAAAATATCAGAAAACTACTCAGCCGGA
Source organism: Hydra vulgaris (assembly GCF_038396675.1). Classification (NCBI taxonomy): domain Eukaryota; kingdom Metazoa; phylum Cnidaria; class Hydrozoa; order Anthoathecata; family Hydridae; genus Hydra; species Hydra vulgaris. The sequence goes on along the minus strand of NC_088934.1, from coordinate 11,523,736 downwards.
AGATTTATTTTTATTCTGAGAACTAAAACCTAAAAAAAGGTGTAAACCAAAATGAGTTTTATTTCTCTACTAGTTTTAATCAAGTTTAACACGTATTTTTTGAAGTTTCAAAGGAAACTCAATTTAATTTTATACTAGGTTTCTGTAATGATAAAATCATTAAAACAATAATTTCCAGGTTGGTATTTGGAAAAATGTTAATGCTAATTTTACGAAGTTAAAACTCTATTCTTGAACATTGTGTTTTTATTTTTTTATTTTAGAGGATTTTAAATACGCAATAGAAGCTATGCGTAATTTTTGACGGAAGTGTTCCGACTGGGTAATGACAACAAAAAAAAATTAGACCTTATTTCATTTCTTCTCCTTGAATGTTAAGAAAGAAAATTTGAGATTAAATTAAACATTCAAAACAAAAAAAATTTAAAAATGGAAAATATATAGAGGTATATCCTACTTTTTAACTAAACCACCAATCGCCTGCAAGAGTTAATAACAGTAAAAATCAGTTCTAAACTTTCTAACGACTTTCGCTGAAGCCTATAAACTTAAACGTTTGTTATGAAAGCTATTGACTTGCAAAAACAGCATAAAAGTTAGCTGCAACAGAAAATTTAAATATATAGAGATATATATAGATATATATATATATATATATATATATATATAGATATTTAAATATCCTTTTTTTTTTACAACAAATTAATATATATATTTTTTTATTTTTTATTTTTTTTATTGTTTTGTTCTTTTTATTACATTTTAAATAAGCATTTCGTCACAATATTTAAAAAACAAATATATAATGATAATAAAATTATATATATATATATATAAATATATATATATATATATAAATATATATATATATATATATATATATATATATATATATATATATATATATATATATATATATCTATATGTATATATATATATATATATATATATTTATTATTAAAAAAATAAATATTATATATATATATATATATAAATTTTTTTTTTCTTCTATGCTATCAGTTGAATATCGTTGCTTATATTGTTATTTTGAGTTTTATATCTCGTATCATCAAGTGCATCAATTTTATCTCCAGTTAGAACAAACTCTTCACAAGAAATTGTAAACAGTAATCTTGCTCTTTTTTGTTTACTCCACCTAAAAAAATATACTCGAAGCCAGAAAAAAATTGCAAAATATTTATCTTAAGTCCTTAGAAAAGAAGTCACGTTTCATATATTTTATATATACACTTTGTTTATTAGTAAATTTCTTAGTTAATTTACTTGTCTAGAAAATAATGATTGAACTTGTTGAGTAATCATATATTTATTGGCTTTAACTTTGTCCTGAGCTGCAGGCAAACATGCTCTGGGTTCACTTTCTTGAACTTAGGTTCAAGATTTTTATTTTGTTGATATAAGATAGTCTTGCTCTTTTTACCAAAGATTTCTGCACAGATTTAAAATTGTGATCTTCTGATAGCATGTGTTCTTCTCATGATTTATTATCAAAAAATGATTCAACGCAACTAAATTGTGTTTCTATCAAAAATATTTCTATCAACACGAAGTTTTTTGAAATTAGTTTGTGCAGTACAACTTTTGCAAGTTGAACTAAAGGGCATAACAGTTTCAACTAAAATATTGAATATTACATTTGTATAGTGCCATTTTTTACTTTCACCTATTCAAATTTATTTACAAATTAACATATAATCAGGGAAAAACTAAAAAGAATGATAGCTGCTTATGTTGGATATCAGATTGTGTCCTGATAAATAGAGGCTTTAGAGTCTATTATGACTACAGCAACATCAGTATTTTAAATTCCTTTACCATTATAAAAAGTCTCATAAAGATCTTTTGCAGTCAATTAAATGTCTCTTGCATCAACAAAACTCCTGATGACACAATTCTTCCACGTGAAGGCTCATTGTAATCTACCAATCAGAAAGCATTGTTTTGCTTTTCAATTTTTATAAAGAGCTTTTAAGTAGATGTTTCCATGATAAGATGGTGCATAGTCTGACTTTGTATGAAATTTTTTTAAATAAGAAAAATCATTTTTAACTTTTGACAAAACAACATCAGCAAGACAGAGTATATCAACAAAGGTTGCTCACGTCTATATGCAGCAGTAAAAAAGATTTTTTTTTTCTCATTTCACTATTTTCATTAAAAAAGAATAAATCAACATGTAGAGTTATTTTTTTGTCATTCATGGAATTTAGCTAAAAAAGTTTTTCTAAAAAAAAATCTTTCAGCCAAAATCCAGTTTCCTCATCAAGTTGCTTAAAAGCACTTATTAATAATTGTCTAAAGATTATTATTACCAATGATTGCTTGGAGTTGCTTTTGTAGCAATCATTATTTTGCAATTAGTCGTGTTGAAATCATTACAGTCACACATATTTTACCAAAATTGTAGTCATTTTAAAAATATAGTTCTTCCTTACTTTGGATATTACACTTTTGCCATCGTGTTACTTAAACCTATTGTTAACTACTTTGTTACATTAAAAAAGCTTCGAAAATAATTTTTATCGAACACTCTTGTAGAGTTTCGTTGTAAAAGTATCTTTTATGTTAATCTTAATTAGAGTACTAATTATTAACGATGTATAGTAGTTATTGCTAAGCATATCTATACCGTTGCTAGGGTATTTTGTAAGTTCAAAATGTGTCAAGATAAGACTACTTCTAGGATTTCTGTAGTACTTTTTTCGCTTTAGTACATAGACTTTTTTTTAAATATTGGAAGAATCATGTATAAGGAAATTAAACAACTTTATATACATTTTTGGCAGACCCATTCTTGGCAGGTTAAGAACCGTGATGAATTTTTTTATTTTTTGTGTGTAAATCTACCCGGAGTAGCAGAAAAATAATATAAAAAAGAAATGCCTCTTTAACATTTATGTTGCTAATATTGCTCTTTAAAGTATCAATTGCATTCCATGCACAAACATTTTTACAAAAAGGGCCGAATTACGGGACCCAATATTTCCCCAATTAACAAGAGTTTTCAAAAAGAAATTTAACAGCGGCCTAACTTAATTACTTTCAACAAAATATTCAAAAAAGAAGGCATTTTGAAGACATCACTTCAAGACTCAGTTTATATTTCTCACATAATGGCTCTTAAATGCAAAAGGGTGTAGATAAATATTGAAATAAAAATCAATGAGTACAATAATTACAAATGATAATTCAATTTTTATTAAATCATTCACTTTAATTTTAAAGAAAGAAATAACAAAAAGATTTTTTCATTTTTTTATGTTTATTTAGAATTTTAAATATACTTGAAACTTAATAACTATTTTAGTTAACCAATTATAATTATGCAATATACAGTAGCATTGAAGTTTAATCAAGTTAAACACTCAAAATCAAGTAATTTAATTTGATTTGTTGAATGTTATCTCATCTTATTTCATTACGTAATTCGTAATTAAATCTGGCATAGTATAACTTTTTTTTAATCTTATTTATTTTAGAGCTGTATAAAATAATGTCTACATGATACAGTCCAAGTTTTAACTCTTAGAACTCATACTCCATACCAAGTTTATTTATTTATATAGTGCTGTATTAAATCCGTTATACGCATTCTTCAAGTTATAAATTTAAACTATAAATTAAAAAAAAAGTATTTTGACAATAATTTTTTTTTAATATTTAATGTTATAACTAAAATTTCAAATTTAACTATAAAACTATTGCTTTTGAAGCTACTTTTTATTTAGTAATAGTTATTGTTGTTTATAGATGTTTCAAAACTTTGCATTCATAAAAGAAATTGTTTTATGTAATTTTTTTCAAACTATATATATTAAAATATTTAAAATTAAATATAAAATAAGCATGACGTATTTAGATTTTAAAATTAAAAGAGGTTCAGCTGATTGGAAGTTTTAACTTATATTTCCGAAATTAATCTCGCGAGTGATCGTATTTGACCCCAGAGTCCTGTGATTAAAAAAAACTTCCGGGATCGCTATTTCTAGTAATAAGATTTAAAAAAATTTGTATTGTTCTAGATTTAATTTTTATAATTGAAAAGTATACAATAATTTTCAAACAGTTTTCACTTAATTGAATTAAATAGGTTATATAACAGATAAATTTGACAACACACCTGTTTGATGATTACTTTGTATATCTTTTTGAGATGAAATAAATCCTTTACAGTTTTCAGATATATTTTTTTTTACTGTTTGATATAACGACCAAGAATTTCCATTTGAGTTTTGAAAAGATAACTTCATTGGAATTTCAATGATGTATATACCAGGTGAGCAGCTAGTATTGAGAAGTTTTGTAACAATTGAATGATTTGCTCCATTTCTACTTAACTCGTGTAGAATCTAAAATGAAAAAACAAAGAAATAGAATTAAATTCTAAAGTGGGAGTTATTTTTTAGAGATTTAAAGTTTTAAATATACATTAAAATATGAAACTGTATATTAAAAGACCTTTTCAAACAGAAAAACTGCACAACTTTCAAAATTTTGAATGTAGAAATTCCAAAGCACTACAACTGTAAAAATAAAGGGCACTTATCATTCTTTATCATGAATCTTTTTTTCCAAAATTTTAGCTTTTTCTCAAAATTTATCTCTCTCCTATTTATTTTTTTTTTTACCTTTTTTTCTCTTTTTTTTCCAATAAACAATAAAAACTTTATTCGTAAAAAATTTATTTTCCGTTGGAATAATATATAATTTTGCAATAAGTTATTTTTATAATTGTCTGTTTTATTATTTTTATTACAAGTCTGTATTTGTTCGATAGCTACATATCGTCGCTTTGTAACTACCATCATGGTTGATTTAAACAAACTATGAAAAAAAAAATAATAATAATAAAAATTAAAAAACTACAAGCAAAAAATGATAAAAGTTTGGAAGTATTAATAGAAAATTTGCATCGGTTTACAACAACAGATGTCGTGTAGAGTTGTATAATCTATAAGATTACAAATATTAATATATTGACAAAGTTGTTTGCGAATTTAGTAAACTTGTGTAGCAATATGTAATAATAACAAAAGTAGTGACAGATACACCAGAGAAAGACGAGATTAACAGAAACAAAATAACAAAAGAAAAGATGAAATAGGTAAAAACTGCAAAGAAAGTGCCAGATAAGAAATTACTTTCAAGCTGTAAGTATTTTCTTATTTGGAACTTTCTTTGTCTTGCGTTTCCTTTTAATAACAAGCGTTATTTAAAGGAAACGGAAGACAAAAAAAACTGAAAAACCGTAAAAGAAGCAGAGTCAAGAAGCAGCATGCATAAACCTGTTTAATGAGTACGTTTATACATTATGCATAAACCTGTTTAATGAGTACCACCATGCATAAAACTATTTAATTAGTACGTTTCGGTTGAAAAGTGGATTATGTACTCCGCGTTTTACATTGAGCCCTAAGGTAAAACACAGATTACATAAAAAACCCGAGTCATGCTTAAGTAAGGATTCACATGCTGCCGGGTACATCTGTGACTTCTGTGCTGAGGTGTAAGATATACAGCGGGGTGCAAAAAAAAAGCCACACTAAATTTTTTGATAAAAAAAACTATTAAAAAATGTCTTAAACTCATATAATAAAAGTAATTCAGGACAATTTTTATTCATATTATCTACAAGTCTTTTTAATAAGTCATTTTGTAAAGCATTCCAACCAGCAAGAAGAATTTGGAACAGTTCATTTTCATATGTTGCCCGACGATCTTGCAGTTTTCTATTTAATATAGAACAAAGGTTTTCTATAGGATTTAATTCAGGAGAGTGTGCTGGCCAAAACATAACTGGTATCAATTTCGATTCCAGATGTCTTTTATTCAACCGTGCTGTATGTTTGGCATTGTTATCTTGTTGAAAGATGTAGTCATTATTAGGGAAAAGTTCTTCTATATTTGGTCCAAGTTGATAAACTAAGATTTTGTGGTACAAATGCTGGTCCATATTACCATCCACAGATCTTCTTTTTTTAATGTTTTAGGCTTTCTCCGAGATCCAACAGACCTTTCAGCTGTACCAATGTACTTATATTTCTTCACTACTAATAGTTGAGTTTTGTCGTAGATAACCTGTTTGGTATTTTTTGTAAGATTCAGTCTACGTTGATGGCAATTCGTTATAAAAACTTTTATACAGTGGGCGCTAAAAATTATTTATTGAATAAATTTACAGATAAAAAAAAACTTTGTTTAATTTGTAAGTTTGTCGTTATTAAAATATTGACAACTGTTCATATATGCAAATGGTGAGGACCTTTGGTATTGATAAAAAAGTTGCTTTAAAGTGAGTTTTAGCTTAAATATAACTGTTATTTAAAATATAAATACACATTAAACAACGTTTTATAATTATTTGTTGCTGTTTCGTTACTTTTTTACATAAAACTAAAGAATGATAAAAATTTATTTGGTAATCATTCAAATCATTTAAATTAGTTAATATTGGTTGTGTATGTCTACGGCGTACGTTCGGTTTTTGACAGATTGAATTTTTTCTTTTCGTTTAAATGTTTCTTTAGATTTATTTAACTGTGATGCACCAAACGATGATAGCGTATTTAAAATAACCAAAAATAAATATATCTCTTTTTATGTAAGGTTTTGACTTATAATGTCTGGCAATGTTTTTAGAAATTTCAATGCTGATTATTTTTAACATTAAATTTAAAAATGTAATCAATATAAAATTTTAATAATGGTTATTTTTCATATGACTTTTCCACCGAGATGGTCACCAAGAAACTTCATTAAGTGTTCTCATTTAAAAACTTTTAGAAGTTTTAGAGACTTTTGAAACAAATTAGTGTTGCCAGCAAATAAAATTTATTCTAAAATCAAAAGTTTTGTTAAAATTGTTGATACAATTCAAAAACAAAACCTATATGGATCTTTATAAAACTTTACAATTAATTATCTTTATGTTCGTTTTACCGCAATCATAAGAAACATGCTGTGTTCTATTACATAAGTAGTTTTAAAGCAAGATTTGTTTGTATCTTTAATTTCATTTTTACTTACTCTTATAATAAAATACAATCATCAACTGCGTCAAAAACCTTGCTAAAATCTATAAAAAATATCTAATTTAGAATACCATGATCAGCTCTATCTATTTTGATAGATCAGATCTATATTGAACCTAAAGAGCTTGTTACAAGAATATTACGTGCTTTTACAAAAGAGAATAACCAAAAATTATTTATTATTCGTTCTAGTATTTTAGAGATTCTAGAAGTATGAATATATATTGTTCGCACTCGTTATTTAATATCTTAAATAATGAGTGAAAAGAACTTTTGCAATTTAGTATTTTCTGGAAATAATTGTTCTTAGGAAAGACTGAATATATAAAATAAGAGTGTTGTTAAATGATTTATAAGTTTTGTTACAATATTATTCCTTATTTTTTCTGGACTTTATCCTATTTTTGGTTTTGACAAATGAAAACCACATTAACTCATTTTTAGATTTTGAGTTTAATGTCAATAAATATTGTTTTGTTAGTAGTTAAATGGGATTTTAAAATCCGCGTTTAAATTTTAAGATTAAATTTTATCCTCCAGTAACATAACTTTAATTAAATTATTTGCAGTTATTATCACTAATTAATTCTATATAATTAAAGTTTATAATTTTAATAGCAAGCGTAATTAAATTATTTTACTTATTAAATTTATTTTAAAAGATTTTTTTTGTTTATGATTGTTCTTTTAAAAATCAATCAAGTCATTTTTACAGAGATCGTAACGGCATTATTACAAACGGCATACACCCTGCCATAATTTTACATACACGGCATACACCCTGCCATAATTCAAGCATCTAAAGACACATATTATTGCTAAAAGAAATGTACCATATATTTAAGATTGCCTAAATCAACTTTTATATAACTGTCAGATGATGATTCACTCTCAAGTTTTAGTAACATAGGTAAGAAATATTGCCATGTAACGTTTACAGCCAAGTGGTTAGACTCATACATGTAGCTTATTTGAAGTGTAAGATTAAGCATACTTCTGAAAAAATAAGGTAAAATAAAACAACACTTAAAACAAAATAAAAAGATAAAGTATTAAATTATTTAAATGAATTGAATACTATAGAAAATTTATTTTAATGTTGTATAAATTAGTTACCCGAATAATGATCCATTAAACAACAAGTTTAATAGAGGTTTGCAGTATCTATCGTTTTCTAAAATCAATGAAACAAAATATGTATATATTTTCTTATAATTTGTATAGTTTTTAGCTAGATTAGGTTTTTATTACTTGCAAAAGCATATAATATACAAATAGAGCTTTTAAATACTTTTAACTACCAGGGGCGGACGCAGTTTTTTAGTGTGCCACGTTATCTGCCACGAGATAACCATGAACACATTCGATACACGATTAAAGAATCGTTTAAAAGTTTGCTTAATTTCGACTGTAATTTTAGTTTATTTAAAAAAATAAACTAATCAAGTTATATATAAATTTGCTTTTTTTGTAAATGTTAAACATTTAAACGTTGTTTTTCAAGATTTGCAATGGGTAAACCTCGTGGGACCTTTACAGGATACCTGGCGGGCATACCCATATGGCCCCAGAGGAAAATTACAGCCAAGATCAGGCGGGTTCCTGATTGGTTTCCCATATGGATCCCAGTTGCAAACCCAAATGGATCCCTTACGGTTTTAAAGTACGGCATTTGACTGGGACCCAAACGCGATACCCTGCGGGCATACCAATATGGACCCCCATATAAAAACCGCGGTTAAGATCTGGCGGGATACCGTTTGTCTTCCCATACGGGACTCAGTTAACAACCCGTATGAGCCCCGTACGGAACCTGTATGTCAATGTTGGCTGGAAATCCTTAAATATGTTAAAAAAGAAAAAAAAATCATTATCCCAGCAGGCATACAAGGTTGTATTAACGTTAAGTTCAAGTTTCAACGTGTATGCAACGTTAATTCAACGTTGTGTGCCTGCTGGGATATGGTTCTATTAAACTTGGCTTGTTTTCAGAAAACACAGAAAATGTTAAAAACAAAAAACAAGTAAAAAATGATTACGCTACTTTTGGTTTGATTTGGTAAAACAATGTGTTGTGTTTTTTCAGAAAAACAAACTCAAATCTTTTCAGAACTCTTTCATTCAAGTTATAAGGCATGCTTTGAAGTTAAAATTTAAAAGTGCTTTATATTGTACCCTACTTATTATGATTTAATAAAAGTATAAAATTTTGAGAATATTTTTGCTAAACCGGAGTACATTAGCAACTAATTAAATACCTGCTGCAGATGCCTAAAGTATAGTTTAAACTACAGAATTTATTTTTAAATGTATTAGATTACTACTTTTAATAGCGAGAAACTAACTAACTTGTTCAATTTTCTCCTGCAAAATATAACTTACGTTAAAAAGTTTTATAAAATAAATTTTGCAACCTATTCTCAATCATGTACTTTAATCCGATTACACAGGTCAACAAAAAAAAAAATTTTTTTTGGTGCCGAGCAAACAATTTGTTTTTTGTATAGCATTTCTCATTTTGATTTCAAATATGTAACTCTTTTTTTACCATCAGGTCAAGTTGTAAAGATATTTAGGTTCAAATCTTAAGTATTTAGGGTAAAGTCCCTAATATTGTCGAAAAAAAAGTTATTCAAAAGTATGTCAACCTGGGTCTCAAAAGAAGCGTATTTTCATAGAGATTTTAGAAAACATAAATATTTTTCCTTAAAATTTATTGACAAAAAAATTATGTGAAAAAATGCTAAAGACTCTTAAAAAAAAGTCAACAGAATGTTATTCACCAAAAATACACAAAATACTTACTTTTATTACAAATGAATAACATTTTTAAAATCTCTATGAAAATACGCTTCTTTTGAGACCCAGGTTGACATACTTTTGAATAACTTTTTTTTCGACAATATTAGGGACTTTACCCTAAATATTTAAGATTTGAACCTAAATATCTTTGCAACTTGACCTGATGGTAAAAAAAGAGTTGCATATTTGAAATCAAAATGAGAAATGCTATACAAAAAACGAATTGTTTGCTCGGAACCAGAAAAAATTTTTTTTTTGTTGAGCTGTGTTATAATTGTAATATTTTAAATCCGTTTGCGGATTAAGTTGGCCTATAAGTACATAATGGTTTGTACATAGTTTTTAATTTTTTAATTTTTTTTATTATTATTAATTTTTGTATTTCGGACTAAAAGAAAGTAATTAATATTAAAAGATAGTTGAAACCTACAAATTTTATAGTATAGTATTCTGTAAATTCTAAATAAAACATTAATCATTTTATTTAGTTTATTAGCCTGTTGTTGTTTTTATATATCAAAACGTTTTAAAACGTAAAACAGAGTAAAAAAATCCCTAAATTGTTTTATAATAACAAAAATTGTTTAGCTCATTAGGTTATTTTGATAACAAAAATCTTTTCACTTGATGAAATAATGCTGATGACACAAATGTTTAATACTGAAATCAAATATTGCTTAACCCAGAATAGAAACATTTGGACAGCAGGTTACCTTTTTGACTTATGAAAAATGAGATAAACTTTTTACCGACGAAACGTATGCTTGTGGTATTATTAGATATCATTTTTCATAAAGAAATGTTAAAAAACGGTTGTGCCTTCATACACTGCGCGACGTAATGATAAGACACCCCAAAAAGATTTATAAAACTCTACTATACATTTAAATTAAAAAACTAATTTTTATTGAACATGACAGCAAAGGATTTACAACACTAAGCAACATTTTAACAAACTTGTTTTTAACGTAACTCGTATTTAAAAAAAAACAACCGTTTTTTCAGTGCGACAAAATTATAAGACAATTTTACAAAAAACTTTAATTTGCAAACCGCAGTTGTAGGCAATTAAGAATATTTATTTGATGTAAACACCACAGACGATTATTTAACTGTAATTTTTTGTGAACTGTCAAAAATTTAATTTAGGTATTTTTTTATTAAGTATAAAATAACAAATTAATTAATAATGGTTCGTGCTGCACCGTTGAGTCCAGATGAGAAAAAAGTTCTCTCTGACATCAAAAATGGTTCACTCCGTTAGTTACATGGCTAGAGCTATTGGACGCAGCCGAAATGTGACTTTTTTTTTATTCTATACATATGAGGACTCTTAACTACGTTAATAGTCCTCATATGTATAGAATAAAAAAAAAGTCCCGGACGTCCATCAACATTAGGTTACCGTGATAGGCAAAGGTTGTTGAGACAAGCTTCAAATTCTTCATTAACTGTAAATCAAATTGCTGCAGAAGCAGGTGTGATTGCTAGTTTACCTTTCAGTTCAGCGAGTTATTCATAATGCTTTTTACCTTTCGCGCAAAAACTTCCGCAAAAACCGCTTTTGACAATAAATCACATAAACAATCGAATAACTTTTGCAAAGAATCGCGTAACATGGAAAGAAGAGTGGCAACAAATAGTATTTTATGGCAAAAAACGATTATTTTTTGATGGGCTGGATAGATAGAACTATTATTTTTACGATTAGCGTAAAGAACCAGTAACACAGCAACGACGTCAAATGGGTGGTGGTGGTGTAATGATTTGGCGTGCGATTGGGTATCATGATAATTAAAAATTAATTTTAATGACGGAAAAATGAAGGCTAAGGATTATCTTTTATTGTTCAAGAATTTTTAAGACGTGAAGCATTTGTAATAGGTGGTGAAAATTTTGTTTTTCAGCAAGATAATGCTAGCGTTCATACAGCTAAGATTGTAAAGAAATATTTCACCAGCAGTAAAATTAAAACATTGAATTGGCCAGCTAGATCTCCAGACTTGAACATTATTGAGAATGCTTTGGCACAGCTGTCACATGCAGTGTTTGAAGGTGGTAAAAATTTTAGTAAACTAGCAAACTTGAAATCATCCATCGCATCTGCATTGGATGCAATTGACATTTCGTACATAAAAAAGTTGTATGATTCTTTACCTTCTAGAATGATTGAAGTGATTCAAAAAAATGGTAAAAGTACCCTTAGTGATTGGTTAAAATTGAGACGTCTTTTTATATAAATGACAGTTTGTATGACTTTTTTCCAAAAGTGTCATAATTTTGTGGCACTAAAAAAACAATTTTTTTTTTTAATAAAATGCGAGTTAGTTTTAAAATAAATTTTTTTAAATGTTGTTTAGTCTTGTGATCCTTTTGCTCTCATATACCATAAAAATTAATTTTTAAATATAAATGTATAGTAGAGTTTCATAAATATTTTTGGGGCGTTTTATCATTACGTCGCGCAGTGTATGCGGTTCTGCCATCAATTTCCCTATTAACATTATTTATTCTTGAACTATTATTAAATAGTAGTATATACTGAAGTTTTTATTAAATTAAAATCTATAAACTTGGTACTTACATATTGTAGCACCGTCAAACACCAGTGAGTATATATACGTTAGACAAACTGCTTAAAACTTACTTCAAATTTTAAATTCAAAAGTTAAGAAAAAAAAAACTCTTAAGAAGTTTTTAAGATCCTATATACAAAAATAAACTATTTGGGCATATTTATTTGGGAAAAAAGTTTAGGTATTACCAACCTTCAAACAGATTCTCTGTTGACATAATTGCTCTTATGACCAAAAAAAAATACCCTTGCTTCTGCTCTATTTCATCTAAAATGATGTCGCAACCAACCAGTTGATGAATTGAAGAAATGTGCAAAATTTTTTATACTTTCAGATGAAGCAGATTTATAAATATCATGTAAAACATGGATAAATAGTATTATTTTAAGACTTATAACACAACATAAACATGGTCACTATTGTCTCCCCTTTATATGTCAACAAATGTATTAAAACTATAAAATATTGATAACAGAGCGCCGTAACACAAGGTAGATAAAGTGGAAAAGGTATCTTTCAAAATAAACTAAAATTTTTAAGTCATATAATGGACTCAATTAGCAGACCAAACAAGACTAAAATAATCGCTATTATTTGGCATTTGGTATAGCTGTGATAATCTTAGTAAATTTATTCATGGAACACATAAATGATCACAAAATGATTATATTTTGATTTTAAGCCACCTTCATACACCTCACCCCTACATAGTATTAACTAGAAAAGCCATAAATTAATAAAGTCAAATAAAAAAAAAAAAAAAAAAAATGCAGCAAAAATAATGACATCATTACTTTTATACTTTAACTCTAATACCTTGATGGATATATTTGACATTATATATTTTAACGTTGACAAAGGATCAATGATGACTTTATATTTTAACTTAAACATCTTGATTAACATCATGATAAAAATGCGGGAGCAGCAAATATCAATGTTTGACTTATTTTTATGTCTTCTTTTTCGCTTACTTTGAAAATTTGGTTGAAGGAACTACTAATAGTATTTGCAGTTTTTTTAGCATAGAACCCTAGTAAACAGTAAATAGTTTCACATATAGGAAGTTATGCAAGACAGCTATATTCACTTTCCATGTAGCCTTTAGCTCTGCACTTTGCATGCTGTTAGTTTAAAAACAATATCTTTGAACTCTTTAAAAACTAAAGAAAAAAACTCTAATTATAAGATGCATTCTTTAACTTACAAAAACCATTTGACGTAATTAACTAAGATACTAAACTTGTATCAGATACCAGCACAAATATTTCTGAGAAATTTATTATTCTCATATGTGTAGCAAAAATATGCAAATAGACTACATTTGGTTTATTGGAAGTAAAACTGGGAATCCCTTTAAGAATATGTATTCTTATGGTGTAACTAAGTGATTAACTTCATCTTAAAGATTTTTATCTCAATAAATTCTTAGTTAATAATTTTTAAAAATTTTTGTTGCAATGTTTCTTTAATAACTTCTTGTAAGTAGAGAAAGAAGCTTCAGCAAACGTTTTTGTTAAGTGAATCTACAGTTTGTGTGTTTTAAAACAATATAGTTGAAAAGCATAACATATTTCAGCATTGCGTCTTTTTCTTGACATCATTCCAATTTAAAACTATATATTAAACAAGTTTATGATTTATTACATAACTTAACTAACTTAACATCTGTATACTTTAATTAAAACTTTAATTTAATTTTAAACTTTAATTTTAGGAGATGCCTAATTCTTTTCACAGCAGCGAAAACAGGCTGTTTTTAATCAACTCTCTCTTCTCTTTATGTGTTTTTTAATATCTCTAGTCTCTAGTTTAACACAAGTGAAAAAATTAGAGCTAAAATTAAAAAAAATGAGTGTTTTATTCGTTTTTAAATTATTAGGGTTTTATCAGGGCTGTGGAGTCGGAGTCGCGGTGTCGCGACATTTTTAGTGGAGTCGGAGTCGCTAAACAAAATTGCAACTTTATCTCCAATAGTAAAACTTCTCGGTATTGCGCGTGCATGTACACATGTACCTTATATTCATATTAGACCTTCAAAAAACTTTTCATAAATTTGACAAAAAAAAAAAGTTTTTTAATTATCATGTTATTATTTTAATTTTTATTTAAAATTTTTAGAGAATTCAAGGAACTTTTCAAAAGTTTTGCTTTGAAGTTGGAGTTGGAGTCGTATTCTAAAAATTTCGACAATTTGAGTTGGAGTCAGTACTTTTTTTTTTACGACTCCTTACCCCTGGTTTTTATAGTTTTTTCAAAGTTAAGTCTTAAACTCTGCTGATCTACTTCAGAAATTGTCCTGCACTTGAAAAAATACTTTTATTAAATATTTTATTAGGTATTTTTTATAATTATGTAATATATAGTTGTATTATGGCGGTTTTTATGGCTCACAGTAGAAATAATATTTAATATCATTGTTAACAACATTTTAAATCATATAATGCATTAACAGTTTTTCAAAGTTTATGTAATACATTAACAGTTTTTTGGCTCAAAAAAAGATTGTAGAATCACGTTTACTCGGTCACTGAGGTGGTATATATATATATATATATATATATATATATATATATATATATATATATATATATATATATATATATATATATATATATATATATATATATATATATATATGATATATATATATATATATATATATATATATATATATATATATATATATATACCACTTTTGTTTAAGAAAAGTGGTATATATATATATATATAAATATATATATATACCACTTTTGTTTTAAAAAAGTGGTATATATATATTTATATATATATATATATATATATATATATATATATACATTTGCATATATATATATATATATATAAACTATGCTAGTGTATTCTACAAACAGAGTGCTCAATGTTCTAAAAGAACAGAGCAATAATAAATTTTTATATATATATATAAATATATATATATATATATATATATATATATATATATATATATATATATATATATATATATATATATGTATATATATATGTATATATATATATATATATATATATATATATATATATATATATATATATATATATATATATATATATATATATATACCACCTCACCTATATTGTTCAAATGAATGTCTAAATTAAGAAAAACTCTCGTTATGTCGGACGTTTTGAAATATCTAACTAATCGAGTTATTGAGACCTATCGACACAGAATAACACAGGAATGTTTTGGTATTGGGTGTTATATTCACATATAGCATGCTTTACCCAAGTTAACAATCAAATGCTCTAAGTTTTTTATTTCAATTAATGTTTTTGTATTGTTAATTTAATAGTCACTAATAAATAGAGTTTAAAGCGCTATTCTTATAGTCCTAAAATCAAGTCTCTGTTTTTAAAAGGGTTTTTAATGCCATCAAATCAAGTCTCTGCTTTTAAAAGGGTTTTTTTTTATCCTAAAAAAAGAGCAACATTCCTTTTTTGTCATTAAATCATAGCAATAAAGAACAAAAATTTGTTCAAACAAGCAACTTCTGTGTGGGTTGACGAACCGCGACGTTAAAATTATATTGTTTTAAGCCCATGTTTTTTCAAACTAAGACAATCTATTTTAAAGTTTGAGTTTTTTTCGCTGATAAATTAAAAAAGTTGTTAGGGGATCAAAGTTCCTTTGATTTGAGATTGTTCCGTTGCTCATTTTTAAATAAAAAAAAGTTGTTTAAATTACTTTAACGCCAATATTTTCCCTCCCTTTTTTGGAGATATAACAAAATCACTTTGTTCTTTTGTTAAATACAAAAATGCTATTTTGTCAGATGTTATATATAAAAATATATTGAATACATTTTTTATTAACACTGCGTTAGAAACCGATATAATTTTTCTCTAGCTAGTCATTATTTTTACGCAGTACCGCAGTTAGGCACCCCACGCCCCTAATTTAGGGGTGGTGGGGTTTAGCAAACTAAGGAGACTTTTTTCAAAATATAAAGATTTTTTTATATAATCCCTAAAAATGGAAGTTTGTTTGTTATTTTGGGGTCCTAACGAGGGTTATTTATAAATTTAATTACTTTTTTGGCCGCGCCGGCCATGAACAAGCCAAGTCGTCTGATTTATAGCAGAACATATCGCTACATAATAGGAAACGAATATATGTTGGGTATAGGAAAGAGATAGGTGAGAAAAAAAAAAGTTTATTAAAGAAGTAGCATTTATATAGTTTTTCATCAGTTATTTAAATATTTCAGATATTAATTAAAGAATCAAACTAATCTAATTACAAACACCATGCAAGATGAACTTGACTTTATTTTTCTCATACCAGTGTATCTCTTAATAGAGTTTATCTATTTTCTAAAAGCCAAGCAAAGAGTTTTATCAAGATTTCAAAATAATAATAGTTATAATATGTTTTATATATCAATACTAAATAATCATACCCTCAAATCAACAGTATTAATGAGACAAATCAATGAAAGCTCCATAAGCTAATTTAAAGAATTATTAAATGATTACGTCGATTGGAATCTTATTCTGCAATCCTACAATGTTATTAATGCTCATGATTTATTTCTAAACCAATTTTGTAAAATGTATGAAAAAACATTTCCTTTAAAAGCAAAATTAATAAATTCAAAGTCATTTATATCCCCGTGGATGACCAAATGCCTTCTAAAACCATCAAGGAGAAAACAGAAATTGTATGATAGATATTTAAAAAATTAAACTTATAAAAATGAAATAAATTACAAACATTATAAAACCTTATTTGAAAAAACTTAAAAACAATCAAAAGTTAATTATTACGCTAAATTACTAGAAAAATCAAAGGAAACGCTCGAAAAACGCGGAGTGTTATTAGAGATTTGATTGGGAAGAAAAAAAAATGCAAAAAACAACTTACCCCAAAAACTTATTATTGATGGAAAACTAGTATTTCACAAAAATGTTAATAAGAAATTAAACAATTTTTTCCTTGATGTTGGTCCAAGCTTAGTAGCAAAAATTGTATTGGGACAAAAAAAATTTGATTCATATCTTACTACGACTGATATAATTAAGGACAAACCGATTTTAAACAAAAAAGAACTGCATAATGTTTTTAATAGTCTGAATAAAAAATAAAAGTGCAGGCATAGATCAAATTAATGTCAATGTAATAAAATCTATTTTTGATATTATCGAACCCTCGTTATTCCATATTTTTAATCTCTCACTTAAATCAGGTCATATTCCAGATAAAATGCAAAAATAACACCAGTTTTCAAATCTGGTGATGAGACTAATGTTTCAAACTACAGACCAATTTCAGTCTTGCTCTGCTTTTCGAAAGTAGTTGAACGTATTATGTATAACAGGCTTTATAAATATTTAACTGAAAATAATATTTTATACTTTAATCAATCGGTTTTAAAAAAAACCATTCCACTGACCATGCAATAGTTAAATTGGTTAAGCATATATCAAATGGGTTTAATAGTGATTGCTATACAAGAGGGTTTTTTTATTGATTTATCTAAAGCCTTCGACACTGCAAACCATAAGATACTTTTGAAAAACTAGAAAATTATGGTATCAAAAATCAAAGTTTACTTTGGTTTAAATCATACCTAACTAACAGAGAGCAATTTATACTTAAAGAATCAAAAAACTCAAAAAACAACTTAATAACTTGTGGGGTACCTCAAGGTTCTATTTTAGGACGTTTATTATTTTTACTTTATGTAAATGACTTAAATTTAGCATCAAAACTATTCAATACTGTTGTATTTGCAGATGACACTAATTTATTTTATTCTCACGAAGATATTGATGTTCTTTTTAGAATAGTAAATGAGAAATTAGATCAATGAGTGATTTATTAACCGTCTTTCATTAAATGCAGAGAAAACAAAATTTATCCTATTCCATAAGCCTAGTAAAGCCGTGAATATTCCTCTTAAATTACCCAATCTTTTAATCAATAACATAATAATTAAAATGGAATTGACTACAAACTTTCTGAAAGTGCTTTTAGATGAAAAACTGTTATGGAAATTTCATATTAAGTATATTGAAGGTAAAATCTCAAAAAATATTTCCGTTTTATACCGAACAAAACCTTTTCATAATAATGAGTCTTTAAAAAATCTTTATTTTTCGTTTATACACAGTTATCATTCATACTGTGACGTTACTTGGGGTAGCACTAATTACACTAAACTAAAGAATATTTATAACAAACAAAAACATGCTTGCAGGATAATATTTGGGGCAACCAGAAATGCTCAATGTGAACCTCACTTACGTCAGCTTGGAGCTTTAAATATTTATAAGCTTAATATTCATCAAGTTTTACTATTTATGTTTAAAGCAAAACGTGGTTTATCTCCAGTAACATTTCAATCTTATTTTAATGAAATCTCTCATGAATACCCTACCAAATTTTCAGAGAATAACTTTGTCGTTCCAATAATACATCTTAAATTAAGTTCGTACCAAATTCAATATCGGGGACCTTTTGTTTGGAAAAATTTTTATCCAATTTTTAATGAAAAACAAAACTTCGTTTTAAATAGTACTTTGGAAAATTTTAAGGCGAATTTAAAACGGCATTTGCTAAACATGGATTTTGATATATTAGATTTCAAATATCTTTTTTAATATTTTTTTTGAGAATTTAAAAAGGTTTGAACTAAATCACTTAAAATAATAAGTTAAACTTTTGCATTTTCTTTAGCTTTTGCTACTAATGGTTTAAAAACCATTAGTAATGAACAATACACATAAAAGCAAATCTGCTTTTACATTTATTTTTTTGTTGATATTTATTAACCAGCCCAAATTCTTATTTTTATTGTATTAGTTTTTTATTTCTTATTTTTATTGTATTAGTAAGACATAGCTCTTGTTTATATGTTATGCATTTTTATACAAAGTGTGGGTTGATAACTTTCATGATTTTCTCTTGTTTGCACTTTTTTATTTTTTCAAATTATTTCGCTGAATATTGTTAGCAAAAAATTATTTTATTGCTGAAAATGTGTGTGTTTATACTGTGTTATTTATCATTTATTAGGTATGTGAATTTTAATCAGGTTTTAGAGCACTAAGGTGATGGGGCTCGGTGATAAGACATCTTGTCTTCTTCTTGCTCCGGCCAGTATTTTTTATTAATGTAATATCTTTTTTTGTAATTTTTAAAACACGGCAAAATAAATTAATAATATAATAAATATAATATAATTTACTATATCGAGATTTTGCAAATATCTAACTATTGTAAAGTTTTCCATTGTTTTTCTGTTTGATGAATAACGTATAATTAAACTATACATTTTTCAGTTTTTTATCGTTTTACTTGCTTATCTATTTAATTAAAACACTTTTATAATTAATAACTTAAAGTTATTAATTATAAAAGTGTGTTAATTAAAGAGATTTAATTGTAAAATTAAAAGTTGTTAACTATTAAAACTGTTTAAATTCGCTATTTTAAATTCATTTAAAACTTTTACAACTGTTTACATTCACTAGTTCACTATTAAAACTGATGATTTTTTTGTTTCAAAAGCACATTGGAAACTTCATAAAAACTAGAATTAAAATTCGTTTTTTTGTCTGACAGTCTTGTCAAAGCAGTTACGGTTGAAATTAAAAAAAAGTTTTGCGCATAAGTATGCGCACAATTTATCGGTGAATACATTATTTTAATCTGCGCATACAAAATTTTCCGAACCCTGCTTAATTATTACAACAATTCTCAACTTCCTGTAAAATATTTTTTCCATAGTTTAATTTTATTGATGTTTAGACATTCTTCCTGATAATAGATAAATAAATTGTTAAAGAAAAATCTAGATAAGTGTTTTTACTAAACTATATATAAATATAAGTATATATATATTATATATATATATATATATATATATATATATATATATATATATATATATATATATATATATATATATATATATAAGTATATATATATATATATATATATATATATATATATATATATATATATATATATATATATATATATATATATATATATATATATATATATATATATATATATATATATATATATATATATATCATACAAATATCATATTGCATCACATCATACAAAGGTACGCAAGAATGATTAAATAAAAAAACAGAAGTAATATCTGTCGTCATGAAAACAAGTTCTTGCTTGACAACCACGAACCATGGATTAAAAAGCCAAACCACGCTCGCTAATAGTATTAGTTTTATAATTGTTTTTGAACGTCGCGATGCTTATTAATGAAAAATATACTTCTAACTACGAACATATTTTTTAACGAAAAAAGAAAATGTATTTTTACCTGATGATTGCTAAACGCTTGAAACTTTTAGTAGTAAAAATTATGTATTTATTTTTATTTAATCTTGCCAAAAAATCAATTATATATATATATATATATATATATATATATATATATATATATATATATATATATATATATATATATATATATATATATATATAATATACATATATATATAAATATATATAGGCCCGGGGCTAGACATTTTGAAGGTAGGTGAAAAAATATTTTTGCGCCTTAACAAAATAACTTTTAAAATTTTTATGCATTTTTATACAATTTTTATAAAAGATTATAAATAATTTATCTTAAAAATAGAACTTTTTAAAAACAATTCTTCAAAAGATAAAGTTCTTAAATCTTTTGTTTTATAATGGCCCTGAAATCGTTTTTTTTAAATCAATTTCAGTTTACTTAAAGGTCGTTCATCTTCTACAACAGGTACTGGCATTGTGTTAAAAAGTTTGAACTAGAATGCATATAGGTTTGAAAATCGGATATATACTCTTTGAGTTTATTTGGTTGAAAGAACCCTAAAGTTTTTAGCAGAAAGGAAAAATGAAGACTACCTTAAACTAATAAGATGCAAAATATCTTTAGCTTTAATTTTTACCGGTTCTTGATCTTTCAATCAGATGAGTGAGAATCTTAACAAAACAGTTTATCCCAATTTTAAATTGATCTTGTTAAATGTAATAAAAACATTAAAGATAATCACTTTAAGCTTAAGTTTGGAAAACTCATGGAAAAAAATTGCATATCCAGGTTCATTTCTATTTCGCTATCAACACTCGCTTTGCAAAATATAATGTTTTATTGCTGAGGCGAGTCATCTGCTTATCATGGGTCGATGTTTTGATTGAAGGTAAAGCAACAGCTTTAGAGCAGCAGTAGTTTCCCGTGGTTGTTTTACAATTAGTTTTATAGCGGTAATCTGAGCTTCAGCTAATTTTAAAGCGGTAATCTGCAATCCCGCTAGATGGAATCTAGCGGGACTGCAGCTGAAATCTAAAAAATCTTAGATTTTTATTTATCTATTACGACAATCAATAAAACTTATTCATAAAAAGTTATATATTGATGAAGAAAACCAACATCAGATTTTTATATGCAGACGGTTGACATGAAAGCAGCTAAAATAGCATCATAAAAATCCTTTTCAAAAATTTACTGTAAGTACGTCAAACTACACTACGCGCTAATTTATTCCAACGGTTTGCAACACGGTTTTAAAAAAAAACTTTTAAATTATAAACTAAGTTTGATGAGAAAGCGTAAAACGCACCAAAGTTTTTGGTTTTAAACAATTTTTTAACTTCTTCAACAGCGGTTCTTTGTGATAGGACTTGATGATTATATTACAGTTTTACATAATTTATTTGCTAAATAATTTATTAATGCAATAAATTATTTAAAACTATAACTCTTTGGTAATATAAATAAAGCAAGTTATTTGCCATACGCATTACCAAGTATATATTCAGTTGCAAAATTAGCATCTGCTAAGGTTGCATCTTTTTATCGAGCTCGTCACTTTCTTACTTCAAATTCTATTCTCTATTTCTATAAATCTCAAATCCGGCCTTGAATGGAATAATGTTGCCATATCTGGGGCGGATCCTCTAATGATGCCCTTTCTCTTTTAAACAAGGTGCAAAAACGCGTTATAAACATAGTTGGACCTGCTCTTGCAGCCAACCTCCAACCATTATCACATCGTCGTAATGTTGCTTCTCTTTCCCTTTTCTACAAATACTATAATGGGCACTGCTCTAAAGAGCTAGCGTCTCTTGTGCCATCTACTATAATTCATTCTCGTGTTAATCGTCATTCAATTAAGGGTCATCCTTTTTCTGTGACTGTTCCTAAGTGCTCCAAAAACGCTTATTCGTCTAGTTTTTTTCCTCGAACATCAGCTCTTTGGAATTCGTTTCCTTCATCTTGCTTTCCTGACTCATATAATTTGCAATCCTTTAAGTCGTCTGTCAATCGTTATCTTACTCTACAATCTTCATCTTTCCTCTTTCAGTAACTTCCAACTTTTATTAGTGGCTGCTTTCAGCCTTGTTGGAAGCAAAGATGTTTATAAAAAAACAAAAAAACAACAAAAAAAAATTATATATATTTTATGTCTCATCAATAAAAACAAATTTTTTTTGTCATTAAAATCTCATTAGGATTTTTTTTGTCGTCTCCTAGCGCCCCTAATATCTTATCACCCGGAGCACCAATGTCCCTTTTGCCCTTCTCTCTCGGCAACCCTGTCAGGATTTGTTTTTGAATTAGCAAAAAAATTTTTAATTTGACACTTATACCAACTGAATAAATTTAAGAAAATTAAAAATTTTGAATTACAAAGTTATTCATTCTTATATGCGCGTCAATTCATTTTTAAATGCGGGTCTATTTATTTTTATCTGCGTATCTGTTTATTTTTAGATGCGTGTTTATTTATTCTTATATGCATATTTATTCATTCTTATATGCGTGTTTATTGATTCTTATATGCGCGTTTGTTCGTGAGTCAACTACTCATAGAATCTCTTGTATAATTTTATATAAACAATAGATAGGCTTTTATGTTTTTATATAGATATATTTAAATTAGATCGTTGTCACTGCTATTTATTTAAAAAATAGTTGCCGAGCCAGCGATGGATTTATATAACTACGCATTTGATTGTAAAATGAAATGAAACTAAACTCTTTAGTATCCAAAATATTTTTAGGTTTCCTGATTACTCCACCCGTATTTTGAGGCCTTCTTCCCTGTTTGTAAGTATGTTTTAAAAAATAAAATAATTCTTCTATTGGATTGAGCTGTGGCGTGTTTGTTGGCAGATACTTAACAGTAATGCAATGAGAGGCTAGTGCTTGCCTAACAGAAAAAGATTCAAGTGGAACTTACAATTATCCATAACAAGCACAAGCGCTTCCACATCTGCCTTCCTAATCGCTGGTGCCAACATATAGTGATGAAAGTACAAAATGAATCTGCATTTCAGCCTCCAATTTCACTGATAAACCAATAAATTTTTTGTGTGGAAATCTTGTTAAATTGGTAGTTTTTTAAGACATATTAAATATACTGATTTCAAATATGTAAACTATTTTTCACCATCACGTTAAGTTGTAAATATATTTGGGTTCAAATCTTTAGTATTTGGGGGTAAAGTCCCTAATATTGTCGAAAAAAAAGTTGTTCAAAAGTATGTCAACCTGGGTCTTAAACGAAGCTTATTTTCATAGAAATTTTAGAAAAGATAAATATTTTTTCTTAAAATTTATTAAAAAAAAATTATGTGAAAAATGCTAAAGACTCTTAAAAAAATTTTAACAATATGTTTCTCAGGAAAAATACAAAAAAATACTTATTTTTATTACAAATAAATTACATTTTTTAAATCCATATGAAAATACGCTTCTTTTGAGACCGAGGTTGACATAATTTTGAAAAACTTTTTTTTCGACAATATTTTACCCCAAATACTAAAGATTTGAACCCAAATATCTTTACAACTTGACGTGATGGTAAAAAGTGGTTTTCATATTTGAAATCAGCATATTTAATTTGTCTCAAAAAACCACCTAGTTAATAGATCTCAGCATAAACGTTTTATTTGTTTATCAGTGTTTTTATTTCATAAGCCAGCACTTCCTTGGTTGAAACAGCAGAAATTAAACTAACATTCTCGCCACGATTTGCAGACAACTGTAAAACTGCTGGCGCACCTCTTAGCGAATAATCAAAAGTGCTGTTGGTGTTCACATTAAGTCCAGTTTCATTCAAATAAACAAGTTTTTCATTTGAAATTCCGTTAATTTTGCTTAATAATCTCGTTTATCAGTAAACAAGAACAACTTGTTTTAAAAAAACTGTGCTTTCTTAAAACGCATTTAAGAATGAATAAATACGCATATAAGAATAAATAAACACGCATATAAAAAAGAATAGAGGCGCAAATACAAATGAATAACCCTGTATTATAGTTTTTATTATAAATTAATATATACTTATTCTTACATAGAATAAGTATATTAGTTTATTAAAATATATATTTATATATTTTTATATTATCGTGAAAAGCAAAGTTTTAATGAAATTTGGCGTCTTCAAAGCCTTGGTGCCTGGGTGAAAATTAACCATTGTACTCAACTTTCGCCGGGCCTATAAATATATACATATATATATATATATATATATATATATATATATATATATATATATATATATATATATATATATATATATATATATTATACTGCTGATTTAGGTCAGCAGTGTGACGTCATACTGAAATAGCCTGCTGCTATATGCTGTAGTAGATATAAATATATAGATATGTATATATATATATACAATGGTTCATAGTTACTCGACAAAGTTGTCCAAAAAGTGATCCTAACCTCTTTGGAAATGACCCAAAAAGTCCATTAGAGGGGTGGTTCTATAGATTATGGTGAAAATTAAAATCCTTTAATTAGGTCTGCAGGAGAAAATTGCATTTAAAGTTTTTGTCTAATTTGCACTAAGAAACCTAATTTTTAAAATGCATTTCCACTGCTAAAAGTCACTAAAAAAACCTTTTGTATGTGTTAAATTTTGCAAATATTTTTTTACAAGATTGTATTAACTTATTTTTTGACTTTTTTTTCCTTCTTTATTCAAACTTCAAATTTAAAGGCAATATAATTGAAATAAGTTGGCGCCAAAATTTTGCCGCTGAAATACTGTAAACAAATAAATTGGCATTTCTGTTAAAAATTAATTTGTCTTTGTCAAAAAATGCCCAAATCAGCAAAAAATCATGATGATTGTTGAAAACTTGTTTGCTTTTTATGTTTGAAGAAAAGTGATCGCATATTAACTGATTTTTGATTGAAAGAGTCAAGAATATTTTTAAGTGTAATATTAATTTCAATGATGATAAAATTCCAACAGGCATTTGCAGTTCATGTAGAAGCAAACTACAACAGCTTGACACTGTTAGTATTTTTGAAAAAATACCAGACTTGTACAATTTCAATTTTGTTATCATTAAGCTATCTACAAAGTATTCTGGTGCTTGCCAGTATACAATTTGTAGGGTGGGCAAATCAAAGCTTAAGTCTACCCTGAAACTGATCGTATTAAAGCTTTCAGTCTCAAGCCTTCATCATTATAGCCAGCTGAAAAAAGATGCAGTATTTGCTTGTCAGCACTTGCGAAAGGACATCTACTTTTGTAATAAAGGTACAAGGTGGAAAAATGTACAGAAACTTGCTGTAGAGGACCATAAGTGTGCTGAACAAATAGCAGCTGATTTAATCTTTAAAAAAGATGGTGCTCCAGGAGGTACTGCCAAACATAGTCGAGCAAGTGGAGGTAAATCTTTTAAAGTTCTGACATGATAAACAGCTAAAACATTGATCAAAATTCAAAACAATACGAATATTTCCAATGTTGGTGGGAAAAGGCTTGCATCAGCTTGAAACAACTCAATGGAAAAAAAATAAGCACTAGAGGCAAACGTGAAGCGAAAACTTGACAACCTCCGGAAAAAATTTGAAGATTTTTTCATGAAATCAAATGTTTTCATTCTTGACAAAGAAATAAAAAGCCAAGTTCGAAAAGTTGTTCACTGCAAGATCTTAAATGCCTTAATCAACCATATTCTCTCAGTAAGAGGACTAACATCACATCATTTAATTAAACTTGGAATTAGTGGAGTTGGTTCATTTTTGAAAATTATTATCAGCATAATTGACACATATTCCAAGCAAAGTCATACTCAAGGATCATTATGTCTCCAATCAAGTTTTTCTGTCCAGGATGGTGGAGTAAAAAAATAGCTGAGTGTTGCTGCAGCAGAAGATATTCTTGAAACATATGAAAATATTAGGATACTATTAAGCCTCATACAAGTTAAAAATGTCTTACATATATTTATGCGACCTAAAAGTAGCCAACATTTTATGTTGTATCCAGTATTATTAGCAAACACCTATGCTGCTGGTGTGATTTCGAATTTAACAACCTTACAAACTTTGGCCAATCAAGAGTATTTAGTCTTTTATGCAACAGCTATGCTGGATTCCTCTCTTTAGGCGCAAAAATTAAATCGACTAATAATTATGCAAATGGTGTCCATCCTCCATTAAATAACCCTAACACACAATATGAGCTTATTCTTGATGTAATTCCTCCAATGGAACTCCATCTTTTTTTGGAATCTTCAACCATATTTTCAAACTACTCCTTGAAATATAGGATCAAGCATAAGCATGGCCAAATCTCTTGCACCTTCAAATGCAAGCATATCATGGGGGACAGTTCAATGGAAATGAATGCAAAAAACTGTTGAAGAATGTTGACATTCTTAAGAGTCTTGCCCAAAAGCATTGTGAATAACAAGCAATGCCTTTTGTTGATTGCTTCAGAAAGCTTCAATGTGTAAAAAAAGCTTTTAAAGATCTTGGAGGCAGGATTCTGTCAAAATATTTCAGAATTTAAGCATTCTTACCAAGCTCTTGGAATTCCAGTTACCCTCGAAGCACATGCAATTATTAATCACATTAAGGAATTTGAAAAAAATGAAACTGGGCTTGGAGTTTTCAATGAGTAAACCACTGAATCGATGCATGCCGAATTCAAGATCCACTGATAAAGGCCTAAAAGACAAACTTCTGAGTTGTGTTGTTGATCTTAACAGCAAACACATTTGAAATTAAATAGTTGTGGGTTAAAAACACTCATGAGAAAAATCTCAGTCACAGTATTTTTTTGTGTTTGTAATTACTTACTTGTGTCAGAAGATCTACAGTCTCAAATTTGTATTGGTTTAAGCTACTTTATAATTCAATCTATATATATTTAGCAATACATGCAATTCTTTTTTAAAAAAGTTGTTTTAAATAATGCCATGCTAAAGAACAAATTTTTAACATCAATTTCTTTTGATTTTTTATCCTACTAAAAAATCAAAAGAAGTTTGATATTAATATATTGTATACTGATATAGTAGTTTTGGAATGCATATACAAATATTCTTTATTAAAACATAATTTTGAATCTAAGGGATATTAGATTGTGATATTTGTAAAATTTAAGGCAAAAAAAAGTGTTTTTTTGAACTTTTGACTGTGCAAACGCTTTTTGAAACAAAATTTTTCAGCGTATTTAGGCGGAAACATTAAATGCAATTTTCTCCTGCAAACCTAAATGAAAGATTTTAGTTTTCAAGATAAGATTGTTTGTCTGGAAAAAAGAATAGTTGAATGTATGGTAAAATAGTGTGTATTATTGAGTTTAAAACATTGTAAATGTAATGTTAAGGTGTGGGGTTGTTTTTGTTGGAACGCAACAGGTTACTTAGTTAAAATAGAGAGAATAATGACAAAAAATCATAAAATCAAATTCTACCCTTCGGAAAAATGGTTTAATAGAAAGCTATTTCTTTTTTAGAAGAAATTAACTTAATGCTTATATCTAAAACTTAATTTTTCAAAAAATTTTTCAAGTTATTTGACTAAGTTCGAGAACGATCAAATATTGAATAAAACGATTTAGCCTCTCCAATCACAAGATCTCTCTCCTATTGGATTTTAATGGGAGGAATTAACCATAATGTCAAAACTAATGTTTAATAATGCACAAGATGTGGAAAAAACTTACTAATTAGTGGCATAATATTTATTTTGACAATTTGGATAAGTCGTTAGATAGAATGCCAAGAACATGTATAGTGGATATTCTCGTAAAGGCTGATTAAAAGACAAGTATATTATAAACTAATCTAATGGGACTTAAATTTTTTGTTAACTTAATAATTAGGTAGGTAGCATATAATTCAGGTAGACTTACAGTTTCTCTCCCAATAGTAAGTAAAACTTTGATATCTTATATCAAAAAGTACGACTATTCGATTAAATATGGACGTAGTGTATATTTATATATATAAATATATATAAATATATATATATATATATATATATATATATATATATATATAAATATTTAAATATATAAATATACATTTATACATATATATATATATATATATATATATATATATATATATATATATATATATATATATATGTATATATATATATATATGTATATATATATATATATATGTATATATATATATATATATATATATATATATATATATATATATATATATATATATACATATATATATATATATATATATATATATATATATATATATACATATATATATATATATATATATATATATATATATATATATATATATATATATATATATATATATATATATATGTACAAATACTTTATATGCAAGTGTAAAAATTCCACTTATATAACACTGTATGTATTGTATTTAAAAAAATTGAGAAGGTTGAAAAAACATAAAACATATTATCTCATTAATGAAAAATTTGAAACTTCGATTTTAGATTTACCATGACACTTCCTCTCTTGATAATTTCTATTTACTAAAATGGTATCATCTTTGCTAAAAAAGCGTCATAAGTGTTACAAACAAGCTTATATTGAACAATCGAGCAGATAATATGAGAAAATTTTAAAATTTCATTTTCATAATGAGAAGTTTTTTTTGCCTATACATATTTTTTTTGCAATAAATATTTTAGGCAAATTTAAAATAATATCAAAATTTATTACGCCGAACTGAGGATTAGAACCCCCAAAACAAAATTGATGACATCGCACAAAACCTCTGAGCCATCAAAGATAAGCGTTTAGAAGAAAAGTATTTAATAAATCTCTTCATAGCTCTACGCATGTAGAAAAAATGCGCATGTTAATTTTTTTCCCTCCTAAAACAATATTTTAAAATGAATTATTTTACTACTAAAAATATCAAAATAAATATGGAATAAGTATATAATTGATTGATGTGTCATAGTTAAGTATAGAAAAGGTCGGAATAGACTTACAAAGACCCATATTTTTACTTGTCCAGTCAACAAATTTGTTAGGAATGCCATTGTGAACCACGTTTCTGTGACTGGAATTGGATATTTTTAATAGATAGATCAAAGGGTAAGAAGACTATAAACATTTGGGTTAAGGATTATATTTTTTATGTTCAACCCGTTGAATTAAGACAGATTGCACACAACTGAATCCATTTCTTTTTATCTCTATTTTCTTAATTGAGTTGCCTTTCTTGTAGATCATTAACTGAATATGGAAAAACAATATTTTTACTTCTACATTCAGCATAACGTTTAAAGATTCTTTCAATATCGACTGATTGAAAGAATCAGTCAGACCAGTGTGACCGCGCCAGGTCACACTTTTGTGAAACAAAAATTGTATTTTAGCTCTTTTGCAATATCCAATTAATATTTTCCATAGTTGTTAACTTTAATTAACAAAAATGCGTTACCTGAAGACGCGGGAATAAATTGATTGATAATCCCACTAGAGAAAGAAGAAGAAAATGAGGCATTTCTCTTTTAAGCATTCTTTTAACTTATACACATTCAAAATACACTTTAAGGATAGTCAAATATTTATCAATTTATCAATTATCATAAATAGATTGATGATCATCCTCTAAATTTCCTGACTCAGTAGGACCGCGTGTGATTATACTATTTTAATTTTTATTCGTATGGTTGTTTTACATTGCAATTTTGGCAAATAAAGCAGCATTTTTGCTAATAATGTCCTTCTTTTCGCCAATAAACCTGCGCAAATGATAAAACTACTGATTTAGTGGTGGAACAAGTTTTAGCTAAAAACGGAGAGCGTAAAGTTAGTATTATTACTTGTCCCAAACTAAGCATCTTGGTAAAAATCTGAATAATAGTAATTTGCTAGACTATTATCAAGAGCCACATTTTACATATTTTAACTTTTCATTGAAAAGATTTGATTTCCTGATTAACCTATAAGAATGATAAAAACGGGTTTTAAGAGAGGTTAAATTACTTCGTAAAAATTGACAGACACTTTAAAAATAATCCTGTTTTGACTCAATTAACTTGGGTTTGAAAATGATATAAATGTTTTAACAGTCCCAGCCCCTACATAGCACGAAATGCAACTGGAAGGCATTGCATCCAGAAAAAGCAGCTTATGATATGGGAAATATATTTTTAAAAAAAGCTGGACAAAAGAATCAATGCCATTTAAATCATCATTTTTCAAATTTTGCCGTATGCTTATTTTAATTGATGGAGGGATAAAAAATTTTTTTCCCTAAAAACAAAACAGACCTATCCTTACGAAAAAAAGTAAATCCAGTTTCAGTAGAAACAAGCAGACAAAATCCCGCCGCGCATAACATTAATCCAGTTTCAGTACAATTAAACTGTGGCTCTCAATATAGTTTTATTAATAATAAGATGAAAAAATTCTTAACTTAAGAGAAATGCAAGCAATGACCTAAAAGTAGAAAGTATGCTCCTCTGTTTTACTGCAATTACTCGTTAACAAAATATAAAAAATTTAATATTAGATTGCCAATCTTCAATATTTTTGCAACAAAATGAATTTTGAAAAATTTTGCTTTTAAAACTATGGTTCGCAGAGGTTGCAAAAATTAATTTACAAAACATGCTAATCAAAATTAGACTTTGCAGGATATGAGAAAATTAGATAGGTAAATTGCTTCTTTGATATTGAAAGTAGCATTCTGATTTGTTTAAAAAAAAATTCTTTAGAGTAAACTATACTACACATTAACTCCATCAGTTAACATTTGATTGCTTGCAGTTGTACTCCACCGCATCATTATTTAACAAAAGTGTTCTCAAAAAAGTATACTTTTGTGGAACCTCGACAGGTAGAATACAATATCAGTTTAAACATCAAAACTTGGCTTATAAATTGATCAAAGATGTTCTAATAAGATTTAAAACCGACAATCTTGTTAATATAAACAAAGTTGATTCGTTGATGGCTCGAAAGAAGTAATCTGTTTGCAGAAACTTGTCAGGTTTCGTCACTGACAACATGGTATAAGACACTTTTGTATTCGCTCCTGTATATATATGAAGAGTACACGGGAAAAAACGGCAAAGTCGCATTTAAAAGGTTTTAAGAAAGTATTTATGAATTATTTATAAAAGTCTTTGTATAAAGTTAGAAAAAAAAAGTTTTTAATAAAAGTTACAAATATTTTATTAAAAATGTAAACTTCAGATAAATTATTCAAGAAATAATTTTTTCTTGTTTACTTCTATGATTTATATGAAAACTTTTCTAAATGATTAATATATACTTTCTCAAAACTTTTTAAATGCGACTATGCCGTTTTTTCACGTGTATTCTTCATATATATATATATACGCATATATATATTTATTTATATATATATATATATATATATATACACAAAATAATTTTAACTTAAAATAAAGTATAGTAAAGTTGAATAAAAAGTTATACCTGAGCAAGCATTTCTTACGACAAGGTTTCTTATATATCCAGGTAGTGGTGAAGTCCATGGATCGCTGGCATAAAGTTTGACATTAGTAAACTCTTGTGGTTGAGTATTAATACATGTCTTAACAGTCTCCTGATCTACTTGAAACGTATAATTGTAGTTGCCATTATATAATAACTGACTTATTCTGACTTTTATCCACTGATTAAGCATGAGTTCTTTTGAGAAGTCACAATACGAAACAATACCACTGACAGGTGAACAAACTTGCATTACGTTATTAATAACAGCAATGCTGGGGGTTCTGTCTCCGTAATTTCCATAGTTACCTCCAATAGTAAAATGAATTATATTAACCCAATAATCAGTAGAACTAGTTATAAAAACCTCAAGCGATACTACATATTCTTTAGGTAGTATTTTAAAAGTTGTAAGAAGTTTTTCCACTTCTAAGGTTTGTACTGATAGAAACTCTAAAAAAGAGTTATAAGTTTAAATTTCTGATTGTAAAAGAATTTTTGAAACATAAATTTTAATTAAAAGATCACTATAACAATATTTTAAATAAATTTTATTTCATAAGTTTCACAAGTTAAAGATAAGAGCTATAAAACACAGAAGTGATTGGAGATGTTTTTCCTGCGCTTTAATTTTTATTTAAATTCTTTAAACTTAGTATAAAAAAAAGTTTTTAAGTTTGTGTATATATTTATAATACTAACTAAAAAAGATTAAACAAGAGGGATATGTATTTATCACAACAATGCTAGAACTAATGAATATCAAAAAAAAGAACAAGATGTTTTTTTGAGAAACAGTAACTGGCTTAAATAAAGGTTGTATGAACTTTGTTGGAGATATTTGCAATGACTACTTAGAAAGAATATTGGAGTTATTTAGAAATTTCATCTAAAAAGTTCCACTAGGGCCCGGAGGTACAGACCCAGTAGGCACGTATCGTTTGTGGGACGTCCGTTGAACGTCTCATGGACGTCCAGACGTCCGTAAAACGTCTGGCGGACGTCCTCCGGACAAAGCATGCCAACTGGGGAGGGCCCGGCATATAAATCAATACATATCTAATATGTATATCCATAGTCATAGTATTAAACTTGCCTGGAAACATGGAACGTTTTTTTAACGGTTATGTTTCTCTTTATACTTGTGCTCAGTCAACTTTAGAGTGCATCAAATTGTAAACATTAAATTTTGCTATAATTAAGTTACTTATATTCTGGGATAAATAATAAAATGTCAGAAGCAAATCAGACAAG
Source organism: Hydra vulgaris (assembly GCF_038396675.1). Taxonomy (NCBI): domain Eukaryota; kingdom Metazoa; phylum Cnidaria; class Hydrozoa; order Anthoathecata; family Hydridae; genus Hydra; species Hydra vulgaris. The sequence goes on along the minus strand of NC_088934.1, from coordinate 11,490,315 downwards.
TTTTGGTTATTTTATTTCAAGAAATGGTTTTGGATTCGAATGGATATTTCCACTAAGTCGTAATATAACATTTTGTTTAGTAATGTATTGGGTACATGCTTAAACTAAATAATATCATTGATGAAAGAGGTACCAGTCAAATAAACAAAGAGTTTCTTCAAAACTTAACACGGTTTGAAAATTTTGGGGTGAGTCATCAAAAAAAAAAAACACCCAAAAAACCCTTGGAGGGATGGTAGTACATACCCATAGGATATCATAACAAGTGATTTTAAAATCAACGATTTCCGTCCGTGAGAGATAGCATTTTTGTTTTTCTCAATACTGGCTAAGTTTCAAAACTATCTTTAGTACTAATAATTAATAAGGCTAATAATTCATCCAATTCTGAGCTTTTTTTTTCAAAAATATGTATTTTTTAACAAAAACAATTGAAAAAGCAAGAACAACAAAGCAAATTTCTGTATAATTTTACAATTTGATTCTCCTAATATCATAATGGATTTCATCATATAGTTAAAACATCTGAATTCTAATAAAATCACGTTTTCCACTATTAACGGGTGACAACGAAAAAACGAGACTGGATTTAAAGACACATATCTCTTTAAAGAAGTAAGATAAAACAAAAAGGAAAAATGTTCTAGAAAGTATCTTTATTCTAGTTTTTAAATATATAATCAGTTGTTCTCAATTAAACCATTTCTTCTGACTTTATCAACTAGGCCTGGCATAGACTGAGCTAGGCTCCGTATGAGCTCAATATCAATTTTATTTAGACAATACTTGATTCTAGAACGTTATTTTTTAAGATTTTCTGCATGCCAATTATTCTTGTAGACAAGGCCTTTCAAAATACTCCAAATATTTTCGATAGGACGACATTGTGGCAAGTTTGCAGGGTTATCCGCTTTCTCAACATAATCCACGTTTTCCTTGGTTAGGTACATGATTACTGTTTTTGCATAGTGAGATGATGCTAAATCTGGCCAGAATACATATGGACCATCTGAATGATACTTTTTGATGAATGGAATAAGTCTCTTCTTAATAAATTTGTTTAAATAGATTTTTTGATTTACAGCCTGTCCATTTGGTACAAAATAAGGTGGAGAAATTCCATTTTCAGAAAAAGCAATCCATAGAAGTAATTTCTTTTAAATCTTTTGTTTTGTTTGGTATTTAACGGTAGACGGAGTAGATTTTACATCACTTGTATAAAATATATCATTTCCATTGATACTGGAGTGATTTAACGTGAAATAAGACTCATCGTCAATATTGGTTTACGATTTTTGAATTTCTGACACAATCGACTGCACTTAGTTCTACCTGCTGCTTTTTGCTGGTCAGAGCGTTTTGGAATCGTCATTTTTTTTTCTTGATTTAATATTTGTTCATTTTTTTAATGTTTTACTAATGTGTTGCTAAGTACAGTTGAACTTTTTAACTGCCTGTCGTTGAAAAACTCCGTCTTTATGGTCAAACATGAGTTTGAGCCTTTCAATGTTTGTCCAGGTCATTTTTTAGCTTTTACTTCCTTGAACTCTTTGGTACCCAGATTCACTTTCAGCACGTTTAATTATCTTGTAGATAGTACTTTTATGTATATTCTCAACTTTAAAGTGGTCATAAGTGAACTTTTTACCAGCATTTTTGTAATTTAAATAAAATTCATACACACGTTTTCTAATCTCTTCTTGTTTTGAATTTATTTTTTTATTCATTTTTCTATAAAAAATAAAAACGCATAAAATGTTTAAAAACTAGAATAAAAATACGTTCTAAAACAGTTTTCCTATTTTTAAAATTTTATTCCTTTAAAGAGATGTGTCTTTAAATCCAGTCTCGTTTTTTTAGTTGTCACCCGTTATATGTTTTGATTTTGACTTCTATACATGTTTGCTGTTGTAGTCTACAGCACAGTTAAGTAATTGCAGTCCATGTTCTGGATGAAGTGCATGTCTCTTGAATCGTTGTTATTGAGGCTTGAAGTTTGCATGAAAAGTATCAGTAGCTTGTTCACTGTATATTTTAAGACTTTGATGCCTCATGGAGGTGAACTGGAACACGTGAAAGAACACAGTGTGGACCTTTGGAGTGATTGAGACTGGAAAAGCAAGGTATGCAGCTTTAAAGTTCTCAATGTGTTCTTGAAAATTTTCTTCCAGATGGGTTCCAAAACATGCAGTAACTAACTTATCAAATTGCCTGAATGTTTCAACATAGGGAAATGCTGCACTCACAGCTGCTGCTTCAACCTTTTGCTGAAGAATATCAATATTTTTCAACAGCTTTCGACAATGATTTCCATGAAAATGTCCTCCATGAAAGGGTTGGAGAGGAATGGTTAAAACCTCTGGCCATATTTTGAGCTCTGACCAAACTTTGCCTAGACTCTTGAAATGGTGGTTGATCACACCCATCAGTAGGTGAAGTTCTATTGGTGGTATTGCTTTTAGAATGAGTGTTTCATATGAAATATTGAGCAAGGGCACAATGATGACATTTCAAAAGCATTTAGCACCCTTTTCATTACTTTTCTTCAGCAACAAAAGCTTAGTGAGCCTTTCTGATGCTTCCAAAAACTCTTAGTGCACCATATTTTCCAAGGTTTGAAGAGTCTGCATCACACCAACAGCAAGGATATTTGCTAGCATGAGACTGAAGTCCACAAAGAATGTTAGCAACTTTCATGTCACAAGACAAGACAAAGGAAAAACTACCAATATTGGCGAGTTTCAACAGGTTTGTAATCTTCTCATAGTTTTATGGCATTCGTTCAAAGATTGCCATAATCAACTGTTTCTTTACTCCAGAATCTTTAAAGGAAGAAATACAAAGCTTATGAGTTTTCAGGACGGAACTGGTTGGTTCTGGGACTACGATGATAATGCCTAGACTCATCTTAAGAAAGTCACCTCCACCATCAAGTCCAATCTTAATTAGATGTTCCTCGGAGACAGATCTTGCTGATACCATAAATTGAAGAAGGCTGCCAATATTATTACAATTAACAACATCTCTAAGGTGGTCAATGTCAGAACATTTAATTTTAATAACAGAAAAGTGATCTTTGAGCAACTTTCTTTGCTCTGCAAGTTTCCTAGCAAAATATGACTCAACAATTTTTTGTTGGCCTGCAGAGTTAAGATTTAAAACAAGTTGCCTCATCTGGTTGTTGGACAAACCAGTGTTAAATTGAACTGTCACAAGGCTTTCAGTTGGATGAGGATCCTTAAACAGTTGTGTTAGAGTGGCTCTGCCTGAATTTTAAAACGGATTAATGGATTAAATTGTACCTAATGAAAACCAATATGTTGCGCAAAAAGAAGTGAAAAAACACTTACCAAGTTTCAGTGGAAATTTAGGTCCCCCACTTGATATGTTCAGTCGCACTTTGTCATTTGGAGATGCATCCTGGGTTTCAAAAACAGAAGATGCAAGAATTTCTGCACGTTTTGCATCTGTTTTTGCAAGTGCAATTAGGTTTGTACTTTTAGTTCCAGGGGTGCACTTATGGGATAAATCCGGTTTTCACAAAAATAAAAAAACTTCTCTGCAAACTAAAATATGCCATTAGGATTATCACAAATGAAGGTCAACTCTCCCATACAAAAATACTTTTTAGTAAACTCAATATATTAAATGTTTTCAAAATAAATCTTTATCAAATTCTTATATTTATGTTTAAACTTGATAAAAAAACGGCATCGCCTTTTTTTTACTCAATATTTAAAAAAATAAATCATATATACAGCACAAGATTCTCAAAAAATAACTTTAGTCAGTCCAAACCTATTATTCAGCCATTAAATACTCAATCACAAAGCGAGGACCTAAATTATGGAATACACTTTTAAATGGTGATCTTAAAACACTCTCTTCGCTCAACCAATTTAAAACAAAACTTAAGCAAACTCTTCTACTAAACGTCAATGAATTGAATTTCTCCTTAGGCGTTAAATAAGAGTACTATTATTTGATTTGATTTATATAAATATGAATATATTTATTAATTTTATATATGCACATATAAAAGAAAAAAAAAAAATTTATTGTAAAATTTTTAACGATTTTTACACGATTTAACTTAATCATTTGTTTATTATCGAGGATGAAAAAAGTTTATACTATATATTCTTGAAATCTTATGTAAAAAGTACCCCTAATTGTTTGCCATGTATTTATATGTGAGTGTGTGCATTCACTTTATATCTTTTTGTTTTTGTTATCTATATATGTATGTTTTTTGTTCTTTTTATTTTTTATTTTTCTTCAAATCTATTTTTTTCTTAATTATTTTCACTTTAACAAAAGAAATTAAAAAAAAAAAAGTAGGAATATAAAATATAAAAAACAATTTTTTTTGTTTTCTTTTAATTTTTTTTTTTTATTTACTTGTTTATTTTTTTCTTTCTTTCTTTTTTTACTTAAAATATAATTTTTAAGCAAGTTTAATTAATATTTAAAAGATTTTGTATTATCTTATACGGTTTTTATAAGCTATGCTATGTATGGTATAGGGGAAAGGCGCCTATGATGGCATACTTAACTTTGAAGCTTCATTATTCAGTATCCTGAAGACCAATAATAAAAGTTTTGATATGGATACATTCCTTGTTACATCTAGAACAGTAATTACTCTAGGAGTTTTCATCAGTTTTATTTTTTTTATAAGTTATTCTTATTGCAAAAAAAAGCACAAGTATGCCATCATAGGCAACCACTGCTCCTATGATGGCATAGGGGAGGATGGGGCTAGTTAGGATCGAGGGTAACTTAATGATTTCATTTAACCTTAGAGTCTTCCCTCAGAAAAGCTAGAAATTACTCGAAACCATCCTAATTTACCATTTCATGCTACACACCAGCATTGTAAAATTTTGCGCATGCGCATAGGATATATTACGTTTTACGTATTTTTTGGACCAAAAAAAAATTTTGGAGCATCGCTTTCTTTTAACTTTACTTAAAAATAAGTTTTTCTTATAAAAAAAAAAGGTTTTCCCAACTCGTCAATATTTCAACACCCCCAACTCGTCAGTATGCCATCATGGGTAAAAGTCATCATTTTCATTAAAACAAGCTGTGTCTGCTTTGTTCAAAAGATAAAATTAAAGTAGCTATTTCACTAAATGCACAAAACTTGAATATAAAATGCATGAAAATTTCATTTCTACACAGTAAATAGTAAAATCACAATCTTAAATATATGAAGGAAATAAAATTACAACAGCACATCCCAAAATCGATTTTTGTTGATTATAAAAACAATACTTGTGCACAAGGGACGTTTTTTCACTAAAACTAATGTAAAGTCAGTATTGTCATGTAGGTCTAATCATTTTTTTACCAAAACCAATTTTAATGGAAATATGACCGGTATCCCATCATAGGTGCTATGCCATCATAGGCGCCTTTCCCCTATATACGATACATACGGGGCTTTGTGACAAAATAGTCTTCTTTTTGCTCCTGTCATGTGAATTTTTTTCTATACACTTAGTTATTTTAATTATTGTCAGACGGCGAAATATACATATATATATTTATATATATATATATATATATATATATATATATATATATATATATATATATATATATATATATATATATATATATATATATATATATAATATATATATATATATATATGTATATATATATATATATATATATATATATGTATATATATATATATATATATATATATATATATATAAAAAATATTAAATATTAAAAAAAATCCCGGCAAGGCATTTTGTGCATCGTTCTTTAACTTTATATGATTTCTCTTAAGTAGTACTACTGTGCAAAGTAGATGAATTTTTGCCCTTTGAGTTACTAATTTGACAAATAATACAGTCACATGCAGGAGAATTTCTTGTTGATTGCTTTACAGCAGTTGAACTGAAATTATACAATTTGGAAAATGGCTGTGATGTTTTTCCGTCATCAATTTTTTGCAGAATGAAACAACAGGTTGGGCACATTCCATTTGGAAGATGATCATCATTAAAGTCTAATGGTTTTAGAGAGTGTTTTGCCGATCTGCTTTTCAAGAAAGGAGTTATACTTCGATCACATTTTGACATGCAAAGAATGCAAACTGTGCTTCGACACTCGGCATGAGTTTTAGCAGAATTGGGCATTTTAAATTTATTTTTTTAGTTCCTCCAACAAAATTTTATAAATTTTAGTTTGAATACTTAAACAAAAATGATGAACTTAATAAAATGTTGTGGATTAACAAGAAATCAAAACGAAACTGATGTTTAACATTAGAGATGTGGTGGGTTCTAGTTTTGTAGAAGAAAAAGCAATTTTTTTGTTAGAGTTGGAATTTTTAAGAATGTTTGTTGTTATTTATTCTATATTTGCAATAAAAAATCAATTTAGTCTTATAAAAATGTTTTTACTTCATAAAACTCTTTAAAAAAATTCATAATATGAGCATTTTTACTATAAAAATATTAAAATTAAAAATTCTTTTTCGGACGGTTATGGTTGATTTTAAAACCACTTGCAATAGTATCCCAAGGGTTCATATTATCACCCCTCCAAAGGACTTTTTCGGGTGTTTTTTTCTCACCCAAAATTTTCAAACTATGTTAAAAGAAACGTAAAATTTTGACTAAGGTTTTATAAGAAACTTTTCATTTCAGAAAATATTATTTAGAATCTGTGGTAAAAATTTTCAGTATTTCCATCAAATTAATTAGTTACATTTTATTTACTAGAGGCTAAACTGTAATAACTCCTTCTAGAAATACTTGAAATATTTATAATTGATTTTTGAAATATTTATAATATTTTTATTATATATATATATATATATATATATATATTTTTTATCTTATTTTATTCATTTTATAAGTATTTATTTAACTTGCATAGCATATAAATCAATTTTACAATTTTTTCTTTATAATGCATCTGGAGTATTAATATCTTAGGTTAAAAATGAAAAGTGGTAGATGTACTTATAGTGAATTACTTACAAAGGTAAGAGGTTTTCAATACCATCTCAAAATATACGTAAATATTTCTGAACAAACGTTTTTTGATACAATGTAGTGTTAGCAGTTTAGTTTTATATAATAATTTGTCAGGGTTTCTGCCTAAGGTTTAAGTTTTGAAGTTATTGCATGTGTTGGGTTAGATTTTTTTAAGTAATTTTATATTTGTTTTATCCATAAGCTCTTCGATATTGTGACAGATATTGAATTGGTGTGAGTTTATAACATCGATCTCAATAACTTTGAGTGATTGGTTGTGGATTAGTTGTAGCTCTTTTTTTGCTGCAATACTGCAAGACGAGAGTTTAGGGGCGCTGTACAGAATCTGAGTGCGTAAGATCAATAAATTTGAAGTACGTTTAATTGAGTAAGACCAATCTTTTTAAGGCGATTCAGTAAGTAGGGTACGTACTTAATAGTATTATGAACTTTTATCCATTGATCATTCAAGTTTTGATTTTTGTTTATTAGGATTCTAGGAACTTGTGGCAATCAATTGATTCGAGTTTAGAGTTTAAAAGAACTGGCGAAGGAGTTGCAACTTGATTAGGGTGATGACCCCCTCTCGATAATGTTTTGCACTTTAAACGATTGAGTTTTATGCCATTAACAGTAGCCCAGTTCGCTACGCTATCCAGAATAGATTGAGGTAGGTTTATTGCATCTTTGTTATCGATGATTTAAGTTAATATATTATCCGCGTATTTTTGTAGATTTGTCTCAAGTGGTAAAAAATTGTTCATATCATGTATGAACAACTAAATAAAGTAGGTCCACGAACACTACCTTGAATGACTTCTGCTTTAATACATTTCCATTCGGTTATATGCTCAATTGTTTTTCTCATTGGCGACGGTTCTGACAGTAGCTAGCAATCCACGATGTAAGCCAGCTAAGAGCAAGTTTTGAAGTTTTACGAGCAATTTGTTGTAACCAACCATATCAAAAGCTTTAGAAAAATCAAAAAAAATGGCGAATATTGACATTTTATTGTCTTTTGCGTAGCTAAATTTTATTATTAAAATATATTACTTGAATTATAGCATACACTTTTAAAAATTAGTGGTTCACTGTTAGTAGTGCAACGACTGATTGCTGGTTCAATAAGTTGTGCAAGTTGGAAAGATGCTTTTTGCTGTGCAGCTACTGACCAGACTGGGATATATGTAGAGATTGTCAAACATGATGGGTATCCGCGTGGTAATATATATATATATATATATATATATATATATATATATATATATATATATATATATATATAAAACATGTGATTCCAAAAAATCTGGACAAACTTCCCGCCAATTTTTTCTCTGCGTAAATTTATCAATTTTGATTGGCTCGCACGCCGTTTTGTAGAGAATTAAATTCTCTACAAAACTCATTAACTTTATACTGAGCAACAAATTTGAAATGATGAAAAAAGTTACTTCGAAACAAGATGACGTAAGAAAGCGAGTGTACGAGTTTATTGAAATTAACCCAGAACTTTCCAAAAACGCAATTGTAAAACATTTTATGATGGAAAGTATTCCAAGATCTACGCTCTACAATATTCTAAAACGAAAAGACAACAACATATTACCCGAACGACAAGTTGGAAGCAGTAGGAAAGCAGTTAAGATGACAAAAAAGAAGATCAAACAATTGGAAAAAAAAATCGACCATCAACATGGAATCAGTCAACGTTCTCTTGCTAAAAAATTCAATATCAATCAATCATACATATACAAAACGATAAAGCAGAAAACAATCATTCGTTATCAAAAAAAATTAAGGCTCCAAAAAGAACTCCTGAACAACAATCTTTTGTTCGTCCAAAGTGCTCTAAATTGGTTGAAATTTTTCGAAAAAAACAGGTGATCATTGACGATGAATCATATTTTGGATTAAGTAATTGTAATAGTTCAGGAAACAGTGGATTTTATTCATCAGATGTTACTACGACACCAAATAATGTTAAATTAAAAAGAAAATCAAAATTTGAACAAAAATTATTGGTTTGGGTTGCGATTTCTCCGAAGGGATTGTAAAAGCATTATGTTGCACCTTCCGGTCAAGCTGTCAATGAAAATGTGTACATAGACAAGTGTTTGAGATCATGCTTGCTCCCATTTATAGAGACTGTTCATAAAGATGATGAAATAGTTTTTTGGCCTAACCTTGCATTATCCCACTACTCAAAAAAAGTTCAAGAATTTTTGAGGTCCAAAAATGTCGAATATGCGCCCAGAAGTCAAAATATTGCAAACGTACCAGAATTGCGACCTATTGAAGATTTTTGGAATGAAATTAAGAGAGCAGTATATGCTATATATATATATATATATATATATATATATATATATATATATATATATATATATATATATATATATATATATATATATATATATATATATATATATATATATGTATACATATATATGTGTATATATATATATATATATATATATAAATATATATATATATATATATATATATATATATACATATAAATATGTATAGATATATTTTACCGGTGCTCAAAAGAAGGATAAATTTCACATCTTAAAGGTTACTAATTAGCATTACAACTTTTGATTATATTTGCATGCCTCCCTAGTAACAAGAAATATTGGTGCAAAAATGGTGCGTTATTGAGTCTTTTAGCTAAATTTTAAACTTCTGACAAGATATTTAAAATTGCGCCAACTCAGCCAACACATTTCGTGTCAAATAACACCATTTGTCCTCAAAACGTGTTAAATATCTTTAAAATTACACCGGTAGTTCTAGACACGTGTTAAATATAGTATTTAGACCGCGCTACACACTGTGGTCAAAGCAGTAATTTTTTTGTGCTTTTAACCTGAGTTTTAGCTTTTGCAAAAAATTTGAAAAGCTGGAATTGTCTTATCTAAAATAACAGAACGTATAAAGCTAAATGCATATCATAAAATAAGTATAGTAACACTTAGTAATAAAAGTCATTTAAAATGGATGATTAAATTTTGTATTATTATTATTATTTTATTTTCTTTCAATTTAAAGCATTTAATATGCCGCATTAAATCAGCTGTCTCAATGTCAGCTTGACATTGATTGTAAACCAGGTAAGCATATAAATATATACATATATATATATATATATATATATATATATATATATATATATATATATATATATATACATATATATATATATATATATATATATATATATAAATATATATATAAATATATATATATATATATATACATATATATATAAATATATATATATATATATATATATATACATATAATATATATATATATATTATATATATATATATATATATATATATATATATATATATATATATATATATATATATATATATATATATATATATATATATATATATATAATATATATATACTCAGCCGACATTGACAAAAATGTACCGTATGGTTTTTGTCTGGGCTTACGGGAACGGGATTTTGACAGGTAATTTTATTACAGGTATTTTTTTCCGGAGTTTTATGATAAAAAAATCAAGTAAATTTGCTTGATTGGGTTTTATCTGGTTTTTATAAGGGTCGAAGGGTCCGATGAAAATCTTGGGATTTGACGGGTTTTCACTAAAGTTCCAAAAAGTTTTAAACTAAAAATTAAAAAATATAATGTATACAAAAGTTTTTTGTGTATATTATATTTCCATTTTAATTAAAGAGAAATTGCTAATTCTGTTTTTTTTTTTCACTGTGAAACTCCATTAAAAAGATGTTGTTTAGAATTTCACTTATTACCATTATAAAAGAATTTATTTATTTTTTAAAAATAAATTGACAGAGTTTAACATATATATTTAACTTATGTTCCAGTAACTATTAAACAGTAGTATCTATTTTATTGAGACACTGTTTGCATTTTTAAAATGATCAAAATAGAATTTTGTTTCTGCTAGTGATGGTAATAACTGCTTTGAAGTTGTGAAAAAAATTGGTTTAGTCAAAAACATTCAAGAAGAGTAAACCTGCGAATGTTGTGATGGATAGGTTATATTTAAGAAATGTAATGCTTTTAAATCGTTTTTACAGATCCACTCTTTTCCAATAATTTTTTTATATTATATACATAAGATACAAATCATTTATTATATACATAAGATGCAAATTATATGGGACCTTCTTGGTGCACACTGACTGTTGACAATATTTGCATTCTGATATGAGTTAAAGTGACTTCAACAATCAGAATGTATTTTTGATAAACATTAGTAATGACAGTTTAGAGAGAATTACGTATGATAGAATTGCATAAACTTTAGGGACAAATATGATGATTAGAGTAAATATTGCCTTTGTTAATTACCGCGATTTGAAAAATGTAAGATAATATTTTTTTATTTAAAAAAGAATGGGCAATATTTTCTTAAGAATTTAAGAATTATAAAAAAATAAGTATTATAAAAAAATAAATATTAAAAAAAAAACATGTATTATAAAATGAAAAAATAAGTATTAAGTATAAAAAAAAACATGTACTATGATAAAGTATATGGATCAAAACAACTATGTTGTCTATAAAGTAGTGGTTGCAGCTTTAATCTCATTAGCTTCAGATTAAAGCTGAAGGTGATGAAGTCAATTTAATCAGCTTGAAAGCTAGTAGTAAAATAGAATAATACTCCATAAATATATTATATAAAAAAACATGTAGGAAATTATTCAATGAAAATCGAAAATAGTGACACAATTTAAACATACAAGTAAAAAATTTTAAATAAAATTTGCCGAAAGTTATTGCTGTTTATAAAAGTTCCTGTCAGAACCTAGACCTAGCACTCGCAATTTTGGGGGACCTAAAATTGGGATTTTAGAGATTTTTTTGAAAAGTGGTACCCAAGAACCTAATTCTATTTTTGATTATCTTAGATACTAGATTCTACTTAATTTTTTTGTTGAGTTCAAAGTTCTTGCAAAAGATGGTTTTATCCATTAAAATATTAAGTACGAAATTAATCTTGCTGTTATTAAATGTGATGCCCCAGCTAGCCTCTTTCTTTTCTGAAAACAATGCTCCCTTAATACACTTAACAAATGCCCTAGCATTTGTTAAGTGTATTAAGGGAGCATTGTTTTCAGAAAAGAAAGAGGTGCGGCAAGATAATACTCCCACATTTTTCAATAAGTTTTAAGAAATGATTTGAATTTTTTTCATGAAAAGCATTCTGAACATCTTAGTGTTGTGTTAAATTAAATTAAGAGTTTGTTTATTTGCGTGTTTAATTAAATTAAATTGTGACATGGTGGCGAAGGTTCCTTTAGACTTAATGCATCTAGTATGCTAAGGGGTAATGCGAAGATTTGTCAACTTAGGGTTAAATGGTACAAATGTTGTAAATTGTCACAGATTACAGTCAATACTTTATCTGATCTATTGTTCCAGATACGTTGTTACATTCCAAGAGAATTTTTTAAAAAAGCAAGGTCTTTGTTAGATATTAAAAAATGGAAAGCAACTGAACTTAGACTTTTTCTAATATACACTGGGCTAGTTATTTTGAAGGGGTAGATTAAGCAAAAACTCTTTTCAAACTTTTTAGATTTTTCAGTTGCAGTTCTAATTTTATTATGTCTTACTTTTATGAAAAAGTATGTTAATTTTGCTTGTCAGTTACTTATTTTGAACTTATTTTGTGCACTCATTTGGTGAACTTTATCGTAAGGATCAACTAGTTTACAATGTCTATTCTTTAATACATATAGAAGATGTAGTTTAATTTAAAGTGCTTAATAGATATCCCTCATTTAAATATGATTTTTGTGTGTCAATTAAAAAAGCTTATTTAAAGACCGTTTAAATAAAAAAGTACAAGGAGATAAACAAAAGTTTAGCATTCTTCATTTTGACGGGTCAGTAACCATTGCGTTGAGACACTGTTTACAATTTAAAAATCATCAAGGTCTAGAGTAATTCTTATCGGTTTTTTTCGCCGCATTTTCAAATTATGAAACCTTTTAACATCGCTTTTGACGTGGTATAATACCACGCAATACTTATATTTGAATCAATTTAAAGTTAAATCTTGTATTTTGTTTAACATACATTTTCATGGATCAAATTTTTTTAAACCATTTTATTTATATGTTAAAAAAATAAAATTATTCAAAATTTCTGTTATTTATGCAATATTTCTTCTGTTTTTAGTATGTTATTTTAGAAAAAGATTCATCTTTTTCTAAAATAACATACTAAAACAAAAGAGTTTGGTATTTCAGCTACATATATATTAATTTTTTAGATATGTTCCCAAAAAATACAAAACTATAATTGTCAACTAAAATAAACTTATTAAATTCAAACTTTAGAAAAACACATGATCATCAACTTTTAATGACAAGTTTTTAATGACTTTATTATGAACGGATATTTAGGGGCTTGTCAATGAGACTATTTTTGTGTTCTTGTTGTCCCCGGCGTTCGCATACTTAACATATGAAAAGTAATAATATGTAATGGTAATTTTAGAAAAATAACAAAGTTATAAAAATTAAAAATCAATCACTGCATTAAAGAATGTCTTTATGTAATAAAAAAAAACAAACAAAAATCGATGAAGAAACAAAATTTGAAAAAGAAAGTTAATTTGATAATTATCAAATTAATAATAATAAAAATAATAAAAATTTGAACAATGTTATATTATTTTTTGAAAAACACAAATGATCTTGTAGACTAAAGTCACTTATAAAAACTTATTTTTTTTCGTTAGTTTTTGACAAATTTTAAGTCCGCGTCATTTGATTACTTATTCAAGAGTTAAATTAACTTTCGCTCCGAACTTTTTTGAATTTGATTGTAAGACGAACTTATAACTTTATTAGAGATAATATTTTAAATCCCCTAAATAATTAGGGAGATTGCTCAAAATTTATATGGTCATAGTTTTTGGACACTAAGAGATTATTACATGACATTAGAGACTTGTTAATGAACTTAAATTTAGTTTAAAATGTTAATGGCATGAAAGGGAAGCTAACATTTTATGGGTTTATTGTTAACAGACTTCGATTATCGCAATGCTTATGAAAATCTTTACATAAACATGAATATATAAATGTTTGGAGTTTGCTCCATGTCGTTACATAAAGTAAAATTCTCAAACAAAAACAAAAAGCTGGCTACGGGCCTGATTTTAAATATGTGATTGGAATCTGGTTGTTTAAATATTGTGATTTGCACTTTTGTTAACTTTTTTACTTTAAACTTTTGAAAATTTAAAGTAAAAAAAGGAACAAAAATTTACTGAAAAAAAAAGAACTTGATGCTATTTCATTTGTATGACAAAATAACACCAAGACACTTTTCGTCACAATCAACCATATATAGTTATTTCTGGAAATGACTAACTAGAATAATTGTTGGATAATAGAATAATAAAGGAATTATTGTTGTTTGGAAAAGACTCATTGAAATTAATTCATTCCAGATAACAGTTTAATGAATAGCTATTAATAAATAAACAAATAAAATAAAATAAATAGGGCTGACAAGGGCTGACCAGAGCAAACCAGGGCCGTCCCAAAAGGGGGGTGAAAGGGTATATCTCTTCCCCCCTCAAGCTGTTGTATATGCATTTGAGTTAGCGCATTTGTATGTTCAGGATTTTAGCTGGCAAGTTTCGAAGTATAGTTGGCAAATATCAAATATCGAGCATTTTTTTTTTGTGTGTCTCGTTGGCAAAAAACACATACAACCCGCCTCCCCAATCCCCCTCCCCAAATGAGAGACCTCTTCGAGACGGCCCTAACAACAACCACGCTGATTAAGAGAAGCGAAAAGCAGCAGCATAGCTACAAATATGCCCGGCTCCTGTACCGTAAATTTTTATCAGGGCAACGAAGTTATTTCTTCCCGATAAAAAAGTTACTACTATTATTTTTTTCAAATTTGTTTTAAAGCAAATAAATCAAAAAAATACTTTTTCAAAACTTTATTGCAAAAAATCTTTCTTTCTAAAAAGTTATAAGCCCTAACTAAAAAGAAAAATAAATATTAGAGAAAAGAAATAAGGGTGAAAAATCAATCGCAAGATTCAGGGACAACTGATAGCCGACAAATATCTTGTAAAGTCAAACTAACATTTTTTAAAAAAGTTACTAGTCTTCTATATATATAAAAGGCAATGTGTGTGTGTGTGTTTGTTTGTTTGTTCTCTATAGAAATCCAAACCGCCGGACCGATCTCGATGAAATTTGGCATGGGGGTAGTCCTCGAGGGGGAGAAGGTTCTTAGCTGGGTTTTGACCCCGTACCCCAATCCCCGGGGTCAAGGGGGCCCAAAAATGGGCCTCCCTGACCCCGGGGTCAGGGGGGACCATTTTTTGGGCCCATTTTTGTGTACAGATATCAGGTAAGCCAGTTTAAATATTGGCCCGGGCAACGCCGGGTAACTCATGCTAGTTTATTCTAAAGCACCATTTTATCTGAATAAGATTTTATTTTTCTAATCATCCTTGTGCATGTTGGACACTGATGCAACAAAAAGGAGGTTATTAGGGTGCCCACAACCTATAGTAGAAGATTGAACAGCTTTCCTTACCATCTTTTTTCAAATAGATTATATATGATAAAACGCAATAAAAGATTATATCTAATAAACACTCCTTTAATCATATAAATTATATCAGATAGTTTTAGTGACTTATAAATATTTGAAAGCTGTTTTAGGAGTCGATGTCCTTGCGGATAAAAATGTTATTTAAGTTATATTACCATAACAAAATACTTAATTAAAAAGGCGAATACAAAGAAAAAAAAAGAGGGAGCCCGTCTCTGCACTACTGGTATATCCGCATGTTGACTATATTTGTCTCTAGTTATAATAGAACTACCCTTTATGATATGCGTGAAAAAAAATCCTTTCCCGATGCCCCTCCACAAACACTGCCCACATACATCAGAGTATTACTTAGTGTATTACCCAGAAGTGTCCTCAAACAGGCAATGGATTTGAATACATTACCTACCTCAAAATTTATTTTAAATCAACATGAAATGACTGTTCTTTGAGAAAGTAAATAATATAACTTACTCTTTACTTACTTACAAAGTAAAGTATAAAATTTCAAAGAAAAATATTTACTATTATTAGTAAATGTGAACAACAATTTTTTTCAAATTACTTTTATGTAAGCTGTCTTTGCTAATTAGTTACTTTTACACGTAAAAGTAATTTGTTGTTAAGATGTAGTTTTATTTTACTTTGTAAAGTAAGTGTTTTGTTTTTTAAATATTATATTTACGTAAATTTACTTCTTAAACAACTTTTTTTACATTTAAAAAGTAAATTACATTTCGATTTAAATTTTTTACATAGTTATAGCCAAGATTACTTTTCAAAGTAATTTACTTTACACGGCTTACCATTAAAAGTAAGATTTGAATAAAATGTAACGTTGCTTCTTTTACACGACAGAACTTCGCTTTTTTGGATGGCTGTTCTGCAACATTTCTGCTCGGATATAGGCTTTTTACATGAAAGGGATTTTATTCCATAGTAGATATTTTAATACCAATATCTGCGTATGTTTTTAAATTTAACATTATTATTTTTAATTGAAAACTTTTATAAAATATATTTGGCAACTATCATTTTCTAATTAAATCAAGATCTTTATTTTTTAAAGGTTCCTAAAATTTTTGTTACAACAAAGAAAACTAATCAGATTTTTAAGATAATATTTTAGTTTAATAGTTTTTACTGAGGTAATTAAAAATGGCTATTATATTAAAGAGAGTATTTTTTTTTTTTAAATATTGAATAAAATACAAAACAACCATAGATATAAAATTAAAATATTGCATAACTCAATTTTAGTCTGTTATTGAAATTAACAACACAAAATAAAATAATAACAAATGTCTTTTTTTGCTGATTAGTATTACTTGTATTAAACTATTTTTTTAAACAAATGTGTACCATAATCTCCATCAACATATCTGTATAACAAAGCCGGCATCAACACAACCTAAAACAATACAATATAAAATTTCTTACGCGTGTGTATATATATATATATATATATATATATATATATATATATATATATATATATATATATATATATATATATATATATATATAAATATATATATATATATATATATATATATATATATATATATATATATATATATATATATATATATATATATATATATATATATATATATATATATATATATATTTAGAACAGTATTAAGTAAAATAATTAAACTAATTTAAATAAAACCTTATCAAAATTAAAAAACTCATCAACTTTATTTAAATTACAAAATATATCAAATGATGTAATATAAATGTTTTATAGTCTTGTAAACTTATACTATCTGTTTTTTCGTGATAGGCTACACAAATATTTCTTTATATGTTGGAGAATTTATTTAAAATAGCATAACTAAGCATATCAGAACTAAAATAACCGTAAGAGATGTGTTATTTTTCAAGATCTATTAAGACGTTGTTTTTTTGGAATAAAGAAATTTATTAGCTTATACATTTGGGCCTTATAAGAGTTAGAGTTGACCTGTGGGAATATTTTCCTCGAGTAAGAATATTTGTCTAGAGTTGACCTGTGAGATTATTTGCAGAGTTTCCTGCAGTTTTTCAAAAATAAATCAACTAACATATGTACGTAGATGAAAATTATGTATGATTTTCCAATTGAAACATAGTCCTTTGTTTTCATCAAATATAATATAAACGGCAAATACCATTTTATTAAATACACAGTTGAATTGAAAATAAAAATAAAATATTGAACTGTTTAAATACTCAACCAACAAAAGAAAAGAAATAATTTCTTAAAATAAAGATTCGCTGAAAACTATAAATTCTTGCAAATAATGTCAAACAAAAACCCTGTAAGAAAATAGCTTAACTTTCAATGAAGCTGCCATGCCATCTAGAGCGCCACCGTGAGTGTCAAGAATATTATTAAAATTATAATGGTTTAATTATGCAATATAAAATTAAAGCAAAAGCAAAAAAATAGAACCAACAAAATTAAAAAAAAAAAATTCAATAGCTTATTTCATTAATGCAGACCCGAAATGGGTGGTAATGTTTTAGATGTCAAAAAACAACTCTGGAAGCCATACTCTTTGATATTACGTTATGAAAAATAAAGCCTCCTTAAATTGAACTATTGAAAATTAACTTTACCGTTAGCTTAAAATTAAAAAAAAAAGCTTTTAGTCAAAAGTTTAACAAAAACTCCCTATAAATAACTAAAAAAAAAAAAAAAATGAAAGAACTGGTATTTAGTTGTGTTAATTATCTAAATTACCATTTAACAACTAAAAGAATAAAGAAAAAATCACTTTTCTTGTACTGTAACCTTTTTAAATGTCAAATAATCATATCACAACGAGAGTTTCAGTTAGCCCTTGTGATAAATGATTTTACCACTTTGTACTTATCTGTTACTGCAAATTTAGCTTTTTGTGTAAGCTTTATTAAACTTTACAAAACGTTTCAGACTTATTATTTGCATTTTGAAAAAAGTTTCATAATAAATTTGTCCAAAAAAAAAAACTTTAAAAGATTTTGTACTAGCTACTTCTGAGGTTTTTTAAAATGGTTAGTTTAGACATATTTTTGGCTAACTTGATTTTAAAAGATAAGCTTAGCTTTTATACCAAACAAGATAACTAAAACTATATATATTTTCTAAGAATAAATGCAAACAAAATGAAACTATAACTAAAAAAATAATGTAATACCGTTACTAGATTCAAGTACATATTTTGAAGTTAATATCAGTTTTAACACTAGTTTAAAACATTTCCAAACTTTGTTTAAAAATATCTACAACACGTTTCGATTATTTGTTTATGAATTCCGACTTGGTATACATTAATAATATAGAGTGCATAGATACAATTCATCATTTTAATAGCAATTTCAATTTTATACTATATTAGAATCATTCATCTTAAATGGCCGAGGCAAAAAGATAAAAACAATGTTAAACTTACAACTTTAATTTTTAAAATTTTGCTTCGTTATTTTAAACCAGATTCATTTGTTATTTATTTTGAGGTAAGGATCATGGGTAAATTACGTAACGCTAAATTCAATTTAAAAACAGCAGTAGGAGAGGAGAAAAGTACTCTTAGGAGTCGAAGCGTTGCGTAATTTATAGACAATTTTTTAAGACATTGTAGTTTTGATTAGTTTCTTACTCAGTATCACCTTTTTAAATCATTTTTAATGACTAAGTTTCGATATTTGTTTATCGAATTTGAACTTTAAAGTTAGATAATTTAAGATTCTTGAAGGTATAAGAAATGCTGAAAATTAACAATAAAAAAACTAAATTAAATTGTTAATGTTAACAATGATAAATCAATCAAGAAAAATGATCTTAAAAACAGTTTGTAAAACTATAACTTAACAAAATATTTTCCTTGTTTTAGGTGAAAAACTAAATAACTTTATCTAAATTATGCTTTGTAAGTGTTCTTGTTTGTTTTGCCATACTCCGTCTTTTGTACTTTTTCGACCTCCGTGAGTTGATCCTTACTTTGCTGAACGGCTTACATTATATCCTGTCTTCTTCATTGTGAATAAATTAACAGAATATGACGCAACTTTAATTACTGACTGTGACAGTCGAGGTGATGTTTTCTGGGTTATGTCTATATATTTTAGAAAGGTTGGATTGTCAGACTTTTTATAATGCATATGAACAGATACTAAGAAAAGAACTTTTGCAATATTTTTTTCTCATTGTTATCAAGTTCTTTATTTGCGTAGCATAATGAAACCAAGATTTGATTCAAACACCAGGTATGTCTCTCCATTGATTTTAATGTTCCTTTAATAGCCTATAGTACATCATTAGCTCTGGATCTTAAAATTCTACCTAAATTTTATACTAGACTATCTGCCCGTATGCTTTTATATCTTGAAAAAGTGCAAAGAAGCTTAAGAGAAACGCACAAACTACACAGTATAAAATATACATATAAATTCAGCCATTCTACTAATTTCTTTTTGTAAACTAGCCTTCATTTAGTAAAGCAAATAACTTCTCAAAACTCGAATTACAAGATAGTATAAAAATTTTGCCATTAAATGTGTATGGAAAACTGATTCCGGTACGTATTTTTAAAGCTTTTAAACTCGTAGTTTTTATTATATCTTATCTACACTTAACTGCATTTGTAAATGCTGCTTTCTTATTGCACGTCTGATAGTGGATTCGAGATATCTGTTGAACTGCTCCAGAATTAACTACTGTGTCAGAGAGCAACTACATCATATTTCTAAATGAAATATTTAGAAACAGCTGTAAACGCAACTTCTTTTGCAAACTTTATTGATGATACTTTTGAAGGAATAGTACCTGATTTAACTTCGCAATCATATTTTTTCTTTATTTTTTACATCTTTTGGAAATATGCTGAATCCTCTAAACCAAGGTTTATTATACTTGATAAAAAAAACAGCACCACCTTTATTTTACTCAAATTTTAAAAAAATAAATCATATATACAGCACAAGATTCTCAAAAAATAACTTTAGTCGATCCAAAACCTATTATTCAGCTACTATATACTTAATCAAAAATCGAGGACCTAAATTATGAAGTATACTTTTAAATGATGATCTTAAAACACTCTCTTTGCTCAACCAATTTAAAACAAAACTTAGGGAAACTCTTCTACTAAATGAATTGAATTTCTTCTTAGGCGTTAAATAAGAGTACTATTATTTGATTTGATTTATATACAGTGACCGACAAAAAAAAAGCTTAGATAGACATGCAAGAGAACTCAACTAAATTTCTACAACGGATATAGAAAAAAATAAACAAAAAATTTTTATTTGGTGCATTGATTCTTAGATAAAAAAAAAAAAACAAGAAAAAAATGACGAAAATTTGAGAATTTTTATTGAAATAGCGAAATAGACCAAACTAATACTTTGTGGTGAAGCCACTGCTTTTGATCACTGCCTTGCACGACGAGGCATACTCTCAACAAGTGATTGTGAGAGTTCCCTAGAAATGCTCTTCCATTGATTTTGAAGAATTTGAAACAACTCTTCTTCATTTTTTGGAGCTCTTGTCTTGATTCCATGATCCTATATACTCCAGAGATTCTCGATAGGGTTCAGATCAGGACTTTGAGCTGGCCAAGAAAGAACCACTAATTTTTTGTTCTTCAAATAATTTTTCACATTGTTTGCCGTATGTTTTGGGTCATTATCTTGCTGAAAGACCCAACTTTTATCTTTAAAGAGCTCATTTGCACTAAGTATCAGTTGATGAATTAAGATTTGTTCGTATATTTTACTGTCCATAATACCAGGAATTTTATACAAACGACCAACACCCGATGAAGTAAAACATCCCCATACATTCACTTTTTTATCGTGCTTTACAGTTGTCTGGCGCATTGTTCCACTTGGGTGCTTTGATAGAAATAGCGACAATTGAAGCAAAAAAAATAATTTAGGATTACGTTTTCGCTCACAATAAATATTTTTTTTCACAACTCGCCAAAAATTTGTCCGGAATTCGACATGTCAAGCTCCAATTGACAAATAATAAAATTACGTAAACACGTGGTTGTAGTTTGCCCAAAGATATTTCTAGAATATTAAAGATACACTTGTCCAAAGATATTTCTAGAATATTAAAGATACTATTGAAATGAATTATTTCTTCCTGAAATAGTATTAAAAAATATATATATATTTTTTTGTTGTTTCACCTCCCCAAGGCCCAGAAGGCCACTACAGATGAGGAGGCTACTTAATTGTGGTTATAACCCTTGCTCAACTTTATAGCTCCGAAACACGAACCTTGACGAACAAGGTCGCTGCGCGGAGAAACAAGTTGAGCGCGATACTACCAGGGACGTGATGGGGATCGAGCTCGGAACCTCTTGATTATGAAGCGAGCGCACCACCACTACACCACTACCGAATATAATTTGTCTACCGTATATATGTTGCAAAAAATATTTGATTGTCATTCTTTTTTGTAGTAATTTTTTGAGAGTTTAACTAACCTTTTTTTTTGTCGGACACTGTAAATATGAATATATTTATTAATTTTATATATGCACATATAAAAGAAAAAAAAAAAAATTATTGTAAACTTTTTAACGATTTTTACACGATTTAACTTAATCATTTGTTTATTATCGAGGATGAAAAAAGTTTATACTATATATTCTTGAAATCTTATGTGAAAAGTACCCCTAATTGATTGCCATGTATTTATATGTGAGTGTGTGCATTCACTTTTTATCCTTTTGTTTTTGTTATCTATATATATATATATATATATATATATATATATATATATATATATATATATATATATATATATATATATATTTCTTTTAATATTTTTTTTTTTCTTTGAATCTTTTTTTTTTTAACTACTTTCAATCTAACAAAAGAAATTAAAAAAAAAGAAACAGGAAGATAAAATATAAAAAACAATTTTTTTTTTCTTTGAATCATTTATTTTCTTAACTATTTTCAATCCAACAAAAGAAATTTAAGAAAAACAAAAAAAAAAAAAAAAACAGGAAGATAAAATATAAATACAATTTATTTTTTATTTTTTTTATTTGAACTTTTTTTTTTATTTATTCATTTATTTTTTTCTTTCTTTCTTTATTTAAAATATAATTTTTAAGAAAATTTAATTAATATTTAAAAGATTTTGCATTATCTTACACGGTTTTTAAAAGCTATGCTATGTATGGTATGTATGACGGGGCGCATAATTTGAAACCCTATACAGACTCAGAATAGACAGAGATATGCGCAATCTGATTCGCTGATTTTGAAAGAGAGGCTTTAGCGCGTATGTTTAAATCAAAACAAATGTCAAAAAGCATATTGAATAATAAAAGTGAACTTGAGTAATTTCATAAAAGCCAAATAATAATAGCAAAAAAAATTATGATTTTTCTATTTAATTTTGTGCAATATAGTTCAAATACTTATACAAACCCTCACAACTCAAAACATCCGTGATTTTCAGAATTTTTTCTAAAAAATAAAGATATAAAAAAATTAGTGTGTTTTTCTAATTGTTTTAACTCTAAGATATAAAAAAGACAACCATTGTAACAAACTATAAATCAGATGGTAAAACTTGACTATGGTGTGATTCTCATGCGATAGATTTCTTTAAAACAGTTTTAAAATTTACCTACTAATATCAATAGACTATTATTAACATGGTATAATTTTTTTCAAATTAAGTTCCCATTTATCCAATCATTTAGCAAGAAAAGTATTTTGAAAAAATAGCTTAATATCTTTTTAGAACTTTACACATATTACTCCCATATATCAATTATATACAACACTAAAAAAGTTTGAGAATAATGCTTATTGTTATAGCTAGCCCAGATGATTTGCAACACTCTTAAATTAAAAGCAACTGTAAGCAAGAGCGAATTTAGATATCCTTTAATAATGTATAGTAATAAAAGATCACAAAGCATTGTAGCCTAATAAGCTATTAGAAAAAATCTATAACCTGATGTTCGCAAGTGTGTTTTGATAAAATAAACTGATTACCAAAAGCAATAACTCTTAACTTACCACGCCTTTATGAAAAACTAAGTGTAAAAAGGTAGAAACAAAAAAGATTGCAAACATGCAAGTTCATGTTGTTGTTTATTTCAATTTCAAAACTCAATACATGTTTGTTGATATATAGCTTTTAACCTGAACAAAATACTCGTTATTGTATTCTATAATTAATATAAAATGTGTATCCTTTAATAGCAACTGATGGTAAATAATATTAAATAAAGCAGCAAACTTTGATAAATTTTATATATTTATAATGCTAATAATTTATTTTAGATTATATACTCCAGAAGAAAATGAAAATATGTCTGCTCTTAAAAAATTAGAAAAAAAACCTTAAATAAAATGTACTCCATATTTACAAATTTTATAAATAGTTTCATTATTTAATTTTTGGTATAACCAATAAATAAAAGGGTTCTTTTTTTAAATTTCTGTGAATATCTCTTGTTTAATAATATAAAAACAGAGATGCGTCATGTTTTATTTTGATGTAATATTAATATTTTTTTAGAAAACTTGCTTCTTCAAATGTAAAAGCTATTTTTGATGAAGTTATTTTTATTACAAAAATTGCCATAATTCACCTATATTTGGTTAAATTTTTTGACTTTAATACTCTGTAAAGTTTTAATGTTCAGTAAAAAAACAAATATCACTTTTTTTGTTAAATTTTCCAATAGATTATTATCCAATTCATTATTCAAATTATTTCCATTAGAATAATATCCAATTTTCATCCCATATAATATATATAAAGAAAAATATTGATGTACGCCTTATCAGCCTTCTCAAAATTTAGGTTGAACCGTAACTTCTTCTGGTTTCGTAGATTTATATGGAACATGTAAGCTAGTTTGGTAAAACATCTGTAAAAATTTTAAATGTTAAACTGTTTATAACTAACAAGTTGGTATAAAGATGCAGTAATGAGCTTAGAACAACCTCTGCCTCAGCTTAAAACTTATATTTTGCATATTTTAAGTACTTTACCAGTAGTCTGGTCCAATTGCATATAAACTTTGTATCGAGCATGCTTTATAGAACACTGACTTTATATTTGATGAGAAACACATTTAGAAATCTTGCAAAATTGCACACATGCAAATTCAAGTAAAATATTTCAAGACTTTATACATACAAAACACATTTTATAATAGCAAAAATATTTATAGCATGACTGCTTTTGTTCCTTTTTTTGATAATTTTATTTTCTTTTTTTTATTACTCTTTTTTCATTAAAACATTTGATTTTAACCACTTAGTTTAGTTTATTAAATCTTTTTTTTTCAATTACTACAATACAAAAAATGCCACAACCATTTGTCATAATCCACTTTTTTTTATGCCATAATCCACTTTTATTTGGTTAACTTATTTGACTTCAACACTTTTTCTTGCTTTTAATGTCAGTGTTTATATATAAGTGTACAAAAATTACTGTTCTGTAGACAAACATAAATTTCACTTCTTTTGTTAAATTTTCAAATATTTTATAAACTAATGTAGCCAGCCAAAATATTTTTTAATTTTTTAAAAGTTTTTTATGGTTCAATACAATGTTTTATTAGAGTTACGTAATAAAAAAATCAGCCACCTCCAAACTATGGTTGAAACAAAGCATGAAAACAAAATCTCCTCAGAGCTCATATATTGACATGGAACATGTAAGCTAGTTTTGCAATTAGTAAAAATTTTCTTTTATAAAAAAATCTAATTTTCAACTCTTTATAATAAACATGTCAATCAGTTTATAAATAAAGTTCTTCACCTGTAGTGAGGTAAAACTGCATATAAACTTTGTATGCAAAAGTGCTTCACTATTAGTCTCGTACAACATACTTATATAAACTATGTATTTCAAAATGCTTTAAAGGCAAGAGCATATTTTAAGAGAAACACATTTGTAGATTTTTTCAAATTACTTCAACACATTTTTTTTTTCGTTTCTTAAAATTAACAATAGATAAAATTCTTGAAATTTTGAAATTCTTACGAGGGAAAATTCTCTTGTACAAATAGATTTTGATACATTTTAAATACTCTGAAGAGTAATAAAATAAAATGAATTTTCTGTGTTGATAGTAATACATGACTTGTATTGATAAACTTAGTATATCATTACTTTGAAATTTATTTCAAAAATCTGTTTGTTTTGATTTTAATTATGATTTTTCAAAATCGCACTTGCCTCTCTTTCAAAATCAGCGAATCAGATTGCTCATTTTTCTGCCTATTCTGAACCTGTATAGGGTTTCAAAATACGCTGACGGGGCTTAGTGATAAGACAGCTAAAGTCTTCTTTTTGCTCCTGTCATGTAAATTTTTATTTATTTACTTAGTTATTTTATTTATTGGCAAACGGCGAAATATATATATATATATATATATATATATATATATATATATATATATATATATATATATATATATATATATATATATATATATATATATATATATATATATATATATATATAAATTTACGTTCCGTCATTTTATCTTTTACAAATTGTTTATTTGAATTGTAAGAATATAGGTTTTTTTCGTGTTTCTTGTTTAAAAAAGAAAAACTGGTTTTCCAATCTAAAGGACTTTCTATGTACTTTTTTTAAAAATGTTTTTTGGTATTTCAATTGCTTTGTCTTTTTTATTATTATTTTTTTAAGGTTGCTCATTTATCAAATAGATTTTTATTTACTTATATATTTTTTATTTTTCAGGTATACCATATAAAGATATATTTTTAAAAAATAAAAAGAATATATATATATAAATATATATATATATATATATATATATATATATATATATATATATATATATATATATATATATATATATATATATATATATATACATTCATATATTATGTCCATTAAATTTATGGTTGTTTTGTGCGGAACTCCATTGCTGCATAGGTTAACTGGTTCATTCAACGTAAAAAAGGATAAATTCAATAATTTGCATTGCTAAAATCAAATTGAATTGCTGTTACTGTATTGCTGGCCACTATAGTTGTTTACTTTAATATATATATTGCATCAAGTTTGATTACTTACTTTTTACGTGCTGTTTACTATGTGCTATTGCATCATTCATCAAAATTCAATACCCTATGATGATGTCCGCAGTAGCAACAATATTGAATGTGTAGATGTGTAGATGTGTAGATAATGATTGTTTGATTCATATAATACAACTCACAAATTTGAATTGATTCTAAATTAGACACTTACACAGGTAGTAACACTTCATATTGTTGTATAATAATGTTTATTTCTGAAGCTTAAAGATATATACTAATATAAAAGATATATGCTAAAGATATATACTAAGATATATACTAATATAAAAGATATATATTAAAATATCCATGACAAATACTTGTAACTATTATGAATAATACCTGATGTGACAGAATAAATTAGGTCCACGGGATTGGAGAAATTACAATCGAGAAGTATGCTCTTTTGCTAATTTATCAACGCTGTATTATTTTATTGTTTTTGTTTCATTGATCACCGGTTTGCAATGACCACCACCACAACTACGAATGATAATGCCACGAAGACAAGAAATCAGTCTCTATTGTGGCTAATTGGAGAACCATTCTCTAACCTTAACCAAACTAAGAAGTTGCCCTTATTGCGAGAGACTTTGTCAGTCTTCTATTATCACTACAAAGAGCTGAAGATAGTATTAAAAGAAAGTGCTGCGGTAACAGTGCAACAGGTTCTTGACGTTTGGAAGAAAGCTGGTATCTTAACTGCCCATCGACATGATATAGTTAAACGAGTTCTGAAAATCAACGACGAATGGGAAGGGCTGAAGAAGGCATGCAAAAGTCAAACTTTCACTCAAATAAAAAAAGAGGATTTTGTGAACGGTTTTACCGGATTTTTGATATTGTTTACTAGAATGCACAAGCACTGATCAAGATTCCCGAAGATTAGGCCTTCTTAAACGCTCATAGACAAGGCAGAAAGGGATACATGGCAGGCATAGATAAAACTTTGAAGCAGAAATTGAAATCAAAAGAAAGTAAGAGGAAAAAGGAGGAGGCTCGTTGTACACAATCAAATAAAGATATTGAAATTCTAACCAGCAAGTTTCCAGTACTGTTGAGCAGTAGCACTGAGACAAATGAAAATGATGCAGCAAATGAGGAAGAGCCAGTTGCT